>NC_133655.1:82440464-83040464 GCF_009905375.1 Apium graveolens
GTCCAAATGCAAGATGACAAGACACTGAAAGGGAAGGATAATGAAAAGGATGATCAAGGACGTCTGGAATGGGTAGAGGTCATAGTCAAGGTAGAGGTTTCACATCAAGAAAAGTTGAAATCACAAGTCACATGACAAGTTCTGATACTGGGAAAATAATAAGTTCTGCTACTGATAAAAGGATAAGTTCTGATGAACTTTTAGATCTTGATGAGGAAATGTCAAGACAGTTATTTCTTCAGGAAAATCCAGGAATGGACTTGGAGAGTTTAATGGAGGAAGAAGCCAGACTTAAATCAGAGAAAGTCACATCTAAATCTGAAGCTTCTGGTAAAAAGCCACTTCCAAAACTCAAGGCATTATGAAAAGAAAGGACAAATACTGAAGCAACATTGGCTAAATCACAACCGCAGATAGATCCAAGATCCAAGGGTAAAGAAAAGGTTGGTGAACCTATCAAGGTTTATGTGCCTCCTGAGGATGAAGAAATTACTGATGAAAAGGATGATCTTGCTCTGACTTCAAGAAAAGTTCTTAAAATAACCTCTGACATGGCTCAAGTTGTTCAGAGTCAAGATAAAGTAAGTCTGATATTTCAAAGAAGCAAGTAACCTCTGACACAGCTCAAGTTAACTTGATATCAGAAGTTAGACCAAAGACACTCCTACCAGGATTCACTAAAGCAAAAAGATCAACTTTGAAGACTGCTGCAAGTGATTTTGAAGCAAGAGTAGTTACTGGAAAGGAAGCAAGAGATAAAACTGGATTGGGAAGTGCTGATGAAAGAAGAATACTGAACATACCAATGATCCAACTTCCTTGAGTGAACCAGGTATTGGAGCAACTCCTGAGAGATTGAATCAACTAGAATCTGTACAAATGGTTTACCATACCTACTTGAAAGAACACATCTTGTTGTACTTCATGACAGATGTTAGGGTTTATCATATAAGGCAAAATGCCATTCCATTGAAGTATTTTGAAGAACTGGAGCATGTACTATTCTTACTTCAATTGGATGACAGATTGACAGGAACTGCTGCAAACTATTTGAAGATCAGATCAGAGACAGAAAAGGCTTTATTCTGTTAAGTCTGACAGCACATATGTTCCAAAGTACAGAAATCACAAGGATGACATAGTTGAAATGAAGCCCAACACTGCTAAAATTATAACTACCTTTCTAGGTTACAGGGCTGTGGAATTCAATCTTGAGTCTGATAAAGCTTATTTGATCAGACTGGATCAGGATATAAGAAAAGCAAAGATTAATGATCTCAGGGCTGCAATCTTTCAAATTGGTGAAGATATTGCAGAGCTTAAAGATGCTAAAAGGAGGATGATTGATGAACTTAGATATGCTGAGAGATGTTTGTGAAGAACTATCTCAGAACAACTCCTGACATCAGAGAGATCAGAAAATGAAGCTAAGTCGAAGATCTACAACTGCTTAAATTCTGATATTTGTACAGACTGAAGTTGTTATCAGAAGTTAAATATTGGTAAAGCTTTAAGGACTGTAAGTTGTAGCTATCTAGTCTAATTCTCATGCATTTGTACTTAATATTTTTGACATCATCAATATCTGTTTAAACTTGTATATTATGCTAATTTACAAGTTGGGGAGATTGTTTAGATATATTAGATAATGTCATGGCTAATATGATTTATGTTTAGTTTTCAGATCTTACTTAACAGGACAAATCAGTACTTCACTGGGAATCAATACTTATACTGGAAGTCAGGACTTAAGGATATCAGTACTTATTATCAGGAGATAATCATCAGAAGTTGGATATCAGAACTTAAGTGCTGAAGGACAATTAGATAAGGATAGTAGCTGATTAAAGGAAAGAAGATCGAGATAAACATAAGAAGAGATATGCATGAAGAAGGAGTTCCGTGAAGAATGGAATACTTGGAAGAAAAGATATCTGATTGATATATTTTAGGAAGCAGAATTATATTCCATATCAATTAGCGATTATCTTGTAATTGTGTAATATATAAACACAGACATAGGGTTACACTATAAGTGTTATCATATTCGAGAAGATTATTCATTGTAACCCTAGCAGCTCTCGTGATATTTGTTCATCACTGAGAGGTAACAGTTCCATACTGTAACAGAGTTTATTGTTTCAATAAAGTTTGTTTTCTGTTATTTAAGATATTAAAGTTCGATTTGATTGTATTTTACACTGTATTCACCCCCTCTACAGTGTGTGTGACCTAACAAATCCCTTGTAATCGATACAGTTGTTGTAACACCTTTCAAGTTTAATAATATTTTTATTTAACTTGAATTTTGTTTCAATTTTTTATTCCGCACTAAATTCGATTATTCGGTATAATTTGTATTCAACCCTCCCTTCTACAAACATATTGGGACCTAACAATTGGTATCAGAGCCTTCTGATTAATGAACAAATCAAGATCCTAGACTTTTGTGGTTTTTCAACTCCTTGAATTTTTATTTATTCAAAAATTCATAATGACTTCACAAAAAGTTGGAACCGTTAAAATTCCACTATTTGATAAAGAAAATTATATCATGTGGAAGAAGAAGATGCTCTTGTTTTTACAAGTTGCAAATCCCAAATATCTGAACTTGTTAAAGAAGGGTCCAACAACTCCAATGATTATTGAACCAGAGGTGATAGTAGATGATGTTGTGATTACTAAAGCTAGAACCTATCCAAAAGAGCCTGAGGATTTTTCTCCTGCTGAAAAAGAAGAAGCCTCCTTGGATGCCAGCCTTCAGTTAATTTTAGTTGATTCCCTCGATCCTTGATGAACAGACATGTGATGAACTGTAAAAATTCTAAACACATCTGGGAAACTATTGAGGTGATTAATGAAGGTACAGAGGAAGTTAGGGAGAACAAGTTGGAGATCCTAACTTCTGATTATAAATATTTTAAATCAAATCCAGGAGAATGAATTACTGAAGTGTTTGAGAGGTACAATGCGTTGATCAACAACCTGAACATAAATGGAAAATATTATTCAATCAGGGAGGTCAACAAAAAGTTCCTTTTAACACTGCCAACTCATCTTGAACATAGAATCACTGCCATTAGAGAAGCTAGAGATCTGAGTGAGATTTCTTTGGATAGACTCTATGGTGTGTTGAAAACCTATGAGTTGGAGCAGATTCAGCAAAAGGAAGTCTACGGGAAAGATAGAATGGTCAGCACATCTACTGCTCTTATAGCTAAAGGTCAACAACAACAACAATCTCAACAGTCGGAGAGAATGATACAGTTTTCCAAGGCTGAGGAAAATGTGTTAGTAGCAGAATATGATCCTCCTACTACAAATCAATCCAGTGATGATTTTTATTCCTTGGAAGAGCTGGAGCAATTGGAAGATGAGTCAATGGCCCAAATTTTCAAGAGATTCTCCAATGTCAGATTCAAGAGAAATCCCAAGTTCAAGTACAAGTCCAACTACAACAAATTCCAGAAAGGTGGATCTTCATCCTCTAACACCAGCAGTGGTGGATACAAAACAAGGATAGTTCATCAGAGCACCATCAGATGCTATAACTGCAATGAGTTGGGACACTTTTCCACAGAATGTAGGAAGCCAAAGCAAGTAAGGAAGAACTCTTATGATTCAAATCAGAAGAGTAACTCTGAAAGGGCTTATCTGGGAAAGGGAAGAAGCTGGGATGATACTGACAGTAAAGATGAAGAAGAAGGGAATCTTGCTCTTATGGCTATTGATGGAAAAGCTTCATCGTCAAGAAAAGAGGTAAAATATACTGATGCTGAATTAGTTTATCATCTAGGAGGTAACTTAGATTGTGCTCGTCGTGATAATGAACTGTTAAGTTTACAGATCAAAGACCTTGAGAAAGAGGTCAATGAATTAAGACTTATGCACATTAATCAAGACAAGTTAAAAGAACAAGTATCTTTTCTAGAGAATAGAGTTGACTGTTATAAAAAACTCGAAACTATTCTCAAAGACAAGATCACCGGTCTTGAGACTAAGGTTAGAGCCTACTTCAATTCTTGTTCGAAGGCTAAAGAGTTCTACAGTAAACAAGCTGTTAATCAAACATCTGGAATAGGTTATGATTACAATGCTGCTATTGGAGAATTAGGCATAAACTCCCCTCCTCATGTATATGCTAAAGGTAGGGAAGTACCACATGTGCTTAAGGATGTTGATGAACCCATCTATAAAGCATCAATTGCTGAACCATTTGATGCGACCTCTTCTGTTATTCAAGAAGAAATATGTGCTGAAGATCATGCTAATGAGAAGGTTGTTTTCGAGTCAAGTATGTCGAAAGTTCCAGTCAAAGTTGTGAAAGCAACTGAGACTAACTCAGACATACATGAGTTGGATAACAAAATGCCATGTCTACCATGCATAAATTTCCTGCTGTTAATCACTCTCATAAAGTATGTGGTGTTTCTAATTGTATGTCTTGTGCTTTTAATATGATGTATGCTTATTTTAATGGTAAGCATGTTTCTAATGATAAGACTACTCCTCGTCAGCATGTGAATAACAAGAAGTATGATAGGTCTAAGACTGCTAGTCCTTCTAAGGCTAGAAAGGAGACATTTGTGCCTAAGCCTAAACAAAAATTTGTTAAGGCTGTTTATAAGGTCAAATGTTCAGTCATTGAGAAAGTTGAGACCATTAAAGTTAAAAATGTTGTTTTGCCTGACAAAGGACAATTCTACAAGTATGTCGGGCCCAACCAAGTTTGGGTTCCGAAGAAGGTCTAATCAATTTGTAGTGCAGGGCATTAAACAAGTGGAACCGGTAGTGTGGATTCTTGATAGTGGATCATCAAGACATATGACCGGAGATAGAGCCCTGCTATCAAATGTGGATTGAGAAAGCTGGCCCCCTGGGTACCTTTGGAGATAACAGTAAAGGTTTATCTGAGGGATATGGCTATTTACAAGATGGGAATGTTATCATTGTAAATTTATATATTGTGCTAGGTTATTATCAGGAAGCAGTATCTAACATATAGCACCAGTGACGAGACTTGAGAATATTATGACATATCAGGCACCTGATGCACATTACACTTGGAATTGGACTCTAGTAAGATGTGTACAAGTGTACTCCTGGTTGGTGAGTCAAAGATGAAGTCAATGCACCACAATTCATGGACTTTGCAGCTGCAGATCTATTGGACTATGCAATCTCTTCTTCACAATCTCACTTCAGGTTGGTATGAACTAGTGTACTACTCAAGCAATCGTCAAGGACATGGTATGGCACTCTAACTGAAGTTATTGTTTAATATGAACTAGTAGGGTCATCATATTTTTAACTCTCTTATCACTAGGCACAATCACATTATTTTATATGTGCAGTGATATATGATAATGCTATCATTGAACTCAAACTTCTTATACATTAGTGATTTCTTATTTCATGTAAAATCTTTTGAAATCACTATTGTACATCATTTTCTCTCTATTGCCATATGTTCTGTGATACAGGTTCAATCTCCAATGGCTTTCTTTCATTGACAGTCATAAGGTTGAAAACTCACAACTTCTATCCCAAACTGTAAAGACAAACACAAAAACAGAACCAACCAACACTCTCTTACCACTAAAATGAAGTATGAATGAGCGTGAGGGAGATAGTGCCTTAGTGCACCATATAGGAAGGTTCTGTAGTCAACCTAGCAGCTCTGTCTCTTACAAAGATGAGTAGTATTTAAACCGAGACAACTGCTAGCCCCCATACATCTTCTCAAAAAGATGTAATGGCTGAAAAGGCTCAAAATAGTTACTAGATTCATTCTATCAAAAGGGTGTGTCTATTGAAATTTGCCTGTCGGCCAGGGTATCCGATGTAGTGTCACCACTTCAAACATAAACAATTCTTGATGCACAAGGAAATGTTACACACACAAAGGATGAGTTGACGGAAACAATAGTTTTGACCATTTTAAGGTCAGATTCGATTGTTCAAGGTTCGTTAATGGACCAATTGCCTTTACAGGTGTTAGGAGAAGATACTGATCCAAAAGCCATATGTCAGTGGTCAGTGTCTACCTCCCCAGGCTTAAATCCCCTGGATGCATCTGCGGATAGTGGATCTGATATAGGTGCAGATCGACAACTTGTTGACAATGATTCAGATATTACCTGATGAGTCACAAGGAAATGTCTTCACAGACATTAGAAGGGAACTTTGATCTTTATGCTAAATTCATTGGATCATTGTTTACCTTCCCAGAATTCAAATCTGGAACCCTAAAAGGGAAACTAGCAACTTGTAGATTATGACTCAGATTCATCTGACGTGTTTAACAAGGATGGGAATTTGTGAACTCCCATTGCACCACCTGTGACCTCCTTAAGGATGGATAAGGTGATTTTCCTTGCAGGTACAGCTGAATGTTGGAGCTATGAGAGGAGTGATACACTTGTGAGAATGAGTGTAAACACGAGTTGAGAGAAGAGTGAAACACATGTGAGGTACACTAAACAGAATCACACACTCACCGTGAGGAAGAAAGAGAAACTACTTGTTATTCCTTTTCCAACCAAGTGAAACATGAGAACTCCTTCAGACGACGGCATACATTCCTTCTTTAAGGGGGAAATAAAAGCTTAAGTAATAGTTTGGAGGATTCCTCAACTAAGGGGGAGAAATAGCAGGGAGGAAGAAAAAGATCCTACATTTGTACACTACACCACACCATGTTGTTTGTAACTATGGATCATATTGTACGGGGGAGGTGGTAAACACAAGGTGATTTTCTAGTAAGGGAATAAACTGTTTTCTAAAAGGGGAGTACCATTGGTTTTTATCTGCGGATCCTATTGTACGGGAGAGGTGGTAAATGAAGGTGATCTTCTTTAATCAGTTGATTCTCATAGGGGGAGAAGCAAGACAGATATGCGCTTCTCAACAGGAAATGTGGTTGTACAAATGAAAATGAAACTACTTGAAGATATGTTCAGTCTAGAGGAACATCTATTTGGAATCTGGAAAAGGTTAAATGTCATCCAGAACTTTTCTGCTATTTACTTTGCATTTCTGTTTATATCTTTTTCTTATTTGTTAGTTGAGTTATCCTGTTACGACCGGCATTTTATGTAATATTATTGGTGGATTGGGTATAATATTAAAGTCAAATAAAAATATATTCAATGATTGTACGCTAGTGTGAGTGAAAATTTCTGCATTATAAATTTGCTTTGTGTAGTATATGATTTTTCAAAGCAAGAGTTTATTAAATTGCTTTATTTTTGATTTATAAGGAATATTCTAAGCTTTGGAAAAATTTTCTTTTAAAAGGTATTTTGTTCACAAATTTTGAAAATGATTTTATAAAGTCTCTAAAAATCCAAGTTATTTTATGGTATAAATTTTATAATTTTTGAACTTGTATTTTATTTTATAAAAATAAATCTTTATAAATCTTTATTTGTTATAATTAGCAAATTACATGGTTACCCTTGCATGCAAATACTCTTCCAATTCAACTAAGGGGCAAGGAAGACATTTCCAACCCCACTCACTTTCATTCTACTAACCAAATTATCACTTTACCCTTGCATGCAAATCTACCTAACTATATTGGAAGGTTACTCTTGTAAAATCTCAAATCCACTCACTTTTGGCCAAATAAAAACCAAACTAACATGATTATTACTCCACATTCACCCCACCATTTCCACACTCCTCCTTTCCTCCCCCTCCTCTCGGCTCTCCCCTCTCCTCTCGGCTTTTTGGCCGAAGCCATACCGCCCTCCCTTTTCTTCATTCTTCATTCAAGCTCCCACTTTGCAATCAAGTAAATGTTACTTCTTATATCTTGATCATACATAATTCAAAGAGTGATGAGTGAAAAGTTTAAGTTTAAAGGTTGCATGTAAAGGTTTTAGTGAAACTCAAAATACAACCTTGATTCTTGTGAGTTTAGGGTTATTTTTGAGAGGACTACAAGGAATGGAGAAGTGCCAAATCTTGAGAGGGAAACTCTTAATGATTAAATGGCCATTCCCATCCATTTCATTCGGCCATGACCATATGGGAGCCGAATGAATGGTCCTTAAGACTATTCTTGTTGCTTAAATCAATTTTTGCATGTTTATGTGATAATGACTTGAATTTTGTGGTGAAAATTTGATAAAACTCTTTGCATGCTAAGTGATCATCTAGGTATATCTTATGCTATTCTTGCATGTCAATTTTATGATAGAACATATGTAGAAAATGTGTTGTTTTGGTTTGAAAAATCCGAAGGCATGCATGCATGTGGATTTCTCTTAGAATGTTGTAAGATTTTGATCATTTGGAAAGATTTTGTTAGTGAGCCTTAATTTCAGTAGGAATAATGTGTTAATATTGATTTATGCTTCTTGTTGCATGGTAATAATTCGTGGTTATCTTTTTTAAAAATATATATCTTGTTGTTTCAAAAGCATGAAGATTTGTGATTTGTGAAGTGTAGTCTCTTTTGTTTTGCCATAATTGTACCTTAGGTAAGGATGATCTCACCAAGGTTATTTTGAGAATAAGGGAGTTAGTTCAGTAGAATACCATGTATAAGTCTTGGTTTAAGTATTGAGTTGTTGGTAGTTGAGTTTGTCAAGTCAAAACCTTGGAAAATGAGAGTTATAGTTTCTGCAGAAAAATCAGTATAGCACCCTGAGGTTTAGAGTGAGTTCTGACCATGTCATTGGTGTGCACTTTGAGGCCCAAGCTACCAGAAGTTAGTATTGAGAGTATATAAAAGGTTTTAGGAGTTGGTTGGAGGTTTGCATGTCATTTGGTTAGGTGCACAAGTAGAATAACAAAATCTGTCCAGCAGGGGACAGTTTTGTTGCAACTTAGAAATAGGGAGATTTGATCATGTCATGGGTAGGCCCTCATTAGGCCCAATTGGGCCTTAGTTAGAGGGATTGTCAGAGAAGTTTTTCCAACCATAGTTCATAGGATATGAGTTAGAACCATGTGTCACAAGTTAATTCAAGTCAGGGCATTTTCTGCCCAGAAAAACAGGGGAACCTTGGACTTTTAGCTTAGGCCCAAGAAGGCCCAAGCCAGGCCCTTGAGCCATATCAAGTTTGTGAGATGCCCTTAGGTTAGGAGAGTCTTGTGTAAAAGTTTTGAAGGAAAACTTGTAGTTTAAGAGTGTCTAATGTACTCAAGAAACCATAGTTGTCATTCTGAAATTTGCACCAGTGAGCACTTTCACTTATCACATAGTTTTAGAACACTTAGAAGTGAGTATTAGGTCGACCACCATAGTTGTAAGATAGTATAAGGTCAGTAGAGAAAAAGGCACAAGTGAGGGTCAATAGGTTTTGGATAATTTAGGAAAGGCACATCGGGTTAGGAAGCCAAAATTTGAAGATCTTGTCTAGTTTAGCGACCAAGTGATTTAAGTTGTGAGTCGAGATCATCCAAGCCTAGTGTTGCATTATGGTGTTATTTGGTATTAATATACGATATGTGATTATGTGGCTACGTGTGTACATTTGAAATATAAAGGTGGATATAAATTAAGTGCATATAGGCCTAAGTGCCATCCGTGTTTAATTTCAAGTTATAAATAGGTTAAGTTAGTGAGAATATATTACAACGAGGATTATTATTATTTATGTAGGATCTCGAGACGAGGGAAAACTTGCCATAAAAGTCGAGTGAAGCTCCAGTTGCTCCTACCAGTCAGACCAGACCAGCCTATCTCAAGGCAAGTGATTCAACTTGACCTTCGTATTTACTATAAACAGTTCATATATTTATCGATGCAATTATCCTGAGTCATTTTGATATGTTTAAATCAAGCGTATCTCTCGCTTATCTTTGAATTACATAGAGATGCCATGAACCCTCAAGCATGTATTGCAAGTAGTTCAAAAGTCTTTCCATGATAGTTAAATGCCATGATAAAATAAAGAGTTGTTATATTACTTGATTGATCCTCTTGATTAACATGATGATGATTCCTAAGTATTGATATCTCATCCTGATACTTGAACCCCTATAGAACCTTACCTTGAACTCTGATAGTCAGAAACTTACCAACATGATTCCTCATTGATTGATACCCTCTTTCCTATCCTAAAGCTTGTCAATTCTGATATATACATACATCCTGGGCTAGAGATCATTACCTTAACACCCATAGTATTCGTGAAGCTTATCTTCTTAATGATCCAACACCTGTACCTTGATGAGAAACCATTGCTTTGAGCCCAGTTTGGCATTACCCCTTCATATTATCCATTAGTCTCACCATATTTTCATGTCCAAATTCTAACATATGAAAACCTTTTGGTTACCCTAATAGAGTAAAGTTTTGTGAATCATGGCCCTGAGATTTAGTACCATATTTCCCGTGTTTCGAGTTTATCTATATTCCCTTAATAAAAATGTTTACTGTTAAAAGAGATTTTGTTACAATTCGGCATCAGCTTTTGAAATAAATAAAATATGGGTTTTCAGTCCCAAAGGGGGATAAATGTTTTCTTGAATAGTGGATCTGGACTGAGATGCGAGTCCTTTCCACACTTATATTAGGCTTAAAAGTTGCCTAGGGATTCCCGTTAATGTTTTAGAACCCAGCGAGGTTCGGGATCACTTCGTGGCTGATCACCGGCTGTAATCCGTAGCGTCATAAAATGATTTTGATTAAGACATGATTTTTTTAAAATTGTTTTGATACAAGCAAAAATGATGCCATCTCTCATAGTTTATCTCTTGTTATCATTGGTTATGTCTTTCCATTGACATTCTTAAAAGTATATCTCGATTTATGCTTTGTGTCATACTGTTAGCACTTGTTGAGCATTTGGCTCACTTCTTGCTTTATCCTGATGTTACAGCTAGCAGCTATAGTTAGATTCAAGCAGACTGCCCGTAAGACCTGTGATGCTGATGCTTATGTTCGAGCTTAGGTAGAATAAGTAATAATAGTTGTGTGAGGACTCGGTATTTGTAATCAGATGTAATAGTTGGTAGTGTTGGGCTGTTCCAAACCCTAAACTATAAGATCTTGGATTTGGTTGTGTATTCTTCATTAAAATGATGTAATAGCTATATTTATTTTGCTGTTAAAGTTGGGGGTGTGACAGGTTTTGGTATCAGAGCTACGGTTTAGAGTCCCTGGACAGCCCAAATAGGTTATAAGATTTGTGTGTAGGTTATAGATATTATGCGAGAGAGTAGGTTAAGTAAATTATTATTAATACTCCTCTTATTAGTTGTCAGCAAAGGGCGCATTCCTCGTCATCCTCTGGGTCGAACGACACTATTGCTTTCACAGTGTATGCTGAGTTGAGGCGCGAGTTCGACATGCTTCAGGGCAAGTATGACCGACTGAAGAACGTGTATCCGGACAGCCGAAACTACGAAGGGAAGCCCAAGGAGCAGATGATTGCGAGACTTGAGACCTTGGTTCAGTACTTCAACACTAAGCTTGAGGAGATGCCAGCGCACCGGGACCGTACCAGCCAGTATGTCATTCAGATGGTGGCAGATGAGCTCCAGAGCATTGTGAAGACGCTTCGAGAGGAAAAGACTACCAAGCCCCGTTTAGATGGAGTGAAGCCTTAGTTCTTTCCATTTACCTTTCATGTTGTTGTACTATCAGACTCTATGGAATCCCCAGTTGTTTCCGTTTTTCCTTTAAATAAGCCTCTTATTCCTAGAATCAGACTATGTCCCAATCCTATGTACTGTGACCTTTAAAATTTCAATAATTATGTGCTATTGTTCCATTTGCTCTCAACTGTTATTTTATGTTTTTATCATCATATCTGCTTAATTTGGAAACTTGACCCCATATGTAAATGAGAATGCCATGTGATACCCTCGAATCATTGTATCATTCATATCTGTTTTGACACAACTCTTATTTCAGGATCATGCCTCCCAAAAAGAAGAACCCAACAACCACCTCCACCACAGACCCAAATATTCTTCGACTACTGGAAACCTTGCAACAGCAAACCAATGCTATAACTCAACAACAACTAACTCTTCAACAACGAATTGAAAACCAAGATAACCGTGAGCCACACCAACCACCTGAACCACCAGTACCACCTAGACAAATTGTCACCTTCAAGGCTTTTGAGAATGTGAATCCACCTGCATTTCATGAAACCACTGATCCAGTGATAGCTAACACATGGATCAATGAGATGGAAAGGGCTTTTGAGTTGGTACAGTTAGGAGACGATCAGAAGACGCCATATGCTACTTACTTCTTGAAGGGAGAAGTCATCTATTGGTGGGAATCAGTAAAGGCTATGGAAGTCACTCAGCAGGTTTCTTGGGAGAGATTTAAGAAGTTATTTCTGGACAAGTATTACCCTAAGTACATGCAGAATCAGATGGAGCTAAAATTTCTTGAGTTGAAGCAAGGGAACATGACTGTATTGGAGTATGAGAAGAAGTTCACTGAGTTGTCAAGGTTTGTGATAAAGTATACCAGCACTGAGGAGGAAAAAGCAAAGAAATTTCAGCAAGGATTGGAGCCTTGGATCAGAGATAGGGTGGTTATGTTTGAGCTTGAAACTTATGCGGGAGTAGTACAGAAAGCTGCTCTGATTGAGAATAATGGGATGCAGTCAAGGAAAGAGAGGGACAACAAGAAGAGGAAGGTTCCATTTTATGGAGAAAAGTCTGAAGCTGGAAGTTCGCAAGATCGGAATATAAAGAGGATTGGTTTCCAGAAGGGCGGAAATTTTCAAAAGAAGGGAAATTTGGGCAAAAGGCAAGAATCAAAAGGGAACAACCAGGCAAGCCAAGGGCAAGTTGGAGAAAACAGGTTCCAGAGACCGAAATGCAAGCACTGTGGAAAAAGGCACCCCGGAGTATGCAATAAGCTGAGCATGACCTGTTATAGGTGCAATCAGAAGGGACATTTGGCGAATGAGTGCAAGATGCCGAAGCCAGGAGTTACGTGCTACAAGTGTGGGAAGACTGGACACATGGCTAGGGAGTGTAAGGCAACCAGACCAGTCAAAGCTCTTATGAACATGGCAAGTACCAGTGCAAGCATGCCAACTGAGGTATTGGCATTACCTCCACCACCTGCACCAACCCCGCAAACAACAACAAGGACATTTGATTTGAAGATGAAGGATGCTGTTCAGAATTCTGAGGTGATAGCAGGTACACTTTTACTCAATAATGTCAAAGCTAAAGTATTGATTGATTCGGGAGCAACAAGATCTTTCATATCAGAATCTTTTGTTGATAAGCTCCAATGTGATAAACTGGTTATGAGTGAGGTAGTAAATGTGGTAATTGCGAACCAAGAGAAGATTCATTTGAATCAATTTTGTCCAAAGTATGAGATTGATATTTCGGGGTATAAGTTCTCAGCCGACTTGATACTCTTCAAGTTGGGAGAGTTTGATATAATTTTAGGAATGGATTGGTTAGGAGAGAATATCGCTCAAATAAATTGTAAGACCAAGAGAGTGTATTTGAAGACGAAGAGTGGAGAGAAGGTAGTATTTAAGGGGCAGAGGCAAGAGCAACTATTTCTTACAGTTGTTCAGGCTAAGAAGTTACTTAGAAAAGGTTGTGAGTCGTTCCTAGCATATGTAGTGGATTCAGAGAGAGGCAGCCTCAGAATGGAAGATATTCCTGTAGTTAACGAGTTCCCCGATGTGTTTCCCGATGAACTACCAGGCTTACCACCAGATCACCAAATTGAGTTCGAGATCAACTGCTCCAGGCACGGAACCAATTTCAAAGGCCCCATATAGGATGGCACCAGCAGAAATGAAAGAGTTGGCGAGCCAGCTACAAGAATTATTGGATAAAGGAGTGATACGACCAAGTACGTCGCCATGGAGAGCACCTGTTCTGTTTGTAAGGAAGAAAGATGGGAGTATGCGTCTATGCATAGATTACCGGGAGTTGAATAAGGTGACGATCAAGAACCGCTACCCGCTAGCAAGGATAGATGACCTTTTTGATCAGTTGAAGGGAGCAAAATGCTTTTCGAAGATTGATTTGAGATCGGGATACCATCAATTAAAGATCAAAGAAGAAGATATTCCCAAGACCGCATTCAGGACCAGATATGGGCATTATAAATTCCTAGTAATGCCGTCTGGATTGACCAACGCTCTGGCCGCATTTATGGATCTGATGAATCGGGTATTTAAGAAGTATTTGGACAAATTTGTCGTGGTATTCATTGATGACATCCTTATTTATTCTAAGTCGGAAGAAGAACATAAGCAACACCTCTAGATAGCATTGGAGATACTCTGACAAGAGAAGTTGTATGCCAAGTTTACCAAATGTGAGTTTTGGTTAAAGGAAGTTCAATTTTTGGGGCATGTTATTGGAAATGAGGGAGTTAAAGTGGATCCGGCAAAGATTGAGGCAGTTATGAGTTGGGAGAGGCCAAAGACTCCTACGGAAGTGCGAAGTTTTCTAGGATTGGCCGGATACTATAGAAGATTCGTCAAGGATTTCTCGAAGATCGCCATGCCATTGACCAAGTTAACCAGAAAGAATCAAAAGTTTGAATGGAGTGCAGAATGTGAAGATAGCTTTCAAGAGTTAAAGCAGAAGTTGGTAACAGCTCCGGTGTTGGTACTTCCAGATGATCAAGGGAATTTTGTAATATTCAGCGACGCTTCACATAAGGGTTTGGGTTGTGTGTTGATGCAACACAGTAAAGTGATCGCATATGCGTCAAGACAGTTGAAGCCGCATGAGTTAAAGTACCCGACGCATGACTTGGAACTAGCCGCCATAGTGTTCGCACTCAAGATCTGGAGACATTACCTCTATGGAGAGAAGTATGAAATCTACACGGATCACAAGAGTTTAAAGTATATTTTTACTCAAAAAGAGCTCAATATGAGGCAGAGGAGATGGCTGGAATTGATCAAGGACTATGACTGTTCGATAAATTACCATCCTGGAAATGTGAACGTAGTGGCCGATGCTCTGAGTAGGAAGGAGAGATTGAATATGATGATAACATCAAAAGAGTTATTTGAAGAAATCGAAAGATTGGAATTGGAACTTTGTGCTTATGGAAAAGTCGAGGAAGTTTGTCGTGCAATGACCTTTAGCCAACACTAGTGGAAAAGATAAAGAAGTGTCAAGAGGAAGTAATGTAAAAAGAGAAGAATCAGTTATCTGGAGAGGAGATTAATACTCAAAGGGATGAGCAAGGGATACTAAGGTTTTCATCCAGAATATGGATTCCCCATGTATCTGAATTAAAGAATGAGATCCTCCATAAAGCCCACAATTCAAAATTTTCAATCCACCCGGGAAGCACCAAGATGTATCGAGACTTAAAGAAGAACTTTTGGTGGCCAAATATGAAGCGAGACGTGGTAGAATGGGTTGCGAAGTGCTATACTTATCAGAAAGTAAAGGCAGAACATCAACGACCAAGCGGATTAATTCAGCCCCTGAAGGTTCCAGAATGGAAATGGGAAAATATCGCTATGGACTTTATAGTGGGACTACCGCGAACGAAATCCGGGCATGACGCAATATGGGTTATAATTGATTGTCTTACGAAGTCGGCGCATTCCCTTCCAATAAATGAGAAGTCATCACTGGACAAGTTGGTTCATCTGTATGTGCGCGAAATCGTACTAAGGCATGGAGTACCCGTATCAATAGTTTCAGACAGAGATCCCCGATTTAACTCGAGATTCTGGAAGCAATTTCAGGAATGTCTTGGTACAAATTGAATATGAGCACGACATACCACCCGCAAACTGATGGCCAGAGTGAAAGGACAATTCAAACGATTGAAGACATGTTGCCAGTTGTGCAATCAATTTTGCAGGAAGTTGGGAAGACCATTTGCCGTTGATTGAATTCTCTTACAACAACAGATATCATTCCAGTATCGGCATGCCACCATACGAAGCTTTGTACGGGCGAAAATGTAGATCACCAACAAGTTGGGATGAAGTGGGAGAAGGAAGAATTCTCGGCTCGGAATTGGTACAACAGTTGCATGACTCGGTCAAGGTAATTCAGAAAAGGTTGCTTGCTGCTCAAGATAGACAGAGGAAGTATGCGGATCCAGCGCGTAAGGACGTTCAATTCCAAATTGGCGAGCTGTGTTGCTGAAGGTGTCACCTAGAAAAGGGTTGATGAGATTTGGCAAGAAAGGGAAGTTAGCACCTAGATACATAGGTCCTTTTGAGATTTTGAGTCAAGTGGGAAAGGTGGCCTATGAGTTGGCCTTACCACCTCAGTATCAGCATATGCATAATGTATTCCATGTGTCGTTGCTTAAGAAGTACAATCCTGACGCTAGCCATGTGATAGAATATGAACCTGTAGAAATTCAGGCAGACTTGTCATTTGTGGAGCAACCGGTTAAAATACTCGACTGGCAAGTAAAGAGTCTTAGAAATAAGTCAGTAAAGTTAGTAAAAGTACTTTGGAGGAACCCTAAGGTCGAAGAGTCGACTTGGGAGTTAGAGTCTGATATGCGTTCTCGGCATCCTCATCTTTTTTCTTAGATTCTGGGGACAGAATCCCTTAAGGGGGAGAGGATGTTACGACCGGCATTTTATGTAATATTATTTGTGGATTGGGTATAAAATTAAAGTCAAATAAAAATATATTCAATGATTGTACACTAGTGTGAGTGAAAATTTCTGCATTATAAATTTGCTTTGTGTAGTATATGATTTTTCAAAGCAAGAGTTTATTAAATTTCTTTATTTTTGATTTATAAGGAATATTCTAAGCTTTGGATTTTTTTTTAAAAGGTATTTTATTCACAAATTTTGAAAATGATTTTATAAAGTCTCTAAAAATCCAAGTTATTTTATGGTATAAATTTTATAATTTTTGAACTTGTATTTTATTTTATAAAAATAAATCTTTATAAATTTTATTTGTTATAATTAGCAAATTATATCTTGGCCGAAGCTATACCCCCCTCCCTTTTCTTCATTCGTCATTCAAGCTCCTACTTTGCAATCAAGTAAATGTTACTTCTTATATCTTGATCATACATAATTCAAAGAGTGATGAGTGAAAAGTTTAAGTTTAAAGGTTGCATGTAAAGGTTTTAGTGAAACTCAAAATACAACCTTGATTCTTGTGAGTTTAGGGTTGTTTTTGAGAGGACTACAAGGAATGGAGAAGTGCCAAATCTTGAGAGGGAAACTCTTGATGATTAAATGGCCATTCCCATCCATTTCATTCGGCCATGACCATATGGGAGCCGAATGAATGGTCCTTAAGACTATTCTTGTTGCTTAAATCAATTTTTGCATGTTTATGTGATAATGACTTGAATTTTGTGGTGAAAATTTGATAAAACTCTTTGCATGCTAAGTGATCATCTAGGTATATCTTATGCTAGGCTTGCATGTCAATTTTATGAGAGAACATATGTAGAAAATGTGTTGTTTTGGTTTGAAAAACCCGAAGGCATGCATGCATGTGGATTTCTCTTAGAATGTTGTAAGATTTTGATCATTTGGAAAGATTTTATTAGTGAGCCTTAATTTCAGTAGGAATAATATGTTAATATTTATTTATGCTTCTTGTTGCATGGTAATAATTCGTGGTTATCTTTTATAAAAATATATATCTTGTTGTTTCAAAAGCATGAAGATTTGTGATTTGTGAAGTGTAGTCTCTTTTGTTTTGCCATAATTGTACCTTAGGTAAGAATGATCTCACCAAGGTTATTTTGAGAATAAGGGAGTTAGTTCAGTAGAATACCATTTATAAGTCTTGGTTTAAGTATTGAGTTGTTGGTAGTTGAGTTTGTCAAGTCAAAACCTTGGAAAATGAGATTTATAGTTTCTGCAGAAAAATCAGTATAGCACCCTGAGGTTTAGAGTGAGTTTTGACCATGTCATTGGTGTGAACTTTGAGGCCCAAGCTACCAGAAGTTAGTATTGGGAGTATATAAAAGGTTTTAGGAGTTGGTTGGAGGTTTGCATGTCATTTGGTCAGGTGCACAAGTAGAATAACAAAATCTGTCTAGCAGGGGACAGTTTTGGTGCAACTTAGAAATAGGGAGATTTGACCATGTCATGGGTAGGCCCTCATTAGGCCCAATTGGGCCTTAGTTAGAGGGAGTGTCAGAGAAGTTTTTCCAACCATAGTTCATAGGATATGAGTTAGAACCATGTGTCACAAGTTAATTCAAGTCAGGGCATTTTCTGCCCAGAAAAATAGGGGAACCTTGGACTTTTAGCTTAGGCCCAAGAAGGCCCAAGCCAGGCCCTTGAGCCACATCAAGTTTGTGAGATGCCCTTAGGTCAGGAGAGTCTTGTGTAAAAGTTTTGAAGGAAAACTTGTAGTTTAAGAGTGTCTAATGTACTCAAGAAACCATAGTTGTCATTCTGAAATTTGCACCAGTGAGCACTTTCACTTATCACATAGTTTTAGAACACTTAGAATTGAGTATTAGGTCGACCACCATAGTTGTAAGATAGTATAAGGTTAGTAGAGCAAAAGGCACAAGTGAGGGTCAATAGGTTTTGGATAATTTAGGAAAGGCACATCGAGTTTGGAAGCCAAAATTTGAAGATCTTGTCTAGTTTAGCGACCAAGTGATTTAAGTTGTGAGTCGAGATCATCCAAGCCTAGTGTTGCATTATGGTGTTATTTGGTATTAATATATGATATGTGATTATGTGGCTACGTGTGTACATTTGAAATATAAAGGTGGATATAAATTAAGTGCATATAGGCCTAAGTGCCATCCGTGTTTAATTTCAAGTTATAAATAGGTTAAGTTAGTGAGAATATATTATAATGAGGATTATTATTATTTATGTAGGATCTCGAGACGAGGGAAAACTTGTCATAAAAGTCGAGTGAAGCTCCAGTTGCTCCTACCAGTCAGACCAGACCAGCCTATCTCAAGGCAAATGATTCAACTTGACCTTCGTATTTACTATAAACAGTTCATATATTTATCGATGCAATTATCCTGAGTCATTTTGATATGTTTAAATCAAGCGTATCTCTCGCTTATCTTTGAATTACATAGAGATGCCATGAACCCTCAAGCATGTATTGCAAGTAGTTCAAAAGTCTTTCCATGATAGTTAAATGCCATGATAAAATAAAGAGTTGTTATATTACTTGATTGATCCTCTTGATTAACATGACGATGATTCCTAAGTATTGATATCTCATCCTGATACTTGAACCCCTATAGAACCTTACCTTGAACTCTGATAGTCAGAAACTTACCAACATGATTACTCATTGATTGATACCCTCTTTCCTATCCTAAAGCTTGTCAATTCTGATATATACATACATCCTGGGCTAGAGATCATTACCTTAACACCCATAGTATTCGTGAAGCTTATCTTCTTAATGATCCAACACCTGTACCTTGATGAGAAACCATTGCTTTGAGCCCAGTTTGGCATTACCCCTTCATATTATCCATTAGTCTCACCATATTTTCCTGTCCAAATTCTAACATATGAAAACCTTTTGGTTACCCTAATAGAGTAAAGTTTTGTGAATCATGGCCCTGAGATTTAGTACCATATTTCCCGTGTTTCGAGTTGATCTATATTCCCTTAATAAAAATGTTTACTGTTAAAAGAGATTTTGTTACAATTCGGCATCAGCTTTTGAAATAAATAAAATATGGGTTTTCAGTCCCAAAGGGGGACAAATGTTTTCTTGAATAGTAGATCTGGACTGAGACGCGAGTCCTTTCCACACTTATATTAGGCTTAAAAGTTGCCTAGGGATTCCCGTTAATGTTTTAGAACCCAGCGAGGTTCGGGATTACTTCGCGGCTGATCACCGGCTGTAATCCGTAGCGTCATAAAATGATTTTGATTAAGACATGATTTTTTAAAATTGTTTTGATACAAGCAAAAATGATGCCATCTCTCATAGTTTATCTCTCGTTATCATTGGTTATGTCTTTCCATTGACATTCTTAAAAGTATATCTCAATTTATGCTTTGTGTCATACTGTTAACACTTGTTGAGCATTTGGCTCACTTCTTGCTTTACCCTGATGTTACAGCTAGCAGCTATGGTTAGATTCAAGCAGACTGCCCGTAAGACCTGTGATGCTGATGCTTATGTTCGAGCTCAGGTAGAATAAGTAATAATAGTTGTGTGAGGACTCGATATTGGTAATCAGATGTAATAGTTGGTAGTGTTGGGCTGTTCCAAACCCTAAACTGTAAGATCTTGGATTTGGTTGTGTATTCTTCATTAAAATGATGTAATAGCTATATTTATTTTGCTGTTAGAGTTGGGGGTGTGACATATCCTCTAGGTATTTGTGTGGTATTGTCTAACAAATAAATAGGGGGAGATTGTAAGGCATATGTCATAGCCTATTTGTACATTCGAGGATTTAACTCAACTCAAATAAGAATGTAATAAGTAAATAGTGGATCTACCGTCAAAGAGATCTCGCAAAGTAATATCTGTCAAAGGATTCAGAAACAAGGTTCATCTACAGACTTGAGGAATTTATTCACTGGAAGAAGCTCAAGAAATTGATCAAGCCTCAGTGATACAAATCAAGATTGTGGATTTAATCAAGTGACAGAGATCTCGTCCGAGTATCAGAGAATTACAAGGATTTAATCTGAAGAAAATTAAGTATCAAAGTCAAGACATGAAGAAACATCACGGAAGTTAGTCACTCATGAACCAGATAGTACATCGAGTGTCAACAGTGCAGTGGTGGAATTGATTCATAATTGACTGTGATTATCAGAAGATTTTCAGAAGAATGGTTGCTGCTCAAGATTAGTATTAATTCTCTATTAATTAATTATGTCATATAATTTAATTAAGAAAATAAATTATATCTGCAAAGATTAATTTATTGATTAATTGAATTAATTGATTAATTAATTTAGAATTAATATTAAGAATTTTCAGAAGTTTAATTGGATTAAAAACAGTCTTAAATCAGCAAGACAATTGAAAAAGAACTAGCATGACAATCTGGATTGTCATACCGATTGTCATGCCAAGTCATTTCAATAGTCATACCGAAAGTTCTACTGGGAAGGAGATTGTCTTCCTAGTTCAACTGATTGTCATACCGAAAGTCATTGTAGTTCAATCAGATTGTCTTGCTAGTACAATCAATAGTCCTACCGATTGTCTTGCTGAGCTCAGGATTGTCTTGCCAGTTCAATGAGAGTCTGTTGATTGTTTTAAAAAGAAAAGAAGAAGTAGAAGACTAATATACACACAGAACACAAGTCAAAAACAAGAACACAGCAGAAAAGAAAAAGAAGACAATATTTTATCCTTCATCTGTAAACTTCAAGATCATAATTTCTAGTTTGTAAAGTTAAATCCAAACCACTAGAAATCTTTATCTTGTTCTTGTGTAACTAACTAGCGGATTAAAATCCCTAGAACTTAATCTCAAATTGCGTTTAGCATTTGAATCTTTTTATTGCAAAATTAGAAAAAGTTCATGTCGAATTTATTCTAGATTTGTGATAATTAATTTGAGATTAATCCCTTATAATCGATACAGTTGTTGTAACACCTTTCAAGTTTAATAATATTTTTATTTAACTTGAATTTTGTTTTAATTTTTTATTCCGCACTAAATTCGATTATTCGGTATAATTTGTATTCAACCCTCCCTTCTACAAACACATTGGGACCTAACAGTTGGGTTTTACCCAGACCTTTAATTAATAGGCCATAGTTGCCTGAGTACTCCTTATGTTGGTTGGGTCTATGCAATTGGGTATAGATCCACACTGTATCCTGACTGATCAGCAGGTTATATTGCATATGTTGGTTCTTATTTCCAGTCTTGTTCATTTGGCACTCGCCAGTGTTGGCAAATTATTATCCTATACAGATTCAGATGGTTGTTCAAACCAATCGATTATCGGTTCATCTATTCTTCTCTCTTTATACTATATAGATTGTTGCAGGCTTGTTGAGCAATTTTGGCTCATCCCCTTTTATTGTTATTCCTATTGTTTTACAGTTAAAGTAGAGAATGAAACCCATCAGGACCCGCGCAGTCAAGAAGCGAGTCAGGCAGCGGGACCCTCTTATACCAAGAGTGTTCATCCCTATCCCCAAAGAGAGCTTTGAGCTACCAGATCAGATGTAGCAGGATAAGTAGTATTATGGTTTGAATAAAAGTTGTGTGGTGAGAATGTAGATAGAATAAAGTTTTGTGGCAAAGAGAGTTCTTGAGACAGATTGTTTCATTTGGGTTGTAATAAAGTTAGTGTGTCGTTCTTATTTTCAACTTTTAACCTTAAAAGATCCTGCGTAGTAGTAGTTCGGGGTAATTATCATATTTATATTCCGCTTGTGCAGGTTTAGTTTGTAGTTGTTATTAATAATGCCCCAAATCTATACCCCGGATTTGGAGGGTGTTATAGTTGGCATCAGAGCTTAGGTTTTGACCCTTGAAAAAAAGAACATTAGATTTAAGATAAGATAGGAAGATCATATAGGATAAAAGTAAGAGTGTTAGGATTGTTTGTTTATGTGATTAGAAGTTACGAGTTTTAGGATTGTGATTTGATTGTTCTTGTGTTATTATTGTTATGTATATTAGCTGGCTTCTTCGTCATCATCTACGGAGCGGACCGAGACAGATCTCGTGGTAGCGCCAATATTGGCACCAGTATTAGTGCAGATCTTTCCTCCATTACCACCACTTCCACCATTGCCACCTGGACCAGCACCAGAGATACCCCCTCCCCCAGAGGTACCAAATTTTACAGATTATTTTCCTTATTTTGAGCCAAAGATACCTGATTTTCCTCCGTTAGAGTTCCCGGTGTTCGATGTTCCTGACATGGTTGATATTCCGCAGTGGGAGGATTTAGAGCCCCAGATTCCTATGCCACCAGTTGAGATTCCAGAGATTCCACCGATGGAGCCTGAGGTAGAGCCACCAGTATATGCACCCATGGAGCAGCCTGTCTTATTTCCTGCACCGTTAGCTGTGTATGCCCCTATCCCCGGAGTATTCCAGTTTCCACAGCCGGAGTTCATGGATGAGGTAGTATTAGATGAGCCATTACCATTACCTTCTCGAGGTTCCCGCACGGATCTTCGTGAGCATCATACAGTTACATATCAGCGTTTTCAGATAGAGAGAGAGGAGAGGGTTAGATGGCAGGATCAGTGCAGAGAGATCCTTGGGTTGTTTGAGACACAGGCGAATGGTCCAGTTCGAGCGCTTCACCCAGACTGCATATTGAGAGAGAGACTACACCAGATCCACAGAGTTGGTTCTCAGGAGCTTACTAATCTGAGGCAGCAGGACATTAGTGCAGAGGCAGCATACCGCAGGGCGATGAGACTCACAGAGGCAGTATTAGAGGCTTTGCAGGAGGAGCTGAGCCGTGTGCCACCAGGATTTTGATCTTAGCAGATGGAGGAGTGTTGTATCTTTTATATATATGTAGATAGAGGCATTATAGTATTATATGACTAGTTTGTATGAGGATAGCTACTAGTTTTGACTGATAGTAGTAGCAGTACGACTAACATATCATAGACTTTTGTATCAAGCATTGACACCTGCAGCTGGTGTCCTACCTATATATATATAAGATGAAACTTTTCACATTTTCTTTATTTTATTTTTCCTAGTCATTTAAGCATTTACATTTATTTTACTGTTTTACCGTTGCATCTTTAAAAATATTATTTTATTTACGATCATGTTGTACCCTTTATGTTTTCAAAAATTTTAAAATTATTTTGAAAAAGATTTATTTAAACATCGCACTGTTTTATTTAAGATATTTAATAAATTGTTTTCTTTCTCCATATCAACTGTTTTAACACTGTTTTAATATTATAAAGACTGTTTCTATTCCATAACACCTGTTTAGTATATTGATATTAAGAGAACCCATTGTTTTATTATCAGAAAGATGGCACGTAAAAGAAAAGCACGAACCGACTCGTCTAACGGAAATACTGAGGGCCAAAATGATAATAACCAGATGGATCAGATGTTTCATCTCATGCAATAGTAGATGCTAATGATGCAGCAACAGATGCAGCAGCAACATCAGCAGTTTCTACAATAAATGCTCCAGCAAGCCGCTCATCCAGGACATCAAGTACCTCCAGCAGCACCTGTAGTTACTTTCAAGCAATTTCAAGCGGTAAAGACTCCAGAATTTACCGGTTCCACGGATCCTACAAAGGGGAGAGCTTGGCTGAAGGAGATAGAAAAGGCTTTTACATTGGTGAAAGTTGAGAAAGAACAGAAGACAGACTTTGCCAGCTATTTTCTGAAAGGCGAAGCCAATTACTGGTGGAAATCGAAGAAAGTTTTGGAAGGGGAAGGTGTGGTGACATGGGATAGATTCACCGATCTTTTCCTGGAGAAATATTTTCCTCGTTTTATGAAGAACCAGATGGAGATCAAGTCCCTGGAACTGAATCAAGACAACTTATCGGTCGCGGATTATGAGACCAAGTTCACTGAATTGGCCAGATTTGTTCCTGAGCAAGTGGATACGGATGAAAAGCGGGCCAAGAGATTCCAACAAGGGCTGAAACCATGGATTCGTAGCAGAGTAGCTGTATTTGAGCTGACAACTTATACGACTGTTATTCAGAAGGCTATGATCATTGAAGGTGAAAGTGAAGCAGCTCAGAAAGAGAAGGGACTAGGAAATTCCCAGAACCGTTTCAACAGAAGGCCGGGATTCCAAGCCCGGGGAAAAGCAAACTTCAGGAAACCAGAACAAAACAATCAGAGGATGGGTAATCGACTTCCCGCCCCAACTCAGCAGAGACTTATTCGACCGCCTATACCTGATTGCAGAACATGTGGTAAAAAGTATACGGGGATTTGCAACAAGCCAAATGTCACGTGTTTCAAGTGCAAGCAAAGGGGACACTATTCTGGAGAATGTCCGATGGGAAAAGCAGAGGTCACTTGTTTCCAGTACGGAAAAAAGAACATATTGCCAAGGACTGTAGAGGAGTTGCGACGGCCGCTAGTATCCCGAGGGTTTTAGCATTACCTCCACCTCCACTACCACCACAAAATCAGCCCAGGGCAAGGACTTTCAACATGTCAATGAAGGAAGCAGTACAGAGTCCAAATGTGGTTGCAGGTACGCTCCCTGTGAATTCCGTAAATGCTCTAGTATTGATTGATTCAGGAGCTACTAGATCCTTTATTTCTGAAGATTTTATCTCTAAGATAGACTGTGAGATTCAGTGGTTAGATGAAGTGCTAGTCATAAAATTAACAAATGATGATCAGGTTATGGTAGATCGAGTATGCCCAGGTTGTGATGTTGAGATAGGGAGATGTCATTTCTCAGTTGACTTAATACCTTTCAGGTTAGGAGAATTTGATGTTATTTTAGGAATGGATTGGCTAGCTAGTAATAATGCTCAGATTGACTGCGCAAACAATAAAGTGAAAGTGTAGACTGAAGAAAATACAACGGGAATATTTAAAGGTGAAAAGAAAATGCAGAGATTCTTAACAATGATGCAGACGAGATGATTGCTACACCAAGGATGTCGAGCCTATATATCCTACGTGTTGGATACTGGCAAAGAAAGTCCGAAGATCGAAGATATTCCCGTAGTGTGTGAGTTTCCCGATGTCTTTCCAGATGAACTTCCCGGACTTCCACCGGATCGAGAAGTCGAGTTCACTATTGATTTGGCGCCAGGGACAGAACCAATTTCGAAGGCCCTATATCGAATGACACCTGTTGAAATGAAAGAATTAACAAAGCAATTGCAAGAACTTCTCGACAAAGGAATCATAAGGCCAAGTGTATCCCCATGGGGCGCACCAGTTTTGTTCGTGAAAAAGAAGGACGGTAGCATGCGATTGTGTATTGATTATCGTGAGCTGAACAAGTTAACTATCAAGAATAAATATCCTTTGCCTCGTATCGATGACTTATTTGATCAACTGAAAGGAGCAGCATGGTTTTGGAAATCTGACTTACGATCAGGTTATCATCAGTTAAAGATCAAGGCAGAAGATATTCCAAAGACTGCGTTCAAAACGAGGTACGGACATTATGAATTTCTCGTGATGGCTTTTGGACTGACGAATGCACCTGCAGCATTTATGGATTTGATGAATCAAGTATTCAAGAAGTACTTGGATAAGTTTATCATTGTATTTATCGATGACATCTTGATTTATTCGAAGACGGAAGAAGAACATGCAGCACACTTAAGAACGACATTGGAGATGTTACGAAAGGAGCAACTCTATGCGAAATTTTCAAAATGTGAATTTTGGTTAAAAGAAGTACAGTTTCTAGGGCACATCATTAGTATTGAAGGAATTCAAGTGGACCCAGTGAAGATTGAAGCTATTTTAAATTGGGAAAGACCAAAGACGCCAACCGAAGTCAAAAGTTTCTTGGGATTAGCTGGTTATTATAGAAGATTCATTAAACATTTTGCGAAGATAGCCACACCATTAACAAAGTTGACTCGAAAGAATGAAAGATTCGAATGGAATGAGAAATATGAAGCAGGTTTCCAAGAATTGAAGAATCGACTCGTAACCGCACCTGTACTTGTTCTACCTGATGATCAAGGGGACTTTGTCATATACATCGATGCTTCTTATCGAGGACTCGGATGTGTTTTGATACAACATGGAAACGTGATCGCATATGCTTCCAAACAATTAAAGCCGCATGAACAGAAATATCCGAAGCACGATCTCGAACTTACAGCAATTGTGTTCGCATTGAAGCTTTGGAGACACTATCTGTACGGCAAAAAATATGATATTTATACAGATCATAAAAGTTTGAAGTATATTTTCACCCAGAAGGAACTTAATATGCGACAGCGACGTTGGCTAGAGTTAATCAAGGATTACGACGTCTCGATCAGTTATCATCCAGGCAAGGCCAATGTAGTAGCAGATGCGTTAAGTCGAAAGGAACGATTGAATTTGTTAACATCTTCAGAAGACTTAATCAAGGAATTTGATAAATTAGAGATTGAAGTTCGTGTTCCAAAAAGTTCTACTGAAATGATTTACGCTATGACTTTTCAGCCGGAGCTATTTGAGAAAATAAGAAGGTGTCAAGAAGAAGTAATGGACCAGGATATCGACAATTTGACAGGAGAAGAGATTACCAGTCAGAAGGATACTAAAGAAATTTTTTGAGTTGCTTCAAGGATCTGGATACCTAACGTACCAGAATTGAAAGCGGAAATTTTGCAAGACGCTCATAGTTCAAGATATTTGATTCATCCCGGAAGCACAAAGATGTACAGAGACCTGAAAGAAAACTTTTGGTGGCCGAATATGAAGAAAGAGATAGCGGAATGGGTCAGCAAGTGTTATACGTGCCAAAGAGTGAAAGCTGAACATCAACGCCCAAGCGGACTACTACAACCACTAGATATTCCAGAATGGATATGGGAGCACTTAGCCATGGATTTTGTAGTGGGACTTCCAAGGACGAAAGCAAATCACGATGCAATTTGGGTTATCATTGATCGATTAACGAAGTCAGCACATTTTCTTCCGATCAACGAAAGATTTTCACTGGACAAGTTAGTGCACTTATATCTCAAGGAAATCATAGTGCGACATGGAGTACCCGTATCGATTGTATCGGATCGAGATCCCCATTTTAATTCGATATTTTGGAGACAATTCTAGGAATGTCTAGGAACCAAGTTGAACATGAGTACTTCTTATCATCCACAAACGGACAGGCAAAGCGAAAGGACAATCCAAACAATCGGAGATATGCTACGTGTATGCGCAATAGACTTTGAAGGCAATTGGGACGAGCATCTACCGCTAGTGGAATTTTCTTACAATAACAACTATCAAGCAAGTATCGGGATGCCACCTTATGAAGCTCTATATGGGAGAAAGTGCGGATCACCTACATGTTGGGATGAAGTTGGAGAACGCAAGATTCTAGGTCCAGATGTGCTTCAGCAGACCAAGGAAAAAGTAGAACTTATCCGCAAATGACTTGAAACAGCGCATAATCGACAATGTAAATATGCCGATCAATCCAGAAAAGATATGAACTACCAGGAAGGGGAGCATGTATTGCTAAAGGTATCACCATGGAAGGGATTAACTAGATTTGGTAACAAAGGCAAATTGAAACCTCGCTACGTTAGACTATTTGAAATTTTGAAGAAAGTCAGAAAGGTTGCGTACGAGTTAGCTCTACCACCCCATATGCAGCATATTCACAACGTATTTCACGTATCTATGCTTAAGAAGTACAACCCTGATACAAGGCATGTAATAGAATATGAGCCAATAGAACTTTAGGCAGATTTGTCATATGTAGAGCATCCGATAAGAATTCTAGATCGGCAAGATAAGGTATTAAGAAATAAGTCTGTGTCATTAGTGAGAGTTTTGTGGAGAAACCCAGTGGTTGAAGAATCAACCTGGGAGATTGAAAGTGAAATGTTAGAAAAGTATCCTCAGTTATTTGCATAGTATGATTCTGAGGACAGAATCCTGTTAAGGGGGGGGGGGGGGAGAATGTAACGACCGAGAACTTATGCTTGTATTATATTATAATAAAGATAAATTATGTGTATTATTATGTGATTAATTGTGTTGAGTTGTTCAACCCTAATCGTTATGTGCTACGTGTTGTCTGCTTTGATCTGAACGTGTTTTGGATGATTATTGAGTGTTTTATTACAAGTTATATATTTTATATCAAAACTCGTACAGCTCAAACAGTGTTTTAAAAGCCCGTATTTCAAACAAAATTATTGGCCCTATTTTGCCAAAAACAACCTATACCATATCGATATTTTGAACCCTAGACGTTTTACAAATTTACCTTTTTCACGAAAAACGACTTTTCCGGATCCCTTCGGGTACCAAAAACCCCACAAAAATCATATTTTTATTTTTATATGATCATGAAATTATCATACATCATTTTTCTTTGCATTTTTGTAATATTCACAATTTTTGGGAATTTTTTGACATTAATTTTGTATTTATTGGATATTTAAAAATTCATTATTAATACCCAAAAATTATAAAAATTGGGGCCAAATATTTTTATTAGATGTGTAATTAGACCCTTAATTTTATTTAGGGGTGTTATTTTCATAAATATAAATACCAGATTTATTGTTAATTATTCAATTAATTATAATTAAAAATCAGAAAATTAAGAAATTGATTTTGGGGTGAAGAACATCGAGAGAGCTTCAATCACAGATTTCATAGTGTTTCTGTTCACCAAATCGATCATGTGAGTAACTAAAACAAAGCTCTTGATCTCTACTTTCTATTCATACCATCAATTTCATGTTTTGATGTTTAGATTTTCAATTCGTATTTTAGGGCTCTTGAACTGAAATTGGGGGTTTTTGATTATGGGTTGATTTTGATGCTTGATATAGTTTCCTGTAATTGTTTACAATTGATTTGTGCTATTTAATTGATCGAAGTTATGTTCTAGGTAGTAGTTCTTAGTTTCAACTTTATACGATTTTATTTTTGTTCGTTTTTGATTTTGTATGAATCTGTGATTGTTTTGAATATGGGGATTTGATTTTGGAACTAATAAGCTTTATTTTAAGCTATAGATCGTAATTTTTGGTGTACAAATGAAGCAAAACGGAGTTTGGCCGGAATAATTCTTGGTTTGGTCGGATTTTTAGTTGTAGGGATGAGGAGAGGTAATTGATGATTGGGTTATTTGTAAAACGAAGTTTGCAATCGAAACCATGTAAAAATCTGTTCAAACGATGCACGAATCGGCCTGAAACCGACTTCATCGGAAACTGGAGGAGTCATCGGCGTTCATGGCAGTTTTCACCGGAGAAGACGATGGGGACGTCGGGGATTGCAGGAGATTCGACGGTTGTACTGTGGAGAGGAGATGGAATGATTCTGCTGCTTAAATCGGCCTGGAATCGCCGTGTTTTGGCCGAATTGGGCTCGCTGGAAACAGCTCGCCGGCGCCGGTTTCTGGGCAGCACGGCGGCTGTTCTTCAGCGACCCGTCGACCCGGTTGTTGACCCGAAAAACCACCCGGGTTTGATCCTCCAGAATTCAAATTCAATTCTCTGTTTGTGTTTTTGATTTATTAATTATTTAATTATATTTTAGTAAATCAAAATCAGATTTTAATAATTCTAAAAATCTAATAAAAATTAGATTTAATTTCTGAAAAATATTATAATTAATTTCTAAATTATTTGATTAATTTAGGAATTCGAATTTAAGTAATTAATTAATTATTTAATTATTTATCTAATTATTTATTAGTTACCTAATTAGTTAATAATTAGGTAATTAATTAATAATTAGGTGATTAATTAATAAATAAGTATTAAAAGTAATCAAATAATACGAATAATAATTCGTTAATTAGTTAAATATCGCGAGTAACTCGTACCTATTCGAGTCGTGATTCGTTAAGTTAGAATTATTAATCGAGCGATATTTATTTAAAGAATATTGTACTGATTATTCGTATCGAATAATTAAATACTGATCGTCAATAGATTAATAAATCGTATAAGCTGTAATAATAATAACAGTTCAATAGTTATTCGAGAATCGCGAGTAGCTCATATTTATACGAGTAGTTGGTCGTTGAGTTATGATTCGAGTAATGATAATTGATTCGATAAATAGTGTATCAGTTAATTATATCGATTGATTATTTGTAAATAATCGATCTGATCGAGTAAGTATTAATAATTTGTAAATAAGTGTAGTAAATTGTAATTAATCCAAATAATTAGGGATTAATTATTTTAAAATACAGTAATTATTAATTAATTATTTAAAAATATAATTAAGGATTATTTAATTATAATTATTTAATTATAATTAATTATTAATTAATTAAATCTTATTTAATTCATAATACTTAAACCGTTAGTCCGATTTGAGTAAAACGAAGACCCCTAGACTCAGAAAATGAAAAGAATCCAATAAAAATAATTGTAAGTCATAATTTCTTCCGGAAGAGAGTGGTCTTGTGTTAGTTAATGGTTTATAGACCCTAATAGGGGTATAATCGAGTCAAATAAATCCCGAAAAATTATAATAAAATCATATAGGGTTAGTTAACACAGGTATGAGTCTAGTATCGATTCCAAAAATATTTATAAGTCCAAAAATCAATTATGTGTTTTATTTGCTATGTGCTTTACGTGGTTATGTGAACCTTATGTGCTATATAATTATATATGTATATATGCGAGTGAGATAGAAACGCATGGGTAGATTGATAGGGTTGCGTAGTATCAATTCGAGATACACGTATGTAGTAAGTTATCTAAACGACTATCTTTCTATGATTGGTTCAGTGTCAGCAAGGCAGATCAAGCTAGAGACTGAAGGCGGTAAGTTGAACCAGGTTAAGTACGCGCAAGGCAAGTTTTCCCCTATTCTAAATTCAGAATAGTGAATTATATCCCATTTTTCCATATCAGTTACCTTTGATAATTCTTGTTCATATACACTGTTACACAATTATTGAATCTTGTTTCTATTTCATTTCGATTCTTGATTTCTCCCAATTTATTGAATCCTTTATTCATATTCCAATACTTTTACCCCTGCTACATATACTCGGATATATCCTGATGTTGGGATACATCAAAAGCATTCCGATTGTTCCAGATTCTAAACCTTGGACTGGATGGTTACGATATGGGCTGGGTTTTACCCAGACCTTTAATTAATAGGCCATAGTTGCCTGAGTACTCCTTATGTTAGTTGGGTCTATGCAGTTGGGTATAGATCTGTACTGTATCCTGACTGATCAACAGGTTATAGTGCATATGTTGGTTCTTGTTTTTAGTCTTGTTCATTTGGCACTCGCCAGTGTTGGCAAATTATTATCCTATACAGATTCAGATGGTTGTTCAAACCAACCGATTATCGGTTCATCTATTCTTCTCTCTTTATACTATATAGATTGTTGCAGGCTTGTTGAGCAATTTTGGCTCATCCCCTTTTATTGTTATTCCTATTGTTTTACAGTTAAGGTAGAGAAGGAAACCCATCAGGATCCGCGTAGTCAAGAAGGGAGTCAAGCAGCGGGACCCTCTTATACCAAGAGTGTTCATCCCTATCCCTGAAGAGAGCTTTGAGCTACCAGATCAGGTGTAACAGGATAAGTAGTATTATGGTTTGAATAAAAGTTGTGTGGTGAGAATGTAGATAGAATAAAGTTTTGTAACAAAGAGAGTTCTCGAGACAGATTGTTTCATTTGGGTTGTATTAAAGTTAGTGTGTCGTTCTTGTTTTCAACTCTTAACCTTAAAAGATCCTGCGTAGTAGTAGTTCGGCGTAATTATCATATTTATATTCCGCTTGTGCAGGTTTAGTTTGTAGTTGTTATTAATAATGCCCCAAATTTATACCCCGAATTTGGAGGGTGTTATAGTGACACTACATCAGATATCCTGACCGACAGGCGAATTTCAATAGACGCAACCTATTGAGAGGATGAATCTAGTAACTATTTTTGTGTCTTTTCAGCCATTACATCTTTTTGAGAAAATGTATGGGGGCAAGCAGTTGCCTCAGTTTTAATATATCTCAACTTTGTAGGAGACAAAACTGCCGGGTTGACTTCAGAACCTTCTTTATGTGATGCACTAAGGCACTTTCTCCCTCACGCTCGTTCATATTTCATTTTAGTGGTAATGGAGTGTTGGTTGATTCTGTGTTTGTCTTTACAATCTGGGATAGAAGTTGTGGGTTTTCAACCTCATGACTATCTAATGAAAGAAGGCCATTGGAGGCTGAACCTGCATCACAGAATATATGGCAATATAGAAAAAAGATGCACTTAAGATCTATAATAAATGACAATTATGCATTTAATATTTTGAGAGAAATGATGTACAATAGTGATTTCAAATGATTTTAATGAAATAAGAAATCACCACTGTAGAAAGAAGTTTGATTTTACTCTTTAAAATGTTTGAGTGCACAAGTCTATTTTTATGCATAAAAGATAAATGATTATGTCTTTCAATATGAAAAAGACACAGACTTATGACCTAGCAGTATTAAGAAGAGAAAGAAAGATTTGTCTTTTAATATGAATGAGTTTTTATAAAAGTATTGATCACTTAGGGTAAAGTCTAAGCAATTCTCATTCATATCAAAAGCTCCATAATCTGTCTTTATAAAATTATAATCAACAATATTGTTTGTTGATAAATAATCATAATAAGAATGACTATGCTGCTAATTTTAAATTATAGTGAATCTTTCAGATATAGCAACTCATATAAATTCACTAGAACTTAAAATCTCACAATTATCTGCAACAAAATATTAAAAATATATCATTGTCTGATACTTGTCAAGTACTTTAGATACCAATAATTATGTTGCATCCTACTTTAATATAACTTAAATCATGAAACTGGTTCGACATGGAATTGTCTAACATCGTAATTCAAATATATTAGAATAAGATATCAATTAATTAAATACCAATTATCTATCAAATAGACATTAGAATTCAATTTCATATACTATACAATTGTTAACTCCTAACAACTGTAATACCTCAAACAATACTTGTTCGATTAATAAAGCAACATTAACCAACATTATCTTATTTGCAATCTTAAAAAAATATGTTAAGTTCCATATACTTTGATCCATTAATTATTGCATCTATATCAAAGTATTTAGGAATTTACAAGTAAGTATAACAATTATTTTAACTTGACAACATATGGTTACTTGTAATAAAGCATCAAACACACTAACCATAGTTGTACTTTAAGAAAGATTTTTACACTTTGTATATTAGTATAAGTGATCGAGAATAAACATTGATTACTTAGAGGAGTTCTAAGTAATGTCACAAATACTAATACTTCATAATTAGTTCATAGTTAAACTCTTAACAAAGTATCATTAACTGATATAAGTCAAGAATCATCACACAACTAATCATGCTACAATTATGATTATGATTTCAGTGGATTCTTGAGATGTAAACATTGCTAAATTTACTAAAACCAAAATCTCATAATTAACTTATAATAACACATAAGTTACAATCAATATACTAGATATCAATTGTTGACATATTTAGTTATTATCAATTATGTTGCTTATTTATTTGAAGTTAGTTTGAATTATGGAGCAAATAAAATCACTAAATTGCTTAAATTTCCATAATTCAAACTACCCAAAATAAATATTAAATAAATAAATACTAAATATCTATAAGTTAGATACTAGCACTTAAATATTTATAATTATCCTTGAATAATCACCAAAATGATATATGACTTATATACATGGTAATCACTCTCTGGATAATTTGTAATTTTAGAAATACTTTCTAAGCATATAAAATATTGAGAGTTTTATACGCATCACTTAGAAAATACTTCAACTTTCAATATTAGTGATTTTAGAAATAAACATTGATTACTTAGAACAAATTTTTTAAATAATATCATTAATACTAAAAGTACCATAGTTATTCATACAAGATACAATTAATTATGCTGTATATTATTTTAATATAATTAAAATAATATTCAAGCTTAATGCTATAATACTTAATTACCACGAATGTATATGACATTATAATCATGATAATCAAGATAGTAGCAGTAAGTACGAGGTACTAGATTACTGATAAATTCACAAGTCCTTTAAATATTGAAGATTTAATACTTGTGAACTTATATTAAGAATTCCTTACAGATGGGATTTCCAACTAATATGCAATGAATGATATCCTACACTTACAAATCAGTCTTGAAAGATTAATTTTAACAAGTGATTTAATAATTATTTCTGCAAGTGACTCTTTGACTAAAAGACATGCTCTCGAAATAAATGATACCTAGTGTCAAGGTGCCTTTTTTATAGAGTGTTCCACAGAGTTGTTCGATTTGAGGTTGTTTCTTATCATAACAAGAAATCAATCTTCTTCCACGAAGTTGACAGCTTCCCAAGATGCTTCTCTTGTCACTTAGATTGACAGCTTCAGGGATACTTCTCATGTCTTTTTTACAACCCGTGTAATCTATATCTATATAGCCAAACATGTTAAGCATAATATCTTTAGGGTACTTTAATCCAAGAGTTGATAGTCCCTTAAGATATCTAATAATCTTGTTAATAACTATAAGGTTGGATTCTCTAGGATCCACTTGGAACCTTGCACTTTGGCATCTTGAGAACATTATATGTTGTCTATTAGCATTTGAATAAATGAGCGAGCTTGTCATACCTCTATAGCTTGTCATTATACCTGAGTTTCACTGATCAAGCTTTAGTGGTTTCAATTGGTAAGTAGTCTTGGCATGTTCAGAATCTTCCAAATTTTGCATCTTTAAAAGATCCTTAACTTACTTGTATTGCCATCATTCCTTTGGTTTACTTGTGCTCCTAAAAGAAATATTCTTTTGGCTTGCTTAAAGTGATTCCAAAAAGAATTACAACTTTTCCAACATGCTCCTCCATACCTACTCTGCAATTACTTAGCAAATAATATTGTACAAGTCTTTATGAGTAGACCAACATATAACATTATCATGATATCACTGCACATATATAACATTATATTCGTGCCTAATGATAAGAGAGTTATTAATATGACGACTCTACTAGTTCATATTTAGCTGTAACTTCAGTTAGAGTGCCATACCATGTCCTTGACGATTTCTTGGGTAGTATACTAGTTCATACCAACTTGAAGTGAGCTTGTAAAGAAGAGATATACATAGTCCAATTAATCTGCAACTGCAAAGTCCATGAACTATTGTCCATTAACTTCCTCCTCTGACTCATCAACCAAGAGTGCACTTGTACACATCTACTAGAATCCAATTCCAAGTTTGAATGTGCATCAGGTGCCTGATATGTCGTAATATCCTCAAGTCTTGTCACTGGTGTTTTTTGTTAGATAATGCTTCCTGATAATAACCTAGCATCCAGTTTGGCCTTGTCCCTCGTAACAATGCTATTGTTATCCAGTTTTTGACTTCTGGTTATCCTTGTACCAACTACAAAATTGTCATTTGGTTTGGATACCAGCTTCTCTTCAATCTGCTTGCTGACTGATTGAGTTTATCTTGATTTGCAATCTCCCAATCAATCCGGATCTATCAGAGCTTCTGTAACTTTCTCAGTTTCTTCTTCAGATAGAAAACTAGAGAAATAATCATTCACACTCAATAGGTCTGCTAATCACTACTCCACCATCTTGATCACTTAAGAACTAGACTCTGGGAATAAAATTGACATCAAACCCTTTGTCTCAGCAGATATGTTCTTTAGTGTCCTCTAATTTTCAGTGTGGTGTTGTGTCTGACTAGTTGATCCTTATATTGCTCCCCCTAAGCTGTTGCTGGGATTTCCTGAAAATCCTTACCCTTGCTGACTGGCTTCATTGAATTAATGAGTTATTTTATACACTTCCATTCCACTGCTTGGATATGAATCATCAATACCATTAATTTCTCCTTTAACATCTTGGAGCATGGAGTTGTTGAACTATACACTTAGACTGTCTATCACCTTTTGTTGATCAACCACAAATGCCCTGTAGGTTGTATACTCCAATGAGTAGCCATGGAAAATATCCTAACTAGTCTTACTTGAAAATGCCAAGATCGTCAAACAACTGAAAACATTTCATTATTTGCTTCTATCGAACATTCTCTCCAAACACTTTCAGGTTATCCAGTGTTTGCATTTGTTGGCCATTAACTCATTAGTGGTCTTCATGTATACATCTTATTCAAGGCTTGATCTTACTTGTTGTTAACTGTGTTGACTGCTTCATCCCTTTGGTATTTAGAAAGTCTTGATTAGTTTGACATTGCCCTTGTTGCTTTAATCAAGTTCCGGTTCTTCCTTTGTACCACTCCATTATGACACGGAGCTTCCAGTACTGAATATGTCTCAAAATATTCTTGATGTTACAGATATTAATCAGAACTGCTTCTTGAATTCAGTCCCATTATCTGATCACAAGATCATTTCTTTTACAGTTACTTCCAGCTTGATCTTCTGATATGATCAATCACCATATGTGATGTCTTGTCTTGATAATGCACGAACAACAACTTTGTTTTAAGAGTAGCCATCAATCATCACTAAGGTATATCTTTACTTTGATGTGATTTTGTCTTTGACTTCTCTTCCTGACATGCCTCACATATTTCATCCTTCTGAATTTCAAACGAGGCAGTCCTCTCACTAAACCCTTTTCACAAAAGAGTTCCTTGTGTTGATGTTCAAGGGTGAGAGCTTTTAATGCCATAGCTAAACTTCTATCAGATGAAGCTTTATAGTAGAAATTATTGACTTCACCTTTCTTGAGATTCTAGTCTAGTCATGAGCATATATTTTCCTTAATCTTAACCAGAGCAAGCTTCTCAACCTTCCTGCTTCAGATGAGACACTAATCCTTCATTGAATTTATATTTTGTCCTTTGATGCAGAACTGTCTGATAAGAGGATTTGTTCCTTGATTCTTCAATTATTATCAGTGATACCAATGATTAGTTGTTATCAGTGATACCAATTATTGAGTCCATGATGCCATTCCTTTTTCTGCATAGCTTGTCCCGTGATGGAAACCTTTGCTGTCATCTCCAAAGATTATTGACGAAATAGATTTTGTTAATCACATTTGATTGTGAGGCTCTTTCTTTGATCATATGCCTTGAGTATGAATTACCAAGAATACATATGAATCAATTAACCCGTTATGTCCTGCACTCACAAATGGATTAACAGTTCTTGGTACCCAACTTATCAGTTTGGGTCCACATGGATTAGAGATATTATTATAAACAGAGATAATAACAGCTGCAACCTTATCATGCTAATTCTTATCTTTGACTGACCATTTTGTCTCTAGGCTAGGGGGAAAATGGTTCCAACCTTTCATAAGGTTTACTAGCAGTCTTTGCCCTATTGTAATCCTAAACATGCTTTTTCTATAATTAATGCAAGTACTAAGAGATGCATTCATGGAATTGAAATAATCAAGCATTGAATTAAGAATACATGGCATTCATTTAGAAACATGATACATAAGAATTGAGCAAGACATGCATGATATGGAACAAAAACAATTAACAAACAAATCACTAATTTTGTCTAGTCCAATCTTGTTGTTGTATCTCATCTAGCTATCTCAATCCAATTATAAACTAATACGTCTTAACAAACAATTCAGATAAAATGAATAAATCTTATTATAATAGGATATAGAGAGTAAGCATAAACAAAAGTCTTATATGCTGGAAAATCATATACCTCAATAAAGTAATTAATCATGTTCAACAAATATTCAAACACATATTTAAGATCATCTAAAGTGACATGCACAAGTTAAACATCAATCCTAGTTATTAGAAAAATATTCTTGTGAACTAGTGCAACATTATCTATGTGTGATGCTATTATGCTTGTGCGAGTGTTAAACATTTAAACACTAAGATCTTATCATGCACTGAATATTGAAAATAAAATATTGCAGTGGTTCAAGAAATTGAAACCTAAGATATGTGAGTTAGACCATCTTCAGAGATTGCTACGGAAAAGCAATATATTCATGATCTTCCTTCTCATCATCTGATCCATCCCAACTCTTTCCCGTGAACTATAAGTTTTGACTGGATGCTTCCCTAAAAAAACATTCCATCTTTGTCTTAACTCATCAACTGAGTCCCTACTCATCCTTGTTTGTCAAGTTTCTTGTTCTGTTGTAGCTGTTAATCACTAAACACGTGCTAATATTATACGCAAGTATACGAGTTCACAAGTAGTATAAGATATAAATCAGATTCGATCCCACAGAGACTGTATTGGTTAACTAATCAACTCATGCACTTAAGCAACAATGTATGGTTATTATTCAATGCTAGGACGATAACAAAGTGAGGTTATTTATAATTAAGAATTAAACTAATTATTAAAACTACGAGAATAAGATAGATTGAGTTAATATATATGACAAACATGGGATTCTAACTTCATTAAGTACTTCATTCAATAGCCTTATTGTTCTTAACTTTAGCATGCAATGGTGATGACACTAATTAGACAACACGAAACTGATAAATGCCAACTTTCGTTGCACGGGTACCATTCTACAAGACATCCACAAAAGAGATAGAAGCTGAATAGGCACCAATTATATTGAGACCCTATATGTCTATAGAATTTGACAATATAATGGTTTAAGCACAAGTTATCTATCTTGATTACATAGGGAAAGTAAGATGGTTAAAATTACCTACGAATCATGCATAACAATACATGAACCTATGCTAGCATGGCAAGTTCTAAATCCTTAAATTCACTTTCGCTTCATTAAGAATTAACACACTATCTTATAAGTTCGCGATGCTCACAAGACGAATATGCACAACCATAACTAGGATATCATACAATCACCACACACTAATGCATCGAAATAAATTAACTAAAGAAATCCATAAATAAATCCGCTAGAACCCCACGATAATGATTAGCCCACAATCGAACTCATCGCAAACGTGGGTTCTAATGAAAACATGGTATACCAAATGTAGTCTTTATATGAATAAATAAACCAAAGAACAATCAAGAATATAGGTTCAGCAAAACAAGAAACAAGCATCCAAATTACAACTCAAAACAAAGATTCACAAGAATAAACTAGATCGTCTTCGCCTTTGTTGAATTGTGCCCAAAAGGTCTCTTGTCGTCTTCTCCTTGCTTGATGTCTTGATATCTCTGAATATCTCTTAAAAAATGACCTAAGTTATGTTTATATAGCAGTCCATGCATCCCAGGAGTCCAGCAATTCGAATTATAAAAGAATCAGGATTTGTTTATCTCGACCTAGCACGACCACGCGCTTCACCAGCGCGGGCGCACTGACTTCCTGTTATCCCGGCGCGGCCGCGCGCAACACCAGCGCGGGCGCGCCTGCCTTCTTCCAAAAATTATTTTCCTTCTTCTTTATTCCTTGCAGCTTTGAGCCAATCTTTCAAGCTTTTATTCCAACACATCCTAAACACCATATTAGCATCAAAACAATGCTAATTCACATGATTCCCTAAGTAAAGTCCGAAATGCAAAAACACTTGAAAACACGTTAAAACACAAATAACTTGATTACAAATACACTAACTCAAAGCTTATTAGAGCATAAATAAGTGACATAAATGCCAGTTAACACACCCCTAAACTTGAATCGATGCTTGTCCTAAAGTATAAAAAGACTCAAAGAATAAGAAATTAAAATGCAAGAATGCAACTAATATGAATGCAACGATCCCCTAAGAATAAATGATCCAATCAACCAGCAACACCTCAGTAAATGCAATTATTCGCATAAAGATCAATCAAATCTCACAAATCAATCTACACACCAGAGACGTGCGTGTGTGCAAATGCTTACAGATATACTATTGTAACTAGATTGACAATCATAACTCACTATTTATCAAAACAATCGCAAGTTTATAAATAGAATAAAAGCTAGACTCAAAATAACTTATAACACTTCAATTCTTATATCGTAGTTAACATGGATTCATGCTTTTATTCATAACAAAATAACACAAATATGCTTATCTGATCGTGCAATGAGTGAGGTCCATAAAAGACTTATACAATAGCACCCATGTAGCGAGCGTTAGGTTAGCGAATCCCAGACTATAGAAGCCTGTGGTCACTAGGCACAAAGTCCCCTAAGAACTTAATAACTCGAGTACTAAAGAGCCCACTCGTGATCAATTATACATAACACTTATTCTTTTTCTTTTCTTTTTTCTTTTTTTTTCTTTTTTTTCTATTTTTCTCTATTTGTTTCTTTTTTTTTTCAATTTCTGAATGAGTGCGTTTCGCTCCATCTCATTCAACCCTAGACTACTCATAAAAATATGAGCCGGCTACTAGCCATTTGACACCTAGCCATACAACTAGCAATGAAATCCAATTTCTCCAATTTCTAAATATCCATGTCTTTATTATTAAGAGCATATCCTAGATTCTAAATATAAACAAGTGATTAAACCTCGACAAACCAACAAATCATGATCATGATCTAGCACTCTAGCAACCTATAAGACTTAGTGAAATACAAATGTCTCTAGCATGCAAATCAATCCAATAAGACTCAACATCACTAAATACGACATCACTACACTAGTATCAATATCACCAATTAATCGGAAAAAATTATCTAAAGGAATCATGATATAATGCAAATGCATGAAACTACATGAACAAACTATCATAAAAACTACCAAATTAAAAAAAACTACATGGAAAAATATATGCAACTATAAGAAATAAAACTATCATGAACATGCAAACTATATGAGACTTACACAAACTATATTCCTTTAACTACCACCCCCAAACTTAAAGTATTCACTGTCCTCAGTGAAGGTAATAGTAAGGAATCAAGCATAGCTACTGCGAATCAGAATCCTCACCCTCAAAGGGTGGAGTGTCAGGTGTGTCCGGAGGTGGATACACGGAATCCTCACCAAAATTTGGCCACTGAATATCAACTCCGGTGGCTCTAAATACAGTCCCAAGTGCCTGAGTGAGATCGCGTGCAAAATGATTATGGATGTCGTGCATCACATCCATCCTCCTCGCAAGACGCCTATACTGCGTCGAACTCAAACCAGCTCCCACCTCTGCTCCTGCTGCCTCCTGCTGCTGGTGCTGCGATGGACCGGCTTCCTCTCCCAACTCGACTCTCCAAGCCGCCTTGCTAGCCTGATGTGTACCACTGGCATATGACTGAGGGGCCAGACATCCTCCTGGTAGATGATCATATGAATAACCAAGCCCCTTAGGATCGGGCTTCCCTCCACACCACTCGACAATACTGTGCAGCGTATAACTGTCAATAGGAGCACTGGGAATCTGAAGCTGCTCATGTGCGGGCCAATGAACACCAACTGCCACGCATAACTTTGTCACGACGGACGCATACGGAATCGCCCCAGTAGTACCTCCTCTCAAAAACCTCAGGATCTTTGATATATCACCATCCCCAAATCAATATAATCACCCTGCAGAATACCCCAAAGCAGACGAGCACGCTCCACCGTAATCTCATGCACATGCAAAGATGGCATGATGTTAGAACAAATAAATGAGTTCCAAGCCCGTGCATACCTGTTCATGCATGAAGCAGGGAACATGGAGTAATCAGTAGTGCCCCTCTTGAACTTCCAATGAGTCTCAAGCACATAGAGAGTAGCAACGATGAGATCCAAATCGAAGTCCTCAGGAGTCTTATCGTTCCAAGTGTCCTGGCCCACCTTACTCATAGGCTGCTCAATCACCGTCCTGATAGCCTCAGCACTATACTCAACAGTCCTCCCCTCACCACCGTAAAATCATTCTTCCCCGCCTTAGCACTGGCGTAGAACTCCCGTACAACACTCATGGGCACAGTAGCGGGAGCCTCACGAAAAGGAACCCATCCCATCTCCAAAATCATCTCCAACAGCTTACCATCTTTTCCTGATGACAGAAATCTTCTCTCCTTAGCAATAGGCTTCGAGAGAAGCCTCGTGTACTCCTCTTCAGTTTCAGGAGTAGAGAACCTGGGCCTCACACCACTCGCAGTAGAAGAATCGGTGGCGTTACTTCTAACTTGAGTTCTCTATCTTTTGGGTGCCATCGAGATTGAAAAAGAAAAAATAAAAGCTTAAGTGTTTAGAGAGAATTTGTGTTTGAGAGTTTGTGGATTGGTGGAGAAGATGTATGTAAGTGTATGTATTTATAGGTGGAGGGGTATGAATTCGATAAGGAATAGAAGTGGGAATTGATTATGAGAATCGTGGGAATAATGGAATTGATTAGGAGAGGGGATTATGGGATGTGGAAGAGTAAAAATAGGGTTAGAATTGATTTTGGAATTAAAATCCCGATTTTCTCTAATAAAACTGTTGTTTTTCTTTTTTTTCGAAACAGGGACTCGGCGGGGTCGTGCGCTAGGACAGCGCGGGCACGCTCACATTCTGGAAAACCGGCATGGGCGCGCGCTAGGATAGCGCGGGCGTGCTTGGTTACTGGAAAAACGGCACGACCGCGCACTTGGCCAGCGCGGGCGCGCCCAGCTTCTATACTTGGCCCCGAATTTTTTCCTTTTATTGATTTTTTTGTGTTTTTCTATTTTCTTCTTGCTTCCTCTTCCTACTAATGTACAACATACTTGGGTTGCCTCCCAAGAAGCGCTTCTTTTACGTCGCTAGCTCGACGTAGAATCTCGAGATCAAGTTGACAATAAAATGACACTAACCACCTCGCAGTTTGCCGTGTCACCATAATAATGCTTCAACCGTTGACCATTTACCTTGAATGCTTCTCCCGGATCATTCTAAAAAATTTCCACCGCTCCATGTGGAAACACAGTTTTGATTATGAAGGGCCCTGACCATCTTGACTACAACTTTCCAGGAAAAAGACGGAGACATGAGTTGAATAAATGAACTTGTTGCCCTGGCACAAATTTATTAAGCAGTAGACCCCGATCGTGCCACCTCTTGACTTTGTCCTTATACATCTTGTTGTTCTCATAAGCTTGAAGTCGAAACTCGTCAAGTTCATTCTATTGAAGCATCCTCTTCTTTCCAGCCGCATCCAAATCCATATTTAATTTCTTCAAAGCCCAATAAGCTTTATGCTCGAGCTTCACAGGTAAATGACACCCCTTACCATAAACCAACTTAAAAGGCGACATTCCCAATGAAGTCTTAAATGTTGTTCTATATGCCCAAACAACTTCATCAAGCTTCAAAGACCAATCCTTTCTTGATGGACATACCACTTTCTCCAAAATGTACTTTATCTCTCTGTTAGATACCTCAGCTTGACCATTTATCTGAGGATGATAAGCCGTAGCAATGCGATGATTCACATTATACCTTTTCATCATGGCAGTGAACTTGTGATTGTAAAAATGCGACCCCTCATCACTGATTATGACTCCTGGAGTTCCAAACCTTGTGAATATCTGCTTGTGAAGAAAATTAAGTACGACTTTCGTATCGTTTGTTGGCAGCGCCTTAACTTCAACTTATTTTGACACGTAATCAATCGCCAACAGGATATACTGATTGTTGCAAGATGAGACAAATGGCCCATGAAGTCAATTCCCCAAACATCAAAGTCGTCAACCTCGAGAAGCACATTAAAAGGCATCTAATCCTTTTTAGAGATATTACCCACACATTGACATTGATCACATTTCAGCACGAACTGATGAGCATCTTTAAACAATGTTGGCCAAAAGAAACCTGCTTGAAGAACACGAGCTGCTGTCTTTTCTCCACCATAATGTCCTCCATAAGCCGTTGAGTGGCAATCTCGCAAGATCCCCCCTGTTTCGCTGTAAGGAATACATCTCCTGATGATTTGGTCAGCTCCTTGGCGAAAAAGAAACGGCTCATCCCATATATACCACTTCACTTCATGAAGAAACTTCTTTCTTTGAGCATAAGATAAGTCGGGAGGCATGATGTTACTCATAAGGTAATTCACAATGTCTGCAAACCACGACTCTTCTTCTTGCAATCCAAACAGCTGCTCATCGGGAAAAGACTCATTTATCAAGGTCTTTTCCAATAAAGTAGCATTAGGATTCTCTAAACATGAGAGATGATCAACAACTTGATTTTTTAGTTCCTTTTATGTCCTTGATCTCTAGTTCAAATTCTTGGAGCAAAAGAACCCATCTAATCAATCTAGGCTTCGAGTCCTTCTTCGAGACGGGATATCGAATGGCGGCGTGGTCAGTGAAAACTGTCACCTTAGTCCCAAGTAGATAAGATCAAAATTTCTTAAAACCGTAGACAATAGCCAAAAGTTCTTTCTCCGTAGTAGTATAATTCAGTTGAGCACCGTTGAGTGTCTTACTCGCATAGTAGACCACATGAAATACGTTGTTCTTCCTCTGCCCAAGAACTGCTCCAACTGCATAATCACTTGCATCGCACATCATCTCAAAAGGCTCATTCCAATCAGGTGCGGTTATGACGGGTGCCGTGATTAAACTCTTCTTCAATGTCTCAAAAGCTGCAAGGCACTCGTCATCAAATTTAAAAGGAACATCTTTCTCTAACAGACTGCACAAAGGCTTTGAAATTTTCGAGAAATCCTTGATGAAACGCCTATAGAAACCCGTATGACTAAGAAAACTGTGAATTCCCTTAACAGAAATAGGTGGAGGAAGATTCTCAATGACTCCCACCTTGGCCTTGTCCACCTCTAGACCTTTATTAAAAACCTTGTGCCCGAGAATAATGCCCTGACACACCATAAAATGACATTTCTCCCAATTGAGAACCAGATTGGTCTCCACACACCTCTTGAGAACATGTCTAAGATTTTACAAGCATTCATCAAAAGAATCGCCAAAGACTGAGAAGTCGTCCATGAACACCTCCACATTCTGGCCAATCATGTCGGAAAAGATGGCCATCATACATCTCTGAAATGTGGCTGGTGCACCACACAGACCAAAAGAAACTCGTCTGAAGGCAAAAGTACCAAATGGACAAGTGAAGGTAGTCTTCTCCTGATCTTCTAGGGTGATACAAATCTGATTGTAACCCGAATAGCCATCCAGAAGAAAGTAATATTTATGACCAGCTAACCTGTCAAGCATCTGATCAATAAAGGGCAATGGAAAGTGGTCCTTCCTAGTGGCTTTGTTCAGCTTCCTATAGTCCATGCAGACTCTCCACCCCGTGACTGTCCGTGTAGGGATAAGCTCATTCTTCTCATTTTCCACCACAGTAATTCCATCTTTCTTTGGCACAAATTGAACCGGGCTTACCCACGAACTGTCAGAGATAGGGTAAATGATCCATACATCTAGCCACTTCAGAATTTCCTTCTTCACTACTTCCTTCATGATATGATTAAGTCTTCTTTGCTACTCAACTTTAGGCTTGCTACCTTCTTCTAGCAGAATTTTATGTATGTAGTAAGAAGGGTTGATTCCCTTGATATCTACTATAGTCCATCCAATTGCTAATTTGAACTCTCTCAGAATTCTCAAAAGCTTTTCCCCATCGCTACCTGAAAGGTCAGATGCAATAATAACAAGCAGAGTAGATGCATCACCTAAAACAACATACCTCAAATATTCAGGTAAAGGCTTAAACGCAAGAGTAGGAGCTTCCTCAATAGAAGGCTTAAGGCATTTAGGAGCTTTGCTCAATTCTTCCATTCCAAGAGATTCAAAAGGCATATCGATCTTCCTTTTCCAGGGGGAAGCATTCAAATATTGCAATTTCTCATCTCCTTTATCATCTTCACTGTCCGAATTTCCCAACAAGGCTTTTTCTAAGGTGTTAGACCTTAGCATTTGATCAAGTTCCGATGTGACCACCAAATCGACCAACTCCACTTTTAAGCATTCCTCATTATCATTAGGAAATTTCATAGCATTGAACATGTTGAAAGTCACATCCCGATCCAATACTCGCATTGTAAGCTCACCCTTCTGTACATCAATCAAGGTTCATCCAGTTGCCAAGAAAGGCCTTCCCAAGATTATGGGAATCTTCTTATCCTCTTCGAAATTAAGAATTACAAAATCAGCAGGAAAGATGAGTTTATCAACCTAGACCAAGACATCCTCCACAATACCTCACGGATATGTAATAGAACGGTCGGCCAACTGCAAAGTCATATACGTCGGTTTAGGACCAGGTAGATCCAACTGCTTGAAGATTGACAAAGGCATCAGATTGATGCTAGCTCCCAAGTCACCTAAGCATCTGTCAAAAGACACTTTTCCAATAGTACATGGAATAGTGAAGCTTCCTGGATCTTTAAGCTTTGGAGGCAACTTCCGCTGTAGCACAACACTGCATTCCTCCGTGAGAGCGACAGTCTCTAAATCATCTAGCTTTACTTTCTGAGAGAGAATACCTTTCATAAACTTTGCATAACTAGGCATCTGCTCGAGAGCCTCATCAAAAGGTATGTTGATATGAAGTTTCTTGAACACCTCCAAAAACTTCTTGAATTGCTTGTCCAACTTTTTCTTCTGCAGCCTCTTAGGAAAAGGAGGTAGAGGATAGATCTGTTTCTCCCCTGTATTACCCTCAGGCAGAGTATACTCAATAGTAGTCTTCCTTGGGTCCACTTCTTCATCTTACTGCTTTGCTTTTTTCTCAGCCCCAACTTCTTTAGTCAACTCTTGAGTTTGTTCGGGATTCACAACCTTCCCAGACTCAAAGTGTTTGCCTTTACCTGCTCCTTAGCTTCCTTCTTTCCTGGCACTTCCGTATCACTAGGTAATGTACCAGGTTGATGATTTAGCAAGGCATTGGCAATTTTCCCAATCTGATTTTCTAAGGTCTTGATAAAAACAACTTGGCTCTTGCACATGAGCTTCAACTCCTCTAATTCAGATTTTTCATTAGCTTGTTGCAACTGGAGTTGTTGTTTCGGTGCATACTGCGGTTGCTGAAAACCAGGGGGGTTGTACTGCTTAGATGGATACTACTGATAAGGCTGTTGAACCGCATTCTAAGCGTTGCTCCAACTGAAATTAGGATGATTGCGGTTGTTAGGATGTTAGGTGGCTGGCACAGGTTACTGCGATTGCTGGAAGTTGCTCACGAATTGAGCTGATTCACTAGAAATTGCGCACTGATCAGTCTCATGGGCACCAGCACAAAGCTCACAGACACTAGTGATTTAATTAATTCCATAATTAGCCAAAGTGTCCACCTTCATCGTCAAAGCCTTAGGTTGGGTAGCTATAGCAGTTGCTGCGTCCAACTCCAGAATTTCTGTTACTTTTCCCTAAGTCAGTCTCTAGGAAGGATTCTGGTACTCATTGGCAGCCATCAGTTCAATAAGTTCATAAGCTTCATCGTAGCTCTTAGCCCACAAGGCTCCTCCTGATGCTGCATCAAGCATGAGTCTAGAAGTAGCACCCAATCCATTATAGAAACAGTTGATAATCATCCAATCAGGCATGCCATGTTGTGGGCACTTCCTTAGCATCTCCTTATATCAATCCCAAGCCTCACACAGAGATTCTCCAGTTTGTTGAGCAAACTGAGTAAGAGCATTCCTGATTGCGGCAGTTTTCGTCATGGGGAAGAATTTAGTGAGAAACTTTTGAGCGAGATCTTCCCAAGTTATGATAGATCCTGCTGGTAGAGAGTACAACCATCACTTAGCTTTGTCCCTCAGAGAGAATGGGAAGAGTCGTAGCTTGATAGCATCTTCAGTCACATCATTGAACTTAAAAGTGTCGCAGATCTCGATGAAATCCCTGATGTGCATGTTGGGGTCTTCGGTAGGAGAACCCCCAAACAGAACTGAGTTCTGTATCATCTGGATCGTGCTTGACTTGATCTCAAAAGTGTTAGCCCTGATGGCTGGTCTAATGATGCTAAAATGAATGTCATTAATCTTAGGCTTAGAATAGTCTATCAAAGCCTTCGGATTTTCCGCTTGATCACCCATAGCTACTACAATTGGATCTTCAACTTTCTCTTCTTCTTCTACCTTCTTTTCTTCCTCAAAAACTTCCCTACGAACTACCACAAGTTCTTTCTCGGCTTTATCCAGTGTTCTCTTACGAGTACGCGAACGCGTATGCATACACCCTCGCTAGATCACCTGAAATAAAATAAGGAAACAAATAAGTAATAATGTCCGAATCAATGAACTTTATCGACTACTGATGGAAAGCACATAAATTAATAATTAACACTGCAGTCCCCGGCAGCGGCGCGAAAAATTTGTTAGTCGCTAAACACGCGCTAATATTACACGCAAGTATACGAGTTCGCAAGTAGTATAAGATATAAATCAGATTCGATCCGACAGAGACTGTATTGGTTAACTAATCAACTCATGCACTTAAGCAACAATGTATGGTTATTATTCAATGTTAAGATGATAACAAAGTGAGGTTGTTTATAACTAAGAATTAAACTAATTATTAAAACTACGAGAATAAGATAGACTCAGTTAATATATATGACAAACATGGGTTTCTAACTTCATTAAGTACTTCATTCAATAGCCTTATTGTTCTTAACCATAGCATGCAATGGTGATGACACTAATCAAACAACATGAAACTGATAAACGCCAACTTTCGTTGCACGAGTACCATTCTACCAGACATCCACAAAAGAGATAGAAGCTGAATATGCACCAATTATATTGAGACCCTATATGTTTATAGAATTTGACAACATAATGGTTTAAACACAAGTTATCTATCTTGATTACATAGGGCAAGTAAGATGGTTAAAATTACCTATGAATCATGCATAACAATACATGAACCTATGCTAGCATGGCAAGTTCTAAATCCTTAAATTCACTTTCGCTTCATTAAGAATTAACACACTATCTTATAAGTTCACGACGCTCACAAGACGAATACGCACAACCATAACTAGGATATCATACAATCACCACACACTAAGGCATCAAAACAAATTAACTAGAGAAATCCATAAATAAATCCGCTAGAACCCCACGATAATGATTAGCCCATAATCGAACTCATCGCCAATGTGGGTTCCAATGAAAACATGATATAACAAACGTAGTCTTTATATGAATAAATAAACCAAAGTACAATAAAAAATATAGGTTCAGGAAAACAAGAAACAAGCATCCAAATTAAAACTCAAAACAAAGATTCACAAGAATAAACTAGATCGTCTTCGCCTTTGTTGAATTGTGTCCAAAAGGTCTCTTACCGTCTTCTCCTTGCTTGGCGTCTTGATATCTCTGAATATCTCTTAAAAAACGACCTAAGTTATGTTTATATAGCAGTCCATGCATCCCAGGAGTCCAGAAATTCGAATTATAAAAGAATCAGGATTTGTTTATCCTGACCCAGCGCGACCGCGCGCTTCACCACTGCGGGCGCATTGACTTCCTATTCTCCCAGCGCGGCCACGCGCAACAACAGCGCGGGCGCGCCTGCCTTCTGCCAAAAATTATTTTCCTTCTTCTTTATTCCTTGCAGCTTTGAGCCAATCTTTCAAGCTTTTATTCCAACACATCCTAAACATCATATTAGCATCATAACAATGCTAATTCACCTGATTCACTAAGTAAAGCCTGAAATGCAAAAACACTTGAAAACACGTTAAAACACAAATAACTTGAGTACAAATACGCCAACTCAAAACTTATTAGAGCATAAATAAGTGTCAAACCTCGATAGCTACTTGACACATATATCTTGTCAGAACTGTAACTATCAACTCTTGTTTATGTCCCAATCTCAGTCTTGTAATCACCTCTTGAACTGAATCTGTAAAAGTCTCTGCTTCAGAATAGATAGGCTTGATCCTTGGATATAGCATAAGTACTCCTTGTGAATCTGATGTGACTCAACTTCCATCGCGCGGGCGCGCCTGCCTTCTGCCAAAAATTATTTTCCTTCTTCTTTATTCCTTGCAGCTTTGAGCCAATCTTTCAAGCTTTTATTCCAACACATCCTAAACATCATATTAGCATCATAACAATGCTAATTCACCTGATTCACTAAGTAAAGCCTGAAATGCAAAAACACTTGAAAACACGTTAAAACACAAATAACTTGAGTACAAATACGCCAACTAAAAACTTATTAGAGCATAAATAAGTGTCAAACCTCGATAGTTACTTGACACATATATCTTGTCAGAACTGTAACTATCAACTCTTGTTTATGTCCCAATCTCAGTCTTGTAATCACCTCTTGAACGGAATCTGTAAAAGTCTCTACTTCAGAATAGATAGGCTTGATCCTTGGATATAGCATAAGTACTCCTTGTGAATCTGATGTGACTCAACTTCCATGACAAGTAAAACACTGCCCTGACGTCCAGTCCCTCAAGTACTTCTACCTGAGCTTCCTCTGAATCAACTATCAGTAACTCTTACATTCTATCCCGAGGTTCCAACTTTACTGCATGTAACTGAGATATTTGTATGTCCCCACTATTCTCTTTGACTTTCACAGTTCCTGCCTTTCTGATATCTGTAATTCCCGGATAAATGTAGCATTGGTACAAACTACTGTGTGACTGTATAATCTGGAATCATAGAGTTGTCTTTAAAATCTTCGAGAAAAATTCTACTCGTAGAAATTTTATTCCTTTACTGCATCTGAAAATCCATGGTATCCTATGAAGTAAGCCTTTGAGGAAATTCCACAATTTTTTTCTGTAGGTCTTGAAATCAGTTTCATTGGAATAAGAAAACCATTATCTTCAAAATCCGTGTTCGGGAATTTTCTGTGTTAATATCACATGGTCTTCGTTTTCTTCGAATGATTAAAATCAACTTTAAAAGCCTAGAGGAATCTTGAGTCTACCAATACTTTCAGCACCCTTAATCTAATATTCAAGAGAAATTTAAATTTCCAGAATTTTAATTTTCTTAGAAAATAAATTAATCAAAAATAAATATTTACGAAAAATTTAATTTTTAAGAATTTCGAATTTTCATAAAAATTAAAATAAAACATAAACTAATATTTAAGAAAAATTTAAATTTAAGAATTTTAAATTTCATGAAAAAATAAATAAATCAGAAATAAAAATTTGGGGCTACAAAATTTCTTAAGTTCTAACTGGCGACCACGACTTCTTTTTGCTAACCTGCGAGTGCAGGACACTAGTGCATAAGCTGCGACCTTGATACTTAGAGCAAACTGCCTTAGTACAACCTGCGGCTCAGTTTCCCTCAAGGTCGCAGGTGCACACTTAAACCAAAAATTTGATTCAGGCGCATGTAACTGCAAACTGAAGCTGGCAAATTTCTTGACTAATTAGCTCGCGCGTGCGTACAAAACAATAAACATCTAGCTAAGATTCCGCGCGTGTACCGGCCATTCCACTTTGTTTAAACTAGCGCGTGACTCTACATTCAAGAAAGAAACAAGGTTGCCAAAATCTGTTTGTCAGTGTACATGTTAACGAAGTGAATCTTGGCAGCTTACATACAAAGAAAATAAACTGGCAGCCAATTAATCTGAGAATGAACCGAAAAAATATTTAAATTACAAACTTTTATTTACTAAAATTTAAGTGATAAATTAATTTAGTCAAATTTAGAAAATAAATTTATTTAAATTAAGTTCATACAAAAAACTTATTTAAATCAAATTTATAAAATAAATTTACTAAATTAAATTTACAAAATAAATTTATATAAATGAAAAATTAATAACATAAATTAATTTCAGAATCCTGATTTGTGTATCAATCAGTCAGCTCTGATACCAATTGTTAGGTCCCGAAGTATCGTAGAAGAGGGAGTTGAATACGATACTCACTAAATAGGAGGCTGGATGTTCAAGGTTTTGGGTCTTTTATTAAGAATAATAATTTGTGTGACATTGGCTTGGTAAATGATAAATACACTTGGTTTGGTCCTTATGCGAAATGTAGTAAATTAAACAGGTTTTTGGTGAATGAAAATTGGTACTCAGTTGACAATTGGGTAGCTTGTGCTCTTAGTAGAATGGTTTCTGATCACAGGCCTATAATGTTATCTGTTAAGCAATACAAAGGAAGTCTTATACCTTTTAGAGCTTTTAATTGGTGGTTAAAAGATGAAGGGATTAGGAAAGCTATGTAAAGCTTTTGGAAATAGATCAAGGATTCTGGTTCAAGTGAAAACTTTCAAGTACTGTTAAAAAACTTCAATTCAGGATTGAAGCAGTGGAGTACATGGTCTAAAGATAGTTTAAAATTATAGATTGAAGGTTTAAAATCCCAAATGGAACATTTTAATAGAAATCATGAATGGGGTGATAAAGTTTTAAGGTGTAATTTGGATTTGGCTTTGTGTTACAAGAAAAGAGATTCCATGTTGAGACAGAAGGCAATACTTCACTGGAACCTGCAAGGGGAAAAAAGATTAAGTTTTTTGACAAGGTTATTCAAAGAAAAAAATTTAGAAATAAAATTGAGAAGATTGTTACGGGGGAGAAGCTGGTGAGTGATTCTGAGGAAATCAGAGGTGTCTTCTTTAAATATTTCATAGATATTTACAATAAAAGGAAGTTGGAGGTTTGTCAATTTGACTCTTTGCTTGGTAATAGACTGAATGTTGAGGAAGTGGTTCAGTTAGAACAAGATTTTTGCATGGAAGAGTTAGAAATTGCCGTGGAGTCTTTCAGTAATGATAAAGCTCTAGGCCTAGATGGTATAAATATGAGGTATATCAAGGAGTTTTGTATTTATTTGAAAGATAAAATTCTTGAAGGGTTCATTTCTTTTGCTAGGACAGGAGTACTCCCCTTGGGGTGTAATTCTTCCTTCACAGCACTTGTTCCTAAGGTCAAGGTACAAACAATGTTAAATGACTTTAGGCCAATAAGTTTAATTAACAGTGTGACTAAATTGTTAACTAAAGTGTTGGCTCAAAGATTCAGCAGGGTTTATAAAAAATTGATAGATGATAAGCAATTTGGTTTTATGAAGGGGAGGCAAGCATCAGAGAGTATAATGTTAGTGAATGAAGTTCACCATATCATGAAAATTTCAGGTAATAAATGTTAATATTGAAGTTGGATTTTGATAAAGATTTTGACACTATCAATTGAAAATTTCTCTTCAAGACTATGAAGTACTTAGGTTTGGATAGCAAATGGATTAAATAGATGGATGATTTATTTAGATCAATTAGGATTTCTGTATTGGTTAATGATTTCCCTTCTTCGGAGTTCAGTATTTCAAATGGACTTAGGCAAGGGGATCATTTATCTCCAATGCTCTTTAATTTTACAGGGGAAGTGCTAAGTAAGATGTTAAATAAAGCAAGTGAGCTGGGGTTGTTAGAGGGCTTTCAATTTTAAGAAGGAATGAATATTACTCATTTGTAGTTTGCTGATACAATAGTGTTCTTAAATGGTAGTTTGAAATCAGTTTTAGGTGTGAAAAGAGTGTTACAGTGCTTCCGGTTGCTCTATGGTTTGAAGATGAATTTTCAGAAAAGTAATTTATATTCTAGTAAATTATATTCTTTTCATTTATCAGGAAATGTGTTGGATCTATTTGCTGATAAGCTTGGGTGTAAGATTGATAAGTGGCCTCTAACGTACTTGGGCAGTCAAATTGGGGTAAGTTCTAGAAAATTTATATTTTGGAAGCCTCTGATTGAAAAGTTGAAAAAAAACTGGCTAATTGGAAGAGAGATAGTCTGAACCAAGCTTGGAGGTTGTCTTTTATAAAGTCAACTTTGGATAGTCTTCCAATATATTGGTTTTCTCTTCATTAGGTTCCTGTTGGAATTTGCAAATAATTAGAAAAGATCAGAAGAGATTTTTTTGGGTAATGTTTCTGAGGATGGAGGGGTTTGTATTAGGAAAATGCACCTTAAAACATGGATCCTGTTATGTAAGCCTGATAAGTTGGGAGGATTAGGTTTAAGTTCACTCTAACAGAGGAATCTAGTTCTATCGTGTAAGTGGTGGTTTAGGTGGCAGGCTGAAAGGAATGTAAGTTGAAATTTATGGCTAAGGGAAAAGTATGGTTGTGATAAATGGGAAGGTATGGATAAGTTGAGTAGTTCAAAGTCTTGTTCAGTTATAGTGCAGGATGTACTCAAAGCAGTTGCTAAACTTTCTGAATTAGGTTTCTTGGGTCCAGGTAGCTTGAAATGGGAGGTGTTTGATTGTGAATCAACATTATTCTGAGAAGATTTTTGGTATCAAGATAAGCCATTGTTGGAGAAATTTAGTAGACTTTATAGTATTTCTAAGTTGAAACATAAGGAAATTGGAGTTGTCAAGGTTTTATGGGATTGTTATGATAGGGATGGTGACTAGAAAATTAAGAAATCAGTATTTTTTCATGACAACTTTCTGAGTTTAAATCAAGTTAACTTCCTGGTTCAAAGTCGAGCTCTGGAATGGTGTTTAGAAAATAGAATTTTGAGTAAGCAGAGAACACAATGGTGGACTAGCAACCCAGTTGGAGTTGTTACTACAAATGAGAAAGATTTTTGGTGGAATTTAATTACAAGAGAGAATTTTGATATTATTGCTTTCATTGATGGTAGTCTAAGAAAAGATTCAAAGGGTGGAATTGTAGCAGGCATTGGAGGAGTTATTCAATCAGTAGTAGGTGAAGTCTTGATGCAGTTTGCTGGTCCCTCAACAACTTTCAATGTTCTTGAGGTGGAATGCTTTGCTTTGGAAACTTTGTTCAAGATTTTGAAAGGTAGCAGTTGGAGGCAAGGCCATGTTCTAGTCCTTTCAGAAAATGAGCAGTTGGTTAATTAGACTGATATTTCTGTTCTTCAGAATAAGTTATGGAGTTGCAAGGTTTTAAAAGTCCAAATGAAGCATATTAATAAAGAATGGAATATAGTGGCAGATGGAAATACAAGTAGAGGTGCTTTTTTGAAAAACTTGGAGATAAGTGGAGTATGAAGTTAATTTTGGATTTGTCATGCAGGTAATTTTAAAGTGGTAGTAAATTTAGAGTTGTGATTTTTTTGGGGTGTGAATTTAATTAATGAGATTATGGTTTATAGAGTCTATAGGGCTTTAGGAATAATTACTATTTTTATAGGGTCATTATGTTAACTTAGGCAAAAGAAAAAGCTAACAGATTCTCCTTGGGAGACTAAACATTTGCTTAGGGAGATGAATTGAGTCTATAGGGCTTTTATGATATTACTTATGGGGTTCATTATAATTCATATATATAGCAGTGCACTGCATGAAGTTGTTTTAGCATCAGTAAGTAACATTCTTATTATATCAGTTAAATTAGAGCGAGGGTTAGTCTAGTTAGGGTTTCTTGTTAGTCTCTCAAAACTCGATGGAGGAAGAGAATGTTAACATTAATGCTAGATGGTTGATGCCTAACAAAGGGGTGATCAAGTGTAATGTCCACATCTTCTTTTTGCAAGAAGCTTTGCTGAATGGTAACCACTCTGGGATCGGGATTTTGTTTAGGGATGGAGTTGGAGTTATTCTCCACATGACTGCGGGTTCCTTAGGTTTTGAGGACCAGAGGGAAAATAAGTTTCATGTTTTGATGGAGGGTCTTAAGGCGGCTTATTACAAGGGTTATAAAAATATTATTTTGGAGACAGACCATATAGATGCTTATTGGGAGTTGTACAACTCTACGGTGGTAGGAGGTCGACCTTATCATGCTCATGTTTTGTGGCAGTTGAATCAACGCAAGGCTGATAAGAATTATAAATGTGAATTGAGACTTGTTGACAAGGAAGCTAATGTTTTGGCTGCTTATTTAGTTGAGTATGGTGCACATCACTGGGTGCAGATGGTATTAATTGAAGAGGATTTTGGTAGAATAAAGGAGCTGTAGTATTTGGATATGGGTTTGGGTGGTACTGAGCCAAGGTTCAGAGCTGTAAGGCAAGGGGAACTTGAGCCAGCTGTGCTTTAAGATGAGGTTGTCGACCCTCAGAAGGAGGATTTGTATATGGAGGATGTAAATAATGAAGCTTATGGTCTGGGCTTGCAAGGTAATGTGGCTGTAGATGGTAGTACTGCTGACGACAATGAAGATGTTGCTGAGTTTGTTGATCTGGAAGTAGTATTTGGTCTTCCCGCTGCAGTTGCTGTTGAAGAGAATGGGGAAGCTCAGGCGGGGGAAGCAGCCATGGAGCTATGATTCAGGGAAGATGAAGCGTTGATGTAAGGATGTTTGGGCCTCCAAGCAGTCCTTTTAGTTTTATTATTATTAAGCTATTGTTTTGTTTGGGATTTAAGGTTGTAGTGGGTTGGTTTGGTTGTTAAGATTTGGATTATTGAGCCTATTTTCCAATTGGGTTTATTATGTATTGATGGATTGATTGGGCTTTGTCCCTTATATATTTTTCTTTCCAAAATAAAAATAAAAATAATATAATGACTTTAAAAAATATTGAGAATACATATTTATAGATATTTGTTTTTTAATATTTCATTGGCTAAAATCAAAAGAATTTTTTTAGAAAAATATAATATAGTAAGTTATTTTATTAGAATGAAGAGAAATGATATTAAATTAAGAAATTTAAGAGAATATCAAGATGTTAAGTTGATTTAAAGAGAAATGAGAAGTTTTAGTAGAATATTATGATGGTAAATTGATTTTAAAAATCTTAATGAAATATGTTGTAGAAACCTTAGGAGAATGTTATGAATGATGATAAATATTTATAGATACTTGTCTTCGTAGTATTTCATAGATTAAAAATTAAAAGAAAATTTTTATGAAAATAAAATATAGTAAGCTGATTTCAAGATATAGAAAAAAATTGTATTAAGAAAAAATAGGTGAATGTTAAGATGGTAAGTTTATTTAAAGAAAAAGTAGATATTTTAAGATAATATTATGATGGTAAGTTGATTTCAAAAAATTATATGAAAATTATTATAGAAATTTTAGAAGAATGTTACAAATGATGATAATATATTTAAGAGAATATAAGGTAATTGTAATTTTTGATATTTATTAACTCAAAAAATTGAGAAAATTAGAAAAATAGAATTAGACGATTTGAGGGACGTCACTTAAATACTCTCGTCTTCTGTTTAAGTATGTTGATTATTATTATTATTATTATTATTATTATTATTATTATTATTATTATTATTATTATTATATATTTTTACTTACATTAATTTATGAATTCCTCTTAGTAGTTATACTTATATTACCTAAAAAATTCTCAAACTTGTAACTTTTTTAATTATTAAACATAATTAATATTTTAATTCTAATAATTATGTGCAATGCATGAACAACTTACGAAATGTTCTATGCACACTAGTGAAATACATGTTATTGCATGTCTAACTAATATAGAATTTAAAAAGTAAGTATGATTAAAAATTACATATATAGTAAATTTTAGGTATATTTGAATATAAAATGTATACAAAAAAAAATTCAAAATAAAATGTATAAAATAATAAAATTATGAAAAAAAATGAAAACTAAGAAAATTGATTAAACGAATAATTATTATTTATTGAAAAATTTATCTTTAATATATATATATATAAATATATATATTTGGTTCCAAGAATAGTCATAGTAATTGAGGTTACCGTAGTAAAATGGAAAATGCAGTGTTTAGCGAATATAAGGTGGTTTTGATATTGGAGGAAGAAGCTGAATCTTCGAACAATAAATTCAAATCTACGTTATATTAAAATAAAGTACAGCTACATCATCATAACTCATGTGTCAAACTTTCTTTTAAGAGTTTACATCATCAAATCATATGTGTCAAACTCTCATTAATTTGATGATGATGTCATCATCCACTAACAATTCTCTCCTCATTTACTTTACTCTCATTCAAATCTCTCTGTCGCTCTCTCTCTCTCTCCCTCTTTTCATTTATTACCTCCACTAATTCTCTCTCTTACTCATTTCTCATTCTCTTTCTTCCTCATTTTTATATTCTTAAATTAAATAATTTCAATAATTCATTTTCTTCACTAATTTTATCTTATTCAAAATTAATTTTATTTACACAAATATTCATTATTATATTTTGGTAATATTATTTTTTAAGTTTCTATATTTATAATTTTATTCAATTCAGGTTATTATGTTTTAAAAATATTGTATTTATATATATTCAAAGTAAGTTATTTTAAAATAATTTTCAGAAAATAATTAAAATATAACCGGAAATCTTCCCGGGAACTAATCTAGTAAGAAATATCTTGGAATTGCATTTGGAAGCTTATGTGTGCAGTTCAGCTCTAACAAAGTTTTGGTAAAAAAATATATTGAAATTGCATTTATAGTATACCTCCATCCAGTTTAATATTTCTAGTATAACACACTTTTTATGATATTGTTAGTACACAACGTTATATGATACGGTGTTATTCAAAGGGACATGAATAACGCCAATAGATATGGCATTATGTACTGTACATTTGTCCTTCAATTTTATACAGTAAAATGATGTATTTTATTTTCTTGAAAAAATGTGCAAGTCACTTTCAGTTTATTGAAAAATGTGTTTTGAAATGAATAGTTTTTATTTCTTGATTGGATGTTAACATTTTTTGGTCGTACTTCGATACGAGCAAAAAAAATCAGAATAATAATGTGTGCAACTATGTCATTTTGAGGTCCAAAAATGCATGAAGACATATTTTCGTAAAAAGTAGTTCATGAAGGCAAGTTTACGATACTAAAAACATGTTTTTCAAATATTTTATTCCGCTCTTTTTTCCGTATGCAAGTATTTACAACTTACTTGGATATGAGCCAAAAAAATCGGAATAATAATATGTAGAACTATGCATTATAGGACACATTGTTTTGTAAAAAGTAGTTCGTACAGCTAATTTCACGATACTATAAACACGTTTGCAAATATTTATTTCCGTGCTTTTCGTTTCGCATGCAAGTATTTATAATTTACTTCGTATTTACAACTTACTTTAATACAGAAAAAAATAGAATATTAATAGGTAGAATTATGCAATTTTGAGGTTCGAAATTGACTAACGAACACCTAGGGCTATAAACGAACCGAGTCGAGATGAGTTTTTCCTTTACGTGAATGAACCTCATTTATTCACGAAGAATTCGAGTTGGATTGAACTCTAGTCGAGTTTGAGTTAGTCAGTAAGAAATTATTGTTTTCTTAATATTTTGCTTTGGCCTTGTTTTCATATCAGCCCACATTAAAATATATTGTTAAGATCGGGTAGCAAATGCCCAACCCAAACAAAGAAAGAGAATTCAGAATAGAATGCTCAATGGACTAACTACCAATTACACACAAGTATATACACAAGTACACAACACACCACTAATCGACTCAAAACTTAAAAAAGTACTAGGGTTCTTCTGTCTCTCAATTAATCAATTACAAATTGGATATTTCAACTGGTATGTTATATATGATTCTTTTCTTTATATAGATTGATATACATATTAATATATAGATCTTCATCATATTTTCTTTGATTTTTTTGCAGTTTGATGTGTTTAAAATTTAAAACTTCTCCAGGGAATTAAAAGGATAAATAATTAGTTGTTCACCAGCCATGGAGACTTAAGGAGTATTGGCCATCATATTTTGGCTTATAAGAATTTATAAATAGGTTATCGAGTCGAGTTCAAGTCGAGTTTAATGAGTTGAGCTCGAGACGAGTTCAGTTGACCACTCATAAAATTTGGAGCGACTCGATAAGCTAAACAAGCCTTTTTTTCTCATTCAAACTTGAGCTGAATTTCTTAATGAGTCGAGTAGAATATGGCGATCAGCTCGGTTCATTTACAGCCCTACGAACAAAACTCGGCTTGACTCGAGTCGAGTGTGGAGATCAGCTTGGTTCATTTACAGCCCTACGAACACCTAATCTCATTTAAAATTAAATTCAAATTTGATATAAATATTACATTTTGTAGAAGTTGATAACAATAAATTATAAAGTTGAGTTACCTGTAAAGGGTAGTAGTTACTTTAAATTTATTTTTTTAAAAAGTAATCATTAATATATACAGTAGAAAGATATTGGTAATGAGTTTTTAAACATGTATTTCCTTCCTTCCATTTTCATACAATAAATACTCATTTTCAACATTTACTCTGAAGTCATTTTGGTTGAAATGGATAAGGGGAAGAGGTTAATGAGTTCTGCTTCAAGCGGGAGCGCGAGGCAAGATTATCAACTTCCAATGGCAGATAGAAGGATCATTAAAACAAGAAATGACAAAGCGATGGTGGAAGAAAAAGAAAGATATGGATGGCAAATTTGATTCAAGAAAATACACATATATACAGATAAAATGAACAGAAATGGTGAAAAGTGGGTTCCAATTGAAGAAGAGGCTGAGGATGAGGAGGAGGAGGAAAAAGATCCGGCCGAGAAAAAGCTGTGGAGGGAAAAGTATGATCGTTTAATTAGAACAAGGAACCTAACATATGAGGAGATAGTTGAATGACGTGTGTCAATACGTGAAGATTGTAATGCATTGTAGAAGGAAATTGACAAGGCTGAGGAAAAAGAATGGTGGGATGAGTGCAATAAGGAGGATTGATATCTTCTATATCTCACTTAGTTGCTTATGTTTATCTCATTTCCTCTATGTGTAAAGTTTGATATTCGAATGTGGTGTTGTCATTTCATTTCCTGTATGTGTGAAGTTTGATGTTCAAATGTAGTGTTTTCAATTTTGTTTCATTTCATGTATGTGTGACGTTTGATGATTTAATGTAGATGGGGGTTGAATACAAAATAAAATTTTCAAGTTAATCTTTATTTTGGAGATGAAACATGAACACAGATGTTTCAAATTTTCAGGCGGTTTATTTTTCAACTTGCCACTTGAGGTTTATTTGAAGAAATAATATGTTATAATTATAAATATAATCTCACAGCTGCGGTTTACGGTGTTTCACTTAGAGGAAAATCTCTCTCTCTCTCTCTCTCTCTCTCTCTCTCTCTCTCTTTCTCTCTTTCTCTTTCTCTTTCTCTCTCTCTCTCTCTCTCTCTCTCTCTCTCTTAAGTGCTATGAGAATGTAAAACCTATTTCTTAAGTGAAACATCTTCTACTACTTGGTTTATATATCACCAAGTTACAATGTTTGCTAGACAATGCATGGCACGATTTTCGAGGTCTAGCAAGGTTGCTTCTTCATTCTCTTTCTCGCGACGCTTGACAAATGAGGCTGTATTGTATCATGAAATTGCTTTATATATCCCTCCAATATGTCTTGCATGAAAATGAAATGTTTCTTGTTCTTCAGCATCCAAGATCACATGCAAAGTTTATCTTGGTTTCTCATTTTCTTTTCTAAGATTCCTATTAGCCATTTGATGTGACAATCCTAGGTTTTGACCACTGTCACGTCACTATCAATATCTATGTATATTCTTAGCCATTGATAGCCACTAGCTATAGAATTCCTAAGCCATTGAAAGTCTCTTGCTACGGCTTTCCTTAGCCATGCTAGTCACATGCTTAGCAGTTGATGGGTAGATATATATAGCACTTGATGCTTTCTCTTCATTTAGCATTTGGTGACTCACTTAACTCAATCTGAATTACATGGCATCAAATTTTACACTTAACCACCCTATTCTAGATTATTCATTGAGTCAACATGACTCCTATATGTATAACTGCATTGCTATCTATTTCCAAGACCCTCATAGAAAATGTTACATAAATCCTATCAATTGATGGGCTACTCCTTTAATGACCATCAATAAGGCTTTATTCCTAACGGGAACTTGTGTAATCATTTGTAGAAGAGGTTGTAGATGGAAACATCCTCATGATTACCAACTGTATCAATTTTTAAAAGGGTTTGTTGTGTTGATCTTAGTTGATAGGCCAGCAGTGATCTCAGTTGATGGGTAAACCTGAATAATGAAATAAATATTAAATCTGATTAATTTGTTTCAATATTTAATATGGTTGACTATTTTAATTGGTCAGCGGGTAACAAACCATTCATATATAATTTATTTTTCCACAAACAATTAAGGATAATACTTTATTTCATATTTATTTTTTCATAGTATATCTGAACTCGAAACTTTAAAGAAAGGGAAGAAACATCCAAATATCATTTGATATATGCCAACTTTTGGTTCACTACTTGGTAGTTTCTCAATTCACTCTAAATCTATATTCATCAGAGAAGATCTATATTCACTAGTGTTTGTTGATTCAACTCTCAGGCTAGACAACTTTATATTGTACACTGTCTCCATGAAATTAGGGCATTCATCCATGTCTTTCTTTTTGGAAAAAAACTTAAAATAAAATTTTATTACCGTTTTATTATCACTCTATCTTATTTCAAACTTATTTTTAGTGGATTCCAACTTATTTTTTAGAAGCGTTTTAAAAGTTAATTTTTTTAAAAAATGTATCCCCATTCCATGAAGTTATCTTGTGATAATTTTGATTTTTTTACACCGGGTACTCCAACAGTGGATGGGCTGAAATCTGTAAATGGAAAATATAATGAATAAGATGTAAATTAATTAGTTTATCAATTGAATTCAGATACATTTTTTTTCTTTTGAAAAAGAAAGTGAATATTTCAATTCAGTAAAAGGAATTCTTTGAAAAATATTAATTATTTTGAGTCCATACTATAACGTTGTAAACAAGTTTCATATTGTAAGATGCTATTAAATCATGAGCTAAACATTGGAGAAACTAAAATGGCATCAATTGATTTATATTCCACAACAGACCTCAGAAGATTCAGTTCCATTGCATCTACTTTATCCAAATTATATGTGAGCCCACGTTCTAGCTACAAGTACATTCAAATATAAAGACTTGCAAAACTAAACATTGAGAAATTAAGAAGGATGCGAATATATATACCAGGAATCCAATGAATTCAGTAATTTGAAATCTTTTTTTTTGCATCGTACAAGCCAGAGTTATGCAATAAAGCGCTGCCAACTCAATATCTTTACATATGAGAGACTGAAAAGTAAAAGGAAATTTCATGTCAAATACTGTAAAAGTCAGTTGTTTCATCTTGCAATTATAAATTATTAATCATTTTTTCATTTTCTTATTGTAAAAAGGACATAGGTTTTTTAGCCTTATAGCTAAACCCAGGCCATCTAGTTACATCCAGTTTTGTTGTCTGTACATTATTGACACAACCTTATTCTAATTCAATCAATTTTTCCGAATTGGATTTTTTAATATGAAATACTTTAATATTATGTTCCAGGTTTAACTCAAATAGTTGGATACATATCCTGAGGAATGACAATTATGTAGCTCATCACCTAGCAAAGGTAATGTCTTTCGAGATAGGACAAGTATGGGAGAATTATTGTTCCCTCAATTTGCCCCTTATGTACTAATAGACACTTTGTCCATTCTTTAATTTTAATTGATGTTTCTTTATCAATTTTTTTTTACCTAAACAATTAAATAACTCATAAATAATAGTATATTTATCACTTATACGATACTAATTATATTAAATAAACCATTATTTTTTAAGATATCCCAAAGAAGCGTTTCATAAGATACATATATTTCAATACATTAAAATTATCGTTCATTTAGAAAAAATTAATAATTTGAATATAAGATCATTTGGGTAGTTAAACTGAATTTGTACTTTTTTAATTTTTCTAAATTAAAAAATTAATGTTGTTAAATTCGAGATAAGTTTTTTGAATAGTCACATACTCGACCATCAAATTTTACTAATATATTTAACTTAAACTGTTATATTTTAAAATAACTTTAAAAAATAAAGTAATTTTAAAAACTCACTAAAAAATAAATATGTAATGTATAAATTGAAGAAAAAGTTATTTATAATAAATAATGTAACAAAAAATATAATTTAAACTACCACTATTTAAATAAATATAGGAGAAGCATGAAAGAGAAAAGAGATCGGCATGAGCTAGTTACAGAAATAAGGTTGTTTAATTCACCCAGGCCCACAAGAGATAACAATCTACATATGCTATCTATTACAAGGCTCATATATCATATGAACTCTGAAGATATATGAACTCTGAAGGACATAAATAACACACATGAAACTTTTTAGTGTACTCTATATATCTCTATATATGTAGTATAAAATTACATGACAGTAATATCATTCCGCAACAGCTCATTAAAATCAAGGTGCCTCTCAATGGGAGGAAGTATTGCCAACAAAGGATTGGTGCAGTGGCTGTGCTATTGTCACCTTAAGGATGGTCAATGTTTAAAAACTGAAAGTTTGGAGCCTTAATATGGTAGGTTCCCTACGTAGTTTTCACAAATTTTGTAAATGGATCTAGGTAATTTTCTTAGTGTAATACACACAAAAATAAGTACAAAGATGTTTCTTTCTGTGGAGTATATGTGTTGTGTATTGTCAAAATCAGTATCAAGGGCTTGAGATTCTGCCTCAAGGCATTGATACAAACGAAAGCATTCTAAAGATCTTGAGCGACAGAATTAAGGCCTTGATACGAACGATATAAAGGTCTTGAGTGATAGAGTCAAGGCCTTGACACAATCAGTTGTGATCTCAAGGCCTTGAGTGTCCAGAGTTAAGGCCTTGACCTGAATGGATATATACATATAATTATGTTAATATATAAATAAGAATAAGGATTATTATTATGTATATAATAATTATTAGGGTGTAAAATATATATGTATATATGATATTGTTGAGCAAGATTGAAGTTGTATATTCATTTTAACAATATTGGTTTGGATAACTCAACATTGAACAGATGACTTGCAAATAATCTATATTCCACTAGAATCAATTCAGAATGAAGATTGGCTATATACATAATGATCCTGGTAGCTGCAGTGAATAAGACATCAACAGAAGTCCGTATGGAGTTTATTAATTTGATCAGGCAACGAAGGAATAAGGTTGAAGTCATTCGAAATAGTTATTAGGGTTAGTGTGAAGACCTAAAGGATTCTAAGTGAAGTTGACTACATATAGTAGAAGACTTAATAGTGGTTGTATAGTTTATAATACGAAGGTCTGAGAGCGAAAACTAGTCATCTGTAAACCAGACCATTGCACAGGACGTCAGTGATCCGTGAATGGAAACTGAGTATTATTATTATTAGAAAAACTGTTAAATGGTATTCACAATTAAGCTTAATATCAGAAATAGGCCTGTCAAGCGGATAATTCAGATACAGATCTGCCAGTATCCGTATTCAGATACGAATGCAAAAATTCATATCTGTATCCGAATCCGAAAATATTTAAAGAATAATATCTGAATCCGTATCCGATGGATATTATCCGGATACAGCTAATATCCAGATCCAAATATGATTTTCAATCAAGATTTTTTTTATATTAAAAATTGAAAAAATATAGTAAAAAATAAAAATTCATTTTTAAAAACAAAATAAGAGTTACAGTGATTTAATCTTATTTAAAATTTTAAATTAATTTTATTTATCTTTTCAATATAATTGTTATTTTTAAATTGTTAAACTCAAATGATTTTTTTATGTATGTCTATATAATTTTACAATTATAAAAAATGTGTATAAACATAATATTTAATATATATATACACACACACATACACACACTATAAATTTAATATAATAAATTTTAAATTATTTAAATATTTAAATGTAATATATATATATATATATATATATTCGGATTCAGATATTATCGGATACGAATATGCATATATCCATATCCGTATCCGTATCCGCAATCGTCGGATTCGAATACATATAATATCTGCTTTGTTCCGGATACAAATATATCCGCTTTATTTCAGATACGAATGTGGATTTTTCGGACGAATATCAGATTTTTAAAATTTTTTTGACATCACTAGTCTGAAATGTATATTTGTGATGACCTGAAAATTAAAAGATGGGAAGACTTAAGGATACAGAGGACTACAACTTAAAGGGTACATAAATTATTATAAGATGCTTAAAAGTAAATCTACGTACAAGATATACTCTAATTTGGCCTAGCGTTATTCTTAAATCTCAGAACCCACATGATTACGTATTAATCAAATACATGCCATGTATATAACCGAGTATCAACCATTTTTAATGGTGATTGTCGAGCTTATATTTCTTAACAAAGGAGTTATACTTTCACCTAGACGAGATTTAAACACCTTATTTTGAGTTGTTAAAATATCAAGTCAATTTTCCTTGACATCCTCACTTCATTCCATCAACTTTATGGTTTCTCACATGTGCTTTCCACTCTCACAAAACATGATCTGGTGGCTCGTATCTTTATCTATTACATCAACCAGAATCAACTGCAGATTGACATCCAGATCAGTCAATTCCCTATCCTTGTCACTATAATCATCTATAGGTTTGGGAATCATTTGATCTTTGTCATCTAGATCTTCTACCTCAAGTATGATTGGTCCTTTATGTAATATTTCAATGTACTTCAGATTTGCATCCCTACCAAACATAAGTATTTTCTTTTTCCACAGGTTATAGTTTTTCTTGTCGAACTGACGGATCTTGATGCTACTAACTTTCTGAGTACTCATATTTTCCGGATCTAAAAAATTTCTGCAATATAACGCCTAAAAATATAACTAATCAACTATAAGTCAACCAAGTCAAATCAATAACCCAAAATCAGATCTATACCAACAGAAGCACTCTCAGTCTCCGTACAACCAAAATCAATCACAAAACTGTATATATCGATTAAAATACTCTGATACCAATTGTTAGGTCTAATAAGCGCATACAGAGCGAGTTAATGTATATTTCACATTTTTAACAATTAAAGCATTGGAATAATAAATGAAATGAACAAACACATAAGATTCGAGGTAAATATTCATTTATTCAAAAGATAAATACCTGAAGGTTTGCTTATAATACGAAATACAAAGTATTATAATACGAAATACAAAGTATTCAATGCTTCATATCACTCTAAAAAGATAAAAAATTATTAAACGATAATCAATACAACTTATAAAGCTAGACTAATGACTTCATTCAATATTGTAAGACTTAAATGGTGTGTAGAAATTTTAGCAACATTTTTTCTTGTAAAATCAACAAAATCGAATAAAAAATCTCTTAAAATAAATTCAGCGGAGCTTCACTATTAACTGTTGGAGAAGAATTGCTTCAATTTTTTTAAATCTACTGGACATATAGGAGTAGATAACTTGATTAGAAAGATAAGGACACATGGGTGAATATTTTCCAAGCATTTGAATTGTAGTAGGTGGTGCTTTAACTTGTAGCCAATCTAAAGCTCGACAATACAAATATAACGCTCGACAATACAAATATAAGGCTCGATAATACATATGTAAGGCTTGATCAATTCTTTTCTTTACCCCAATACCCGATCAAAATCTTATAAAATGTTTAACCCTCGACAAGATTGATTCATTATTTGGATTTTGACAATGGCCCACCATACTTATATTTTGTCATTTACATTTTATAAAATTTAAAGGCCCAACCCCTAGCAGATCCAGATTCCCCACCCCTCGACCCTGTTCATAGGCAGTCGTTATGGGTACATATCTTTGTTCAGGACAGACTAAGTTCGCGGTTGGCTGTTGCTGAGGCCAGGAGAGAGCTAGAGGTAGAGAGAGCTAGTATACGTGCACCGGTTCATGAGATGAGGGCTACCTTTTAAATTAGGGGAATTTGACGTAATTTTGGGAATGAACTGGCTATCTAGCAATGATGCTCAGATAAACTTTAAAGGGAAGAAAGAAGTCATATTCCGAGGAAAGAGACAGAATTTTTTTTTTTGACCATGGCCATGCCAAGAAGATGCTACAAAAAGGAAGCGAGGCTTACTTAGCCTATGTGGTGGACACCCAGAGGGAGGTGCCCAACTTACAAGATATCCTGATAGTCAATGAGTTCGAAGATGTATTCCCACAAGATCATCCAGGACTACCACCCGATAGAGTGATTGAATTTGATATTGAGCTGGCCCCAGGGATGACGCCAGTTTCGAAGGCACCATACCGGTTAGCCCCGTTAGAAATGAAGGAACTAACTACCCAATTACAGGAACTATTGGAGAAGGGAATGATACAACCCAGTGTGTCTCCTTGGGGAGCACTGGTATTTTTCGTTAAGAAGAAATATGTGAGCATGAGACTGTGCATCGACTACCGAGAGTTCAACAAGCTAACCATAAAGAACAGTACCCGTTACCAAGCATAGATGATTTATTCAACCAGCTGAAAGATGTTGTCTGCTTTTCCAAGATTGACCTGAAAACATGATATTATCAACTAAAGATTAAACCCGAAGATATGCCAAAGACTGCGTTCGGTACTAGGTATGGGCACTATGAGTTCTTGGTGATGTCCTTTGGATTAACCAACGCCCCAACGACTTTCATGGATTTAATGAATTGAGTGTTCAAGAAGTATTTGGACAAGTGTTTGATAGTTTTTATTTATGATATTTTGATCTACTCAAGGACCAAGGCCGAACATGCAGAGCATTTGAGGATAACTCTAGGAATACTCAAGGAGGAACATTTGTATGCCAAATTTTCAAAGTGCGAATTCTGGCGGAATGAAGTACAATTTTTAGGACACGTGATAAATAAGGACAGAGTATTGGTCGACCCTTCCAAGATAGAGGCGGTCCCAAATTGGGAAAGGCCAACCACACCCACAGAGGTAAGAAGTTTCATAGGATTGGCCGACTACTATCGAAGGTTTTTCCAGGATTTTGTGAAGATTGCAGCCTTTTTAACTCGACTTACTCGTAAAACTGAGAAGTTCGAATGGACAGAGAAATGCGAGAACAGCTTCCAAGAATTGAAAAAAAGATTGGTGACGGCCCCTATGTTGGTGTTGCCGGGCGGAAACGGAGATTTTGTGATATATAGTGACGCATCGCACAAGGGATTAGGGTGCATGCTTATGCAGCACGACAAGGTAATCGCGTACGCGTCAAGACAACTGAAGGAATATGGAATTCGATATCCTACCCAGGATCTTGAGCTCGCAGTAATAGTTTTTGCCTTAAAGATTTGGAGGCACTACATGTATGGAGAGAAGTGTGATATCTTCACAGACCATAAGAGCCTCAAGTACATTTTCATGGATAAAGTGCTCAACATGTGTTAGAGGAGATGGTTAGAGCTAATCAAGGATTATGATTATGAGATTCTCTATCATCCATGGAAAGCCAATATGGTGGATGATACCCTACGTACGAAGGAGAGACTCAAGATGATAATATCTTTGAAAGAGTTGATAAGAGATTTTGAGAAGATGGAAATAGAAGTGAAGGTAACCGGAGCCGGTACCGAAAAGCTGTTTGAGATTGCAATGCATCCAAAGTTATTAGAAAAGATTATATTGTGCCAAGAAAAAGTGATGAATAAAGATGATAAAGAAAGAGATCCATACTGAAAGAGATGATAAAGAAATAATGAAGTATTCCCACAGGATTTGGGTTCCAAATGTTCAAGAGCTTAAGGATGAGATTTTAGATGAAAGTCATAGTTCGAGGTATTCCATTCACCCGGGAAGCACCAAGATGTATAGGGATTTAAAGGAATACTACTGGTAGCCTAACATGAAAAGAGACGTCGTAGAATGGTTAAGCAAATGTTTGACTTGCCATAGAGTAAAGGCAGAACACCAGAGACCCAATGGACTTTTACGACCCCTGGAGATTCCTGAATGGAAATGGGAACATATATCCATGGATTTTGTTGTAGGCTTGCCAAGGACCAAAGCCAATCACGATGCCATATGGGTAATTATAGATCGACTAACAAAGCCAGCTCACTCTATTCCAATTAATGAGAGATACACAATCGATAGACTAGTGGACATTTACCTTAAGGAGATAGTGACGTGACATGGAGTTCCCGCGTCCATTATCTCAGAAAGAGACCCCAGATTCAATTACAGATTTTGGAAGAGCTTTCAGGAACCAAACTGAACATGAGTACTGCTTACCATCCCCAGACGGACGGGCAAAGTGAAAGGACCATCCAGATGCTAGAAGATATGTTGAGAGTCTATGCAATAGACTTTAAAGGAAGTTAGGATGATCACTTGCCGTTGATCGAGTTTTTTTTATAAAAATAACACCTTATTGAGCTACAGTGACACGATTTTAGCTCTACAGTGACGTTCATAAGTGTGATGTTGTGTTAGGGCCAAAATTTCATACCTATTATAACATCAGCTAAAGCAACACCCATGCTGAAATATTCAAATTGGTCATTTATGGCGTAGTGATACAAATAAAGATTATCATGCTAACAAACATACAAGAATTGGGATCAGACCGCAAACAACAACATAAATTCATAAAATTTAAAGAGGAAGGGATAACCGATGGATAATGCTTAGTATGGTGCATAAATTATTCACCTACAAGACTTACAGCTTGTTAATGTACTCATACCAAAGATGTAATATGCTCAAGGAATAACGAGAAGCTTCCTGGAACCTTTAACAAACCAAAGTGAAACCTCTATTTGATCATTATAATTAAACAAATAGCATGATGAAAGACTATGTAGCTATTCAATGCCCAAAAACCACACTCAGACCTATAATAAACACTGAAAACCCGAAAGTTCTTAAGATCAAACAGGTAACATTTACATTAAACTTGACAGTATCTTTCTATTGCTTCAATTACAGTACCTAACAATATCAAGTAATCAACATATCAACACCAATTGAATTTTAAAAATGTTGGAGCTCTATAACTCAATCTTAATTATACAAGCATCTCTGCTAGAATACATACACAAAACACAAACACGTACATTATTTCTATAGCCGATTAACAATGAATGAATGAAGAATAAGTTGAATTTAGTCCACCTAGTCGATCCCTAGCCCAAATAGTTACGAGACCATAACATATTGTTCGATTTCAATCCATTTTCGAGTTTTTGAAGAAAATATATATAGTTCTAAATCTATATTAATACTAAAATAAGCACCAACTCTCCACGTGTCACTTTCTCAATAAACATTTTCCTGCCTATCGATCCTAACTAATATCCTTACTTTAATATACCGCTCTCCCTACTTAAAACACCTCTATCTCAAAAGCAGCGCTATAAGTTTTCTCTATATGCTTTCTTTCTTAGTTAAATAACTCATTAACCATTGTAATTTAATTTATCAAAAAATTATCATGAATATATTATCAAAATACCTGCTTCAGATACTTATCTCTGTAAACTAACTATACTTGAAGAATTTCTCATTTGACTTATATATCTCATTAAAAATTTAATGGAAAAATTATCTTCGTAATTTGTGAAATTATTTTTTGGTTAATTACTACGCAACAACATTGCAAACATGTTCAAAATGAATATACTCACGTGATTTATAATTATTTTGCTACACAAATTTATTAAATATAACATAACTATTAAAATTCATATATTTTTTTGTAGTAAAACAGTTTAAATTGATTATTATATGTATATATATACATATATACATATATACATATATACATAAATACATACATACATATATATCTACATATATACATACATATATATAGCATAAATAGATTCAAATAATGAGTTATTCTATCATTTTATATTCAAAACAATGCCTTACCTTTCTTTACTAATAATACTATTAGTTACGTGGACTTCGTTTATCTAATTGGAATGATATTAAGTTTTCATTGATATATTAAAACTGCAAATTAAGTAAATCACACATTAACAATTTTAACATAATAATTACTCTCTCCTCTTAGAGAAATTGACCAACTTTTGAAATAAATTAATTTGAAAAATTGAAATTTGCATATTAAAATAAATTTAAATAGTTTTTAACTATATACTTTCTTAAACTATTTTTAAATATAATATATATAAACATACAAGACAACTAATAAGTAGGGACGTATGTAACAAAACCATGACAAATGTAAATTGAACTTATTTTTTCTCTTCAAGTGTCATTAATCTTGGGAAATAGGTTATATGTCAAAAGATATTTTTTTCCTATTTATTTGTGTAACAAATTACAAAATTATAAACATAATTGTTAAATGCTAACTTTAACATGTTGGGAACCAAAACTGAATTTAGATGATAAACAAATCACATGGCATAATTATGTTAAATCAAATTGCAGTCTTCAACGGCTAGCCATCTTAAGGGATAGCCGTTGAAGTAGTAGCCCATCAACTGATGAGGTTTTTGTAATATTTTTTGTGAGATTCTTATTATGAATAGTAATGTTGTTATTCATTCAGAAGTCATATTGACTCAATGGATAATCTAGAATAGAGTGGAAAATTGTAAATGATTGATGCCATGTAATTCCGAGTAAGTGAAGTGAGCTACCAACTGCTAAGTGAAACTAAAATATCAACGGCTAACTAGATCAACCCATCAACTGCTAATCCACTGGTTGTCAACGACTAAGGGAACTCGCATAGCTGGTGATATTGGCTTGATATTGATCAAGTCCTGAGTCTGACAAAGCACATGGGCTGATGAGAATCTTAGTAAAAAAATGGGAGTCAAGACAAATTTTGCATGTGATCTTGGATTCTTAGGAAGAAGAAATATTATATTTTCATGCATGACAAATTGGAGTGATATTCAAAGCAATATGTCAAGATAAAATCTAGCCTCATTTGTCAAACTCACGGGAAAGAATACAGAAGTAATCTTTGTAATAACCCCAATTTTTGAAACCCTTATGAATAGTGATTTTGCAGATTATGTTGAATGAGAAAACTTTTCATGCCACACTATGTAGGGGTCCTTTTATTGATCTTCTGAGATATTATTAGTACTCTATGTGGTATATAAGTGTATGTAAAGATCGTCAGAATCCAAATCCGAACACTTTGATTTTTCCCGAAAATCCACCAGATATCGAAAGAATTGAGTATAAGATAACAGGATAAAAAGGATTTAAATTCAAGGATTTTAATAGAGAATCATAAAAGGAATATAATGTATTGAGAAAGGTTAAAGGGAACCCAAGTAATAAGATCCCGGGTATGATCCCTCAAACGATAAACGAGAATGAAAGTTAAGCGAACCGTATAACAGATCAGCGGTCATTAGGCAAGCAATTAGGAGTTAATCAAGGGGTTAGTGGATGATGATGTCATCACACCAACAAGAAGAAGACAAGTGTGGAAGATGACATAAGCATGGTGACTTAAGCATGACAAACAGGAGGGATTGGTTGGTTGATTGTGGACCATTCATTCTTTACCATGGTAAAAAGTTAATTAAACAAACAAGGTGGATCAACCAAGCCAAAAACAAATCATAACAAAAAAAAATAAAAAACACTCCATTTCTTCAAGGAAGCTCTCAGCTTCTTTTATCAAAAATGAAGATCCAAGCTCCACCACTTACTATTTGGCAAGGTATTTATCTAAGCTTCCCCATGGATAGTTACATACTTCCTATAAGTTTAAGCTTCTAATTCCAAGCCAATCTTTTTTTATAAATCAAGGAAGAAGATGGTGAATAGTAACTTTAAAAAAATAACTTTAGTTTTCTTGAATTTTTATGAAAGTTTAAGGTTGTACAAGCAAGGATCAAGGTTCTTTTAGGCATTCAAAGCTCTTGTGTTGTGTTAAGATGCTTCAAGAAGGTATAAACTCCAAACCCTAGCTTTTAGTTTTGAGTATTTAGGAATGGTTACGATTGATATAGGATATGTGAAGCATAATGATGAGGATCAAGGAATGAATATGTTAATTGGGATTTGGTTATGCGTACTCGTTGTGATATTCAATTGGAGAGGATGCAAACATGGGTTATGCAGCTTACTTGGACAACAAGGAATAAAGGAGCGATGCATAAAGTTGGACAAGTAGCTGATTATTATATAATTATTAATTCGAATTTTGCTTGCAAGTTTTTACCTTTCACTTGAAAGGGTTTTTCTTGTTTTAAGCACTTAGGATTTTATTTTCCTATTTGGATTTGGTTTTTATCTTTTTTTCTATTCGGATTTGGTTTTTAAATTTGTTTCCTGGAAGGATTCAGATATTGGCTAATTCAAGCTGATATTGAATTTCTCTCGGAATCCTATTGGGTTTGGGTTATTGTCTAAGCCTATAAATACCTTTCTCATGTAATCTTTTAAGGGAGACAATGGATGATATAAAACTTTTGTTTTGAGATAAACTATGAGTAGTTTTTCTTCCCTCTAAACTTCAATTACTGGATTGTTTTGAAGGTTAGATTCGAATTACTTAGTTTCTGGATTGATCTAAGCAATTTGAGATTCAAAGTTCACGTTTCTGGATTGATCGTGTTTTTTGAAATATCCTCTTCTTCTCTTATCCCTTTTCTTCTTCTTCTTTCTTTATTTGTGGATAGATCCACATCAATTTGGTATCAAGAGCCAAGGTTTTTTCTCCAATTTCTTAATTGTTGGGAGATCTAGGTTTCAAAAAAAAAAGAAAAAGAAAAAAAAGAAAAAAAATTACTATTCGCGAGTACTGTTCACGGGGTTACTGTTCACAAAATTACTGTTCACGGGCACTGTTCACGGGGTTACTGTTCACGGGCACTATTCATCGGCACTGTTCACGGGCACTATTCATCGGCACTGTTCACGGGCACTGTTCACCAAATTTTTTTTTCAGATTTTTCTTATGGCTACGAATGAATTGCTCAGAAAATTACTTGGAAAATTGGATGAGATTGATAAACGTACTCAAAAGCTTGCTAATTCAACGGAATCGAGGTTTGATGCATGGGATAAAATTTTAATTAAGGTGAAAGATAGTGATGAAGTCTATGATCCTGGTATAGAGCTTGGTTATTTTACAGGTTTGGGTAGCATAGATGATTTTGTTGAATGGGTTACACAAGTCGACAAGATTTCTGCTTATAAAGGTTGGATTGAGATGAGAATATTCAAGATTGCAGCGCTTAAACTTACAAAGAAAGCAGGCTTGTGGTTTGATAATCTAAACATAAAAAGAGTTAGATCTGGAAAAGAAAAGATTATGACTTGGACATCTCTGAAGAAAAAACTTCGTGCAAAATATATTCCTTTGCATTATAAATTCGAATGTATAATGAAGATGACATCCCTCTCTCAAGGTACTATGAGTGTTTTCGAGTATACTTCTGAATTTTATAGATTGCGCCTTATTTGTGACTTGGAGGAGACAGAAATAATTAAAATTGGAAGATTTATTCGTGGATTGAATTTGCCTATTTATCGAAAGGTTAAATCAAGTCCATATATCTCGTTTAATGATGTATGCAATCTTGCATTGGAATCTGAATCTTTTCAAAAAGACGAGAAATTGAAGTCTTCCCTTCACGAGTTCACTCTTTCAGAAGAAACTAAAGAAGAAGACTGTGTCGGTGTGGAGAATGTTACGGATCTTGTTGTTGATTACCAGGTATTACGTGTGGCGACTACATCAAGTTTCGATGAAAAGGATGAACCAGTTACAAAAGAAGCTATAATAGAGAAGTATGAAGAAAGAAAGTCACATGATGATAAATTCTTGGTTGTTGAAAAAAATCAAATAGATACATCTCTTAAACTTGTGTGTCATGACATGGTTGAAGAGAAAAAGGTACTTGAGGATACGTTCCAAACTAAAGAGGATAGTTGGTTTTGTAATGTTTTGGAGTTATAATTCTTGGAGTATTGATTAGTGAACTTAAGTATAGCTTAAATTCAAGTTTAAGAATAAGTATAAATTGTAAATGTTGAGTTGATTGGGGCTGTTATGATGTAGTATGGATGGAGTTTTGATTGGGTTGTGAATTGGGATTGATTGGTGGTTGTTTTGGAATGGTTTAAATTTGGGAAATCGCGTAAACATAGCCGTCGTAATGTCCGATTTACTTTAGACTGCTTTTGTTCATAACATTAGGACCCGAGAACTCCCTGCTAGGTTTTGACCATTGCCATGTTTAGATAGTTCATATTACGAGCTTCGTTTTGATATGTGGTTGTTGGGTCCCAATGTGTTTGTAGAAGGGGGGGTTGAATACAAACAACACCGAATAATCGACTTAAATGCGGAATAAAAAATGTGAAACAAAATTCAAGTTAAATAAAAATATTATTAAACTTGAAATGTGTTACAACAACTGTATCGATTACAAGGTGTAATAACCCCAATTTTTGGAAATTTTTGAAACCCTTATGAATAGTGTTTTTGCTGAATGAGAAAAATTTTCATGCCACGCTATGTAGGGGTTCTGTTATTGATCTTATGGAATAATATTAGTACTTTATATGGGATATAATTGTATGTAAAGATCGTCAGAATCCAAATCCGAACACTTTGATTTTTCCCGGAAATCCACTAGATACGGAAAGAATTGAGAAAAAGGTAACAGGATAAAAAGGATTTAAATTAAAGGATTATAAGAGAGGATCATAAAAAGGAATATAATGTAATGAGAAAGGTTAAGGGAACTTAAGTAATAAGATCCCGGGTATGATCCTTCAAACGATAAACGAAAACGAAAGTTAAGCGAACCGTATAACAGATCAGCGGTCATTAGGCAAACAATTAGGAAGTTAAGCAAAAGGATTAGAGGAAGTGATGTCACCCAACCAATGAGAAGAGGACAAGGAAGGGAGGATGACATAGCAATGTGATGTAAGCATGACATAGGGAAGGAGGAGGTGTGGTTGGTTTATAACCACACAAATATAAGGTTATTAAGGTAATTAACCAAAAACAAAACAAAAAACAACCAAGCTAAGCCAAACAAATCAAAAAACACAAAATCATTTCATTCTCATCATCTTGCTCTCGGCTTTTCATCTTTTTCAAGGGCAAGAATTTCAAAAATCAAGTTCCAAGCATTGTTAAATCACAAGGTAATTATCTAAGCTTCCTTGTACATAGATATGGATATGCTATAAGTTTAAGCTCCTAATTCCTTCACAATCTCTTCCAATAAATCAAGGAAGAAGATGGTGAATAGTAACCTTCAAGAAATAACTTTAGTTTTCTTGAATTTTTATGAAAGATTAAGGTTATACAAGCAAGGATCAAGATTCTTTTAGGCATTCAAAGCTCTTGGGTTGTGTTAGGAAGCTTCAAGGAGGTATAAACAACTTTCACCTTTAACTTATAGTTTGAACTTTGAGTTTTGATGAGTTTATGGATGGATTAATGTATATATAGAAATATCCATGTATGTATAACAAGATCCATGTATGTTAGATAGTTTGGTTGGATTTGTGGTGATTTTGGATATGAATCTTGGTTAATGGTTAATGAATCTTAAGTTATGGTTAGTAGATCATGTTTGTGGTTGAATAAGTTGGAAAACCTTGAGATTATGGACTGACTTTGCCTTGATATAAGTTGTGTTTGATGTATTGATGATGGTTGGGTGGTTTGTAGTGAATTGGTAAAGAATTTGGAGTGGTATAAATATTGGTAATCGCGTAAACATAGCCGTCGTAACGTCCGATTTTCTTTAGACTGTTTTGTGCATAACATTAGGACCCGAGGACCCCCTGCTAGATTATGACCACTGCCATGTTTAGATAGCTCATGTTACGAGCTTCGTTTTGATATGTAGTTCGTTCGATTCCGATGCACGGTTTAGGAGAAACGACCGTTTCAAGTAACGGCGTTTCGCGAACGATACTTTTCCCCTCGCCTTACTTTGAAACATAGGTTAAAGACCTTAAAGGACTAATTGAAGTATGAAACATTTATGTAAGGTGTAATAAGCAGTTGGTAAGACATCCGCGAAGGAATCGCTTTAAAACTCGTAAAGGTTAAATTATTAAAAATGGTGGAGCCGAGGGTACCCGAGTGACTTAAGCGAATCAGTGAGCGCAAAACAAGCGTTAAAGTCTAAGTTAGTTAAAGTATAGATTTACAAGTGACTTTGGTTTAATTCCAACTTACTTGTTGTTTATAGGTTACCAGACTCGTCCCGAGCCATTCGTAACCCCAGTCGCCCAGGCAAGTTTTCTACCCGATATACTGTTGTTGTGATGTAAATATATGTATATGCATTATCTTGTGATAGTGCATGATTGTTATTAGCAAATTTTGCGATATATTGGAGTATGCTGATATGGTATATATGCATGTCTGTTTCGTAATCTGGTTATCTATCTGTTGATTTCAATGCTTATAGTTGCATAATACCTATGCTAGAAATAAGCAAGTAGTTGCGTATACCCTTAGTATAGGGGATAAAAGGTGAACATATTTCTAAACCGGGAGTCGATGTTCCCGAGTATATTATATATATATATATATATATATATATGGATATAGTTTTTAAAACTATGGATCGAATAAGGTTTATTCGATACCTTTATTTTACTTAATTGAATATTAATTTGAGTATTCATTCGAGGGCTTATGACTCAGTTTATTTATTATTTGAATATTATTTGAATATTCATTCGAGGGCTTATGACTCAGTTTATATTATTATTGAATATTACTTGGATATTCATTTGAGGATGTATGACTCCTTTATTTTATGAATATTATTTATAGTATTCATTCGAGGTATTATGACTCCGCTTATTACTTAATAATATTCTTTATTGTATTAAAGAATAAGGTGTCGATAATCAAACTTACTTTTGATTATTCAAATAAAGATATTACTTTCGTATAAGTATATCTTTGATTATTTGCTATTCATTTCAAGTATAAGTTTTAATACTTCTACTTCAATTATTTTATAAAGATTATTCTTTATGGGAATATTATTTAAATAATAATATTCAGACATTTTCTAAATATTCTGGGGACTGATTTACTTCATTAAATCAGCTTCACTCCAAACATTCTTAAAAATGTTTTGCGAGTCTTCAAAATGATTTTTTTAAAAGTTAGAGCGGATCCCAAAACTCATTTTTTTAAGATCCTCCTTTCGAAGGGGATTTAAATACTCGCTCAAAACATGAGGGATCCGGCTCTGTGGTGTGTTTTATATTCGCAACAAGGTTGCTGTTTTGATAAATGAATTGATTACTTACCCAACACTCGGGAAGTAAAATTCTTGGAACAAGTTAATCCATTAACAGGCATCGCCTGGGAAATATCGGTGAGTTCTCTTTTCCAAATAGATACGACTTCTTGGTGGAGCCGTATCAACAAGTTTCTACTTGGGGAAAGTGGGGACGAGCTTTACGTTTCAGAGTCATGGATTTCATCTGAACTAGGAGTGGCGTAAGTGGCCAAGTAGCGCCGGCCCAGCCTTATTATATTGGCCCAAATGGCCTGGAAGTTCCGCTAAGGCGGTCCATTCCTTAGGAGTTCAGTGTTCGGTTGACAAGTAAATCCGACAGGTTCTCCTCTACATGTAGAAAATGGTGGGGTTGTACTACTACGACTGATCATCGTAAGTGGTCTTCCTGGCGCGGCAAACTCCCGTAATGAGTTCATCATCCAATTGGATAATTTCTGCAACACTACCCAGAGCACTTCGATAGAAAGGCTACGGTTGGGCGATTGTTGAGTGTTGGCAGGGTCAAGTTTTCAAAATGATGTTTACATCAAATGAAGTATCTCGTAACTTCATTTTATTTTGATAATATTTTAAAGATTTAATCTATTCAAATCTTGTCTTATAGTCTCATCTATGTGATGAACTTTTGAAGCTAATTATAACTTGAACGGTGGTAGTTCAAGTAGTATTTGGGAAAGATATAAGTATATTGGGGTATCTTGTAACTTCATCTTTTAAACTTATATCTAATTAATAATTGTCTTATGAATGACAAAGATTTTCAGAAAAACGTTGAGACAAGGTTAGATATATGAGATCACCTTGCAACGATTTTTTTTATATACAGTTATACACTGGGACTTGTGTATATTATGCATGGAAGAGGACTTCCAATATTTTGAAAAGTATATATGTATATATATATACTGAATATTTTGCGACTTCATCGCATTAAGATATCAACTTGGTTCATTTCTTTTGACCAAGACTTTCATGAGTACTATGAGAAGGCTCATATATTGTTAATCATTATACATATTATTTTGGTGGGCTTGCTGCTCACCCTTGCTTTCTTCTTTCATCACACAACATCAGATAGACAAGATGAACCGGACCAAGCTCCCGATTCGCAAGAGGTTAGGAGACGTTCCGCAGTTTTCTAGAAGCACTGATGCCGCCATAGCTGAGGTAGGAACTACCAATAGGCTAGGCTTTCAACTTTTGATGTATCAGATTATATATATTTATGAATTGTAATAATGGCAAAGAAATGTAAATTTATTCAGAAACCTGTTTAAGGTGTATTGGCATATAATTGTGGAATAAAACGACTTGTGATTATTTTTGGATATTCATCTCTGAGACTATAACTTGTGGTGTGTGTGTTTATTGTGGGGTCACAGTACAGAGTAGTTGATTATTTATTAAGATTGGGTGTTGTTAAGGGAAATGGAACTCGTGACAACCCGGATCCCCGACCCCGGATTTGGGGGTGTTACAGAAATGGTATCAGAGCTAAGCGTTATAAACCTCAGAGATGATGGGACGTTAAGATAATAAGTTCACTAAGATAATAAGAACTCTTGCCAAGTTCATAGTCGGACTACCTAACGTAGTACTGACAGTTAAAACCCTTATGGGAACCCTTATAAATGTAGCGGTAGAAGCGTAGTTCGTTATCGTATAGAGTAGCGGGACTCCGAACCCTGAGGTTGAGGAGCAACAACGTGATGATGTTTTATTACTAATTGGAGATCGGATTGTGGATCCGATAGAGTGTCCTAATGCAGGACCAGATGATGTTGATATTGAGGATGTAGCGGTTGAGGATGTTGTCCTAGATGGGATTGTTGCTGAGGAGGATCTCGTGGAGGATCCTGACAAGAATGAATAAAGGACCACTGATGAATTGATGACCATGGTTAGGGCAACTCCCAGAGGTAGGATTGGCCGGTCACTACCGGAGGTTCGTTCAAGTTTGTAAAGATAGTAGCCCCTTTAACGCGACTTACTCGTAAAACTGAGAAGTTCGAATGGACAGAGAAATGCGAGAACAAATTTTAAGAACCGAAGCAAAGGTTGGTGACGTTCCCTATGTTGGCGTTGCCGGATGGAAAATGAGATTTTGTGAAGTGTAGTGACGCTTCGCATAAGGAATTAGGGTGCTTCTCATACAGCACAGCAAGGTAATCGCGTACGCGTCAAGACAATTAAGGTAATATGAAATTCGATATCCCCGCCCATGAGCTTAGGCTCGTGGCAATAGTTTTACCCTAAAGATTGGAGGCACTACTTGTATGGAGAGAAGTGCGAGAATTACCTAAGCCATAAGTGCTCTAGTACATTTTCACGTAGAAAGAGCTCAACATATGCCAGAGGAGGCAGTTAGAGCTAATCAAGAATAATGATTGGGAGATTCTTTATCATTCGGGGAAAGCCAATGTGGTGGCTGATGCCCTTAGTAAAAAGGAGAGACTCAAGATGATAATGTCTTTGGGAGATTTTATAAGAGATTTTGGAAATAGTAGTGAAGGTAACCGGAGCCGGTACCGAAAAGCTGTTTGAGATTGCAATAGAGACCGAATTATTGGAAAAGAGCATACGGTGCCAGAGAAAGGTGATGAATGAAGGCAGAGAGCCAACAAATAAATATGAGATTAATACCGAGAAAGATGATAAGGGAATAATGAGGTATTCCTATAGAATTTGGGTTCCAAATGTTTAAGAGCTTAAAGATGAAATCTTAGATGAAAGCTAGTTTGAGGAATAAGAGTTAGAGCAAACCCTGAACGTGATAGTCAGGGAGGTTGCCACCAAGACAAAAGGAACCCATAACATGATGAAGTGGAAAATGAGGATTTAAATTATGTAAGATGACCCCAATTATGGGGAGTAGGAAGAAATATTTAGACTGAGGAAACAAAAGTCGAGTAAGGAAAGGAGACCCGAGATGGTACCCCTATACGGCAATTCATGGACCTGTCTAAAGAGGACTTAGACTATTATCCCCAACCACCACCCTGAGGAGACAGTGCGGTGGGAAATTCTTTCATGACCTTTAAGTCGCTAAGCTCTCAGAGTTCCAAGGAACAAGCTGACCCAGTCGAGGCAAGAGCCTGGCTAAAGGAAATAGATGAATCATTTGAGATTCTAAATGATTGACGAATCACAAAAGACTGTTTTTATCACTTACCCTCCTAAGAGAGAGGCCACCCGCCGGTGAAAGGCCAAGGAAGGCACGGAGCAAGAGATTATAATAAACTGATTTAAGTTCAGTCAATTGTTTTCGGGAAAGTAATTCCCAAAGATAAGGAGATAGTGTAAAAGCTTTAGAGCCAGAACAAAGGCAGACGAGTATGATAAATTATGAGTCTAAGTTGTAAAAGTTGTCAAGATTCGTTCTAAAGACACGAATACAGAATGACGGGATGTTTGAAATCAATGCTTAAGTTGTGTTGGTTCATGAAATAATGATAAGAGAAAGGAAAAAAAAACTGAAGTGGAAAGGAATATAAAGGCAATAGAGTTTGAGGAATGATAAAGGAATTGGGTATGAGGAAACCCTAAAGACTCGTAGCAATAGAAATAGAAAAGTATGTAATCGTCAGGATGAGGGTGATTCTCCATGAGTTAAAATTGCTGGTTGAAGGCATAAGAGATACATATATTTTATCCCCTGTAAGTTGGGAGGATTCGAGGAAACCTTGAGGTAATTCGAAGGATAAATAATGAGACGCGGATAGACTGAGGAGACAAGGAAGTAAGAAATTAGGAAAATTAGATGAAGGAAGTGACCTTCAGGAATGTGAAATGTAAGACCGGTGGCTCGATACCCAGAAAGGGAGATTCCAGGTATGAGAGATATCCCAACATTGAGATGACTGTTGGGATAAACAACAAAAGTAAATAAGGAATTATTAAGAAGAAGTTCACGTTGAACACGACCAATATCTTCCAGAACATCCTTGTTATCATTACCAAATTAGGCAAGAAAAGCGGATAACCGTTGTTATCTTTTGGAGGCCATATTGATTGACCTCATTTTGAATACAAATGTTATTGTGAAATTAGGCATATACTATTGAGGTGGGAATGATTGAATAAGACACCCTTATCAGGGATATATGACTTTATTTATCCATGGAAGGATGCAGGTACCTTTTAAAGGTGGAATTAAGGATAGAACATCGGTAACTTAAAATGAATCCTTGGGGAATGCATAAAGGTTGGCATTTCACCCTTAATAGGGACAGTATAAGTTTTGACAGTATGATTGGGAAAGGGTTAAGGTAGCAACAACCTTTAAGAATCAGTGGAGAAATTTTTCAGAAGTATATAGACAATGGTTCTAGTATTAGTAAATGGTATTTTGATATGCCCTGTATCTAGGGAATACAGGAGGAACGATTGAAGGATAACCTTAGAGGTTTTACAAGGAGAAAGGTAATATTCAAAATTCTCAAGAATAGAAATGTTGATAAAGGAAATATGACGTAATTATAATGATGCCAAGTAGGGCACGTGTTAAACCACGAGAAAGTATGGATCGAACCAGTAAAGGTCGAAATTATTCAGGGCAATTAAGACTTAAGATAAAAGATGTTCTAAGTATGATTGAGAGTCAGTCGTGACAGTGATTAACCTCTAAAGACTGAGGCAATAACTTATGGAAAAATGGTGATATTTTTTTTTTTTTACTCATCAGATTTTAAGGAATATATCTTCACAAAAGCAGTGATTGAAATAAGGTAGAAAATTTATTTGGAGGTGGTTAAAATGACATTGACTGTAAGGAAATTTTAATATCAGGAAAGGCCAAAGAGGTGGCCGACACTTTAAAGGTAAGAGGATAATTATAGGCGCTTGTGCCAGAGGAATACAGTGATGATGGTTAAAACTGTGAAGGTTGTATTATGGTTTGGAATATTGACATTCCTTCTGATGACTGTGCAATATCCAACCGTAATAGTAGTTGGTAAAAGTTTAATTCGTGTAATCGCCAATGAACGGGCTATCTATCTTAGAAGGTCCTATCTTGAGATAAGCCAGGACCATGTTTCAAAAAGGACTAGACGAAGCTTTGAGCTAAGTCTTCTATTTAAGGCATATGATTAAGAATGGTATTAACCTGCTATCGTTGCTTTGATTGAAACTCTTCTGCAATTTTATCTGCTTCATGTCATGAAAGTACGTCAGAGTTTGGAGTGTTCTTCATGAATTGTGATTGGTGGTTATGTTAACTCCTTAGGAGAATTTAATACGACATGTATAGACTCCGTATGGTTAGATATTAAGATTTTATGGAAAAATGAATGACGACAGTAGGTCAGTGGTGGACCATGGTAAAGCAGCAATGATTCTGCGAGTATTGAGCTGATTACAACCGTGAGAGTTGTATTGGAATGGGTGTTGAGATTGAGTACCACTAATCGGGTTGTGGTAGTGTATAAGTTATCATTGATAGACTAATTAAGTAGAGTATCTACCTATTGTATATTTATTCTTTCTTATCAATAGAGAGTCGTATTATTATACGAGGAAGGTTGTGGTGCAAGCATAGAATTCTAGTAACGATGATGTATAGAATGAGATCCCAGATTCGATTTTTGATGTCGAGGGTGTTTCAAAGGTGATTGTGTATAAGCTCGAGGAAGAGTGTGGGTCCATAGAATGATGGATGGGATAGCGAAAATATTTAGGCATGGGAAATACGAGGCTATAATGCTTAATGTTGATTTATATACGTATATGATTTGTTCTCCTATGACAAACCTCTATAGTTCAGAGGTAGGTTCCAAGCCAGATATTTTGTGGCAGTATATTTTTTTTCATATATACAATTCTCTTCAATCCGTTCTTTTCTCTTCTTTTCATTTCATGTAAGCTGAGAAGAACAACCCTTCCAGAAAGGGGAGGTATTGCCGAATGACTATCTATCTCTGTGATAGAAGCCTAGTAGGATACTAGCTATTGTTTAATTGCTTGTCAAGTACTAAAGGCTGGCCACCTTCTGTACTAACTATGCGATATAACAAGTGTTCATGATCATAGTGATCTCTCAACAAATTCCTTTACTTCTATTTTGATTGATCAAATTTTGGAAAATAGAAACAACTGAAAAAGGAGTAATAAAGTGGTGGTAGTATGCGGAATGGGAACACATTCGTGATACTAAGGTTGACGTGGTTATTAAAAGGTTATAGAATGCTAACGAGCAAAAGTATAACCAGTATAATATTAGGAACGGAAGGTGATAGCAATTACGAACTGGAAAAGAATGGGTATTGAGAAGCAAAAGCTATAATGATTAGAAGCTATGATGAGAGTCTGTGTAATATACTTGAAAGAATTTGGAATGATCACTTAACGCGGATTAAGTTATCTTACGACAATAGATCATATGTCATTATCGAGATGTCGCCTTATGAGATCCTTGAGGGAAGACAATGTCGATCTCCCTTATGTTAGAATGAAGTTGTAGAGCGCAAGATGCTCAGACCCGCAGTAGTCCAAAGGACCAAGGATATGATAGATCTAATCAGAGGACGGCTGGTAGTAGCCCAAGATGGACATGATAAGTATGTTGATTTGACACGAAAGGATAAAGAGTATGAAATAGGGGACCTAGTAATGTTATAGGTATCCCTTGGAAAGGATTGATGAGGTTCGGAAAGAAAGGAAAGCTAAGCCTACAATTTGTTGGACCCTTGGATATAGTAAGACGTTTGGGAAGTTAGCATATGAGCTAGCCCTAACCCCGAACATGTAGCAGGTCGTAACGTGTTTCACGTATTAATGTTAAGGAAGTGTAATTCGGATGCCAGATAAATAGGGGCATATGAGCGCATAGACATGTAACCAGACATAACCTATATGGAGCAACCAGGAAGGGTATAGATTAAGAAGGAACGAGTGTTTAGGAGAAGGGTTATCAAACTAGTAAGAGTTTGATGGTAGAACCACAATGTGGGAAAATTGACTTGAGAGTTAGAAAGTGCAATATTAAGAAGGTACCCCTATTCATTTCTATCTGATTCCGGGACGGAATCCTTTTAAGGAGGGGAGACTGTAATAACCCCAATTTTTGGAAATTTTTGAAACCCTTATGAATAGTGTTTTTGCTGAATGAGAAAAATTTTCATGCCACGCTATGTAGGGGTTCTGTTATTGATCTTATGGAATAATATTAGTACTTTATATGGGATATAATTGTATGTAAAGATCGTCAGAATCCAAATCCGAACACTTTGATTTTTCCCGGAAATCCACTAGATACGGAAAGAATTGAGAAAAAGGTAACAGGATAAAAAGGATTTAAATTAAAGGATTATAAGAGAGGATCATAAAAAGGAATATAATGTAATGAGAAAGGTTAAGGGAACTTAAGTAATAAGATCCCGGGTATGATCCTTCAAACGATAAACGAAAACGAAAGTTAAGCGAACCGTATAACAGATCAGCGGTCATTAGGCAAACAATTAGGAAGTTAAGCAAAAGGATTAGAGGAAGTGATGTCACCCAACCAATGAGAAGAGGACAAGGAAGGGAGGATGACATAGCAATGTGATGTAAGCATGACATAGGGAAGGAGGAGGTGTGGTTGGTTTATAACCACACAAATATAAGGTTATTAAGGTAATTAACCAAAAACAAAACAAAAAACAACCAAGCTAAGCCAAACAAATCAAAAAACACAAAATCATTTCATTCTCATCATCTTGCTCTCGGCTTTTCATCTTTTTCAAGGGCAAGAATTTCAAAAATCAAGTTCCAAGCATTGTTAAATCACAAGGTAATTATCTAAGCTTCCTTGTACATAGATATGGATATGCTATAAGTTTAAGCTCCTAATTCCTTCACAATCTCTTCCAATAAATCAAGGAAGAAGATGGTGAATAGTAACCTTCAAGAAATAACTTTAGTTTTCTTGAATTTTTATGAAAGATTAAGGTTATACAAGCAAGGATCAAGATTCTTTTAGGCATTCAAAGCTCTTGGGTTGTGTTAGGAAGCTTCAAGGAGGTATAAACAACTTTCACCTTTAACTTATAGTTTGAACTTTGAGTTTTGATGAGTTTATGGATGGATTAATGTATATATAGAAATATCCATGTATGTATAACAAGATCCATGTATGTTAGATAGTTTGGTTGGATTTGTGGTGATTTTGGATATGAATCTTGGTTAATGGTTAATGAATCTTAAGTTATGGTTAGTAGATCATGTTTGTGGTTGAATAAGTTGGAAAACCTTGAGATTATGGACTGACTTTGCCTTGATATAAGTTGTGTTTGATGTATTGATGATGGTTGGGTGGTTTGTAGTGAATTGGTAAAGAATTTGGAGTGGTATAAATATTGGTAATCGCGTAAACATAGCCGTCGTAACGTCCGATTTTCTTTAGACTGTTTTGTGCATAACATTAGGACCCGAGGACCCCCTGCTAGATTATGACCACTGCCATGTTTAGATAGCTCATGTTACGAGCTTCGTTTTGATATGTAGTTCGTTCGATTCCGATGCACGGTTTAGGAGAAACGACCGTTTCAAGTAACGGCGTTTCGCGAACGATACTTTTCCCCTCGCCTTACTTTGAAACATAGGTTAAAGACCTTAAAGGACTAATTGAAGTATGAAACATTTATGTAAGGTGTAATAAGCAGTTGGTAAGACATCCGCGAAGGAATCGCTTTAAAACTCGTAAAGGTTAAATTATTAAAAATGGTGGAGCCGAGGGTACCCGAGTGACTTAAGCGAATCAGTGAGCGCAAAACAAGCGTTAAAGTCTAAGTTAGTTAAAGTATAGATTTACAAGTGACTTTGGTTTAATTCCAACTTACTTGTTGTTTATAGGTTACCAGACTCGTCCCGAGCCATTCGTAACCCCAGTCGCCCAGGCAAGTTTTCTACCCGATATACTGTTGTTGTGATGTAAATATATGTATATGCATTATCTTGTGATAGTGCATGATTGTTATTAGCAAATTTTGCGATATATTGGAGTATGCTGATATGGTATATATGCATGTCTGTTTCGTAATCTGGTTATCTATCTGTTGATTTCAATGCTTATAGTTGCATAATACCTATGCTAGAAATAAGCAAGTAGTTGCGTATACCCTTAGTATAGGGGATAAAAGGTGAACATATTTCTAAACCGGGAGTCGATGTTCCCGAGTATATTATATATATATATATATATATATATATATATATATATGGATATAGTTTTTAAAACTATGGATCGAATAAGGTTTATTCGATACCTTTATTTTACTTAATTGAATATTAATTTGAGTATTCATTCGAGGGCTTATGACTCAGTTTATTTATTATTTGAATATTATTTGAATATTCATTCGAGGGCTTATGACTCAGTTTATATTATTATTGAATATTACTTGGATATTCATTTGAGGATGTATGACTCCTTTATTTTATGAATATTATTTATAGTATTCATTCGAGGTATTATGACTCCGCTTATTACTTAATAATATTCTTTATTGTATTAAAGAATAAGGTGTCGATAATCAAACTTACTTTTGATTATTCAAATAAAGATATTACTTTCGTATAAGTATATCTTTGATTATTTGCTATTCATTTCAAGTATAAGTTTTAATACTTCTACTTCAATTATTTTATAAAGATTATTCTTTATGGGAATATTATTTAAATAATAATATTCAGACATTTTCTAAATATTCTGGGGACTGATTTACTTCATTAAATCAGCTTCACTCCAAACATTCTTAAAAATGTTTTGCGAGTCTTCAAAATGATTTTTTTAAAAGTTAGAGCGGATCCCAAAACTCATTTTTTTAAGATCCTCCTTTCGAAGGGGATTTAAATACTCGCTCAAAACATGAGGGATCCGGCTCTGTGGTGTGTTTTATATTCGCAACAAGGTTGCTGTTTTGATAAATGAATTGATTACTTACCCAACACTCGGGAAGTAAAATTCTTGGAACAAGTTAATCCATTAACAGGCATCGCCTGGGAAATATCGGTGAGTTCTCTTTTCCAAATAGATACGACTTCTTGGTGGAGCCGTATCAACAAGTTTCTACTTGGGGAAAGTGGGGACGAGCTTTACGTTTCAGAGTCATGGATTTCATCTGAACTAGGAGTGGCGTAAGTGGCCAAGTAGCGCCGGCCCAGCCTTATTATATTGGCCCAAATGGCCTGGAAGTTCCGCTAAGGCGGTCCATTCCTTAGGAGTTCAGTGTTCGGTTGACAAGTAAATCCGACAGGTTCTCCTCTACATGTAGAAAATGGTGGGGTTGTACTACTACGACTGATCATCGTAAGTGGTCTTCCTGGCGCGGCAAACTCCCGTAATGAGTTCATCATCCAATTGGATAATTTCTGCAACACTACCCAGAGCACTTCGATAGAAAGGCTACGGTTGGGCGATTGTTGAGTGTTGGCAGGGTCAAGTTTTCAAAATGATGTTTACATCAAATGAAGTATCTCGTAACTTCATTTTATTTTGATAATATTTTAAAGATTTAATCTATTCAAATCTTGTCTTATAGTCTCATCTATGTGATGAACTTTTGAAGCTAATTATAACTTGAACGGTGGTAGTTCAAGTAGTATTTGGGAAAGATATAAGTATATTGGGGTATCTTGTAACTTCATCTTTTAAACTTATATCTAATTAATAATTGTCTTATGAATGACAAAGATTTTCAGAAAAACGTTGAGACAAGGTTAGATATATGAGATCACCTTGCAACGATTTTTTTTATATACAGTTATACACTGGGACTTGTGTATATTATGCATGGAAGAGGACTTCCAATATTTTGAAAAGTATATATGTATATATATATACTGAATATTTTGCGACTTCATCGCATTAAGATATCAACTTGGTTCATTTCTTTTGACCAAGACTTTCATGAGTACTATGAGAAGGCTCATATATTGTTAATCATTATACATATTATTTTGGTGGGCTTGCTGCTCACCCTTGCTTTCTTCTTTCATCACACAACATCAGATAGACAAGATGAACCGGACCAAGCTCCCGATTCGCAAGAGGTTAGGAGACGTTCCGCAGTTTTCTAGAAGCACTGATGCCGCCATAGCTGAGGTAGGAACTACCAATAGGCTAGGCTTTCAACTTTTGATGTATCAGATTATATATATTTATGAATTGTAATAATGGCAAAGAAATGTAAATTTATTCAGAAACCTGTTTAAGGTGTATTGGCATATAATTGTGGAATAAAACGACTTGTGATTATTTTTGGATATTCATCTCTGAGACTATAACTTGTGGTGTGTGTGTTTATTGTGGGGTCACAGTACAGAGTAGTTGATTATTTATTAAGATTGGGTGTTGTTAAGGGAAATGGAACTCGTGACAACCCGGATCCCCGACCCCGGATTTGGGGGTGTTACACAAGGTATTAATCTCAAATCAATTATCACAAATCTAGAATAAATTCGACATGAACTTTTTCTATTTTTGCAATAATTAGAATCAAATGCTAAACGCGATTTGAGATTAAGTTCTAGGGATTTTAATCCGCTAGATTGATACACAAGAGCAAGATAAAGATTTCTAGTGGATTGGATTTAACTTTACAATCTAGAAATTTAATCTTGAAGTATGCAGATAAAAAGATGAAATATTTCTTCTTGATTTTCTTTTCTGCCTTGTTTCTTGACTTCTGTGTTCTTGATATTAAGTTGCTGCTTCTCTGCTTCTTTTTAAATCAACAAACGAATAGAATTGACTTGGCATGACAATCCTATAGCTGGCAAGACTTTCGGTGAGACAATTGAATGAACTAGCAAGACAATCTGAATGAACTAGCATGACAATCAGAATGAACTAGCAAGACAATCATCCTCCTAGAGTAACTTTCGGTGTGACAATTGAATATGGCCTAGCATGACAATCGGTATGACAATCCTGATTGTCATGCTAGTTCATTTTCAATTGTCTTGCTGATTTAATGCTTGAATTTAATTCAATTAAACTTCTGAAAATTCCTAGAATTAATTCTGAATTAATTAATCAATTAATTTAATTAATCAATAAATTAATCTTTGCAGATATAATTTATTTTCTTAATTAAATTATATGACTTAATTAATTAATAGAGAATTAATTCTAGTCTTGAGCAGCAACCATTCTTCTGCAAATCTTCTGAAAATCACTGAAAATTATGAATCAATTCCACCACTTCAACGTTGACACTCGATGTACTGTCTGGTTCATGAGTGACTAACTTCCGTGACGTTTCTTCATGTCTTGACTTTGACACTTTGATTTTCTTTAGATTAAATCCTTGTAATTAATTGATACCCTGACGAGATCTCTGTCACTTGATTAAATCCACGATCTTGATTTATATCACTGAGGCATGATCAACTTCTTGAACTTCTTCCAGTGAATTAACTCCTCAAGTCTGTAGATGAACCTTGTTTCTGAATCCTTTGACAGATATTACTTTGCGAGATCTCTCTGACGGTCGATCCACTATTTACTTATTACATTCTTATTTGAGTTGAGTTGAATCCTCGAATATACAAATAGGCTATGACATATGACTTACAATCTCCCCCTATTTGTTTGTTAGACAATAACACACAAATACCTAGAGGATAACTCAACTAACAAATAAGAAAAAGATATAAACATAACTGTAAAGTAAATAGTAGAAAAGTTCTGGATGAGATTTAACATTTTCCAGATTCCAAGTAGATGTTCCTCTAGACTGAACATATCTTCAAGTAGTTCCATCTTCATTTGTACAACCACATTTCCTGTTGAGAAGCCCATATCTCTTGCTTCTCCCCCTATGAGAATCAACTGATTAAAGAAGATCACCTTCGTTTTACCACCTCTCCCGTACAATAGGATCCGCAGATAAAAACCAATGGTACTCCCCTAACAGCTTCTTCCCTTACTAGGAAATCACCTTGTGTTTACCACCTCTCCCGTACAATAGGATCCGTAGTTAGAAACAACAATGGTGTGGTGTAGTGTACATGTAGGATCTTTTTCTTCCTCCCTGCTATTTCTCCCCCTTAGTTGAGGAATCCTCCAAACTATTACTTAAGCTTTTATCTCCCCCTTAAAGAAGGAATGTATGCCGTCGTCTGAAGGAGTTCTCATATTTCACTTGGATGGAAAAGAAATAACAAGTAGTTTCTCTTTCTTCCTCACTGTGAGTGTGTGATTGTGTTTTAGTGTACCTCACATGTGTTTCACTCTTCTCTCCACTCGTGTTTACACTCATTCTCACAAGTGTATCACTCTTCTCTCTTAGCTCCATAATCCAGCTGTACCTGCAAGGAAAATCACCTTAGCCATCCTTAAGGAGGTCACAGGTGGTGCAATGGGAGTTCACAAATCCCCATCCTTGTTAAACTCGTCAGATAAATCTGAGTCATAATCTACAAGTTGCTAGTTTCCCTTTTAGGGTTCCAGATTTGAATTCTGGGAAGGTAAATAATGATCCAAAGAATTTAGCATAAAGATCAAGGTTCCCTTCTAATGTTTGTGAAGACATTTCCTTGTGACTCATCAGGTAATATCTGAATCATTGTCAACAAGTTGCCGATCTGCGCCTATGTTAGATCCACTATCCGCAGATGCATCCAGGGGATTTAAGCCTGGGGAGGTAGACACTGACCACTGACATATGGCTTTTGGATCAGTATCCTCTCCTAACACCTGTAAAGGCAATTGGTCCACTAACGAACCTTGAACAATCGAATCTGACCTTAAAATGGTCGAAACTCTTGTTTCCGTCAACTCATCCTTTGTGTGTGTAACCTCTCCTTGTGCATCAAGAATTGATTATGTTTGAAGTGGTGACACTACATCGGATGCCTTGGCCGACAGGCAATATTCAATAGACGCACCCTGTTGAGAGAATGAATCTAGTAACTGTTTTTGTACCTTTTCAGCCATTACATCTTTTTGAGAAGATGTATGGGGGCTAGCAGTTGTCTCGGTTTAAATACTACTCATCTATGTAGGAGACAGAGCTACTGGGTTGACTACAGAACCTTCCTTATGTGGTGCACTAGGCACTATCTCCCTCACGCTCATTCATACTACTTTTAGTGGTAAGAGAGTGTTGGTTGGTTCTGTTTTTGTGTTTGTCTTTACAGTCTGGGATAGACGTTGTGGGTTTTCAACCTCATGACTGTCACTGAAAGAAAGTCATTGGAGACTGAACCTGTAACACAGAATATATGGTAATAGAGAGAAAATGATTTACAATAGTGATTTCAAAAGATTTTACATGAAATAAGAAATCACTAATGTAGAAAGAAGTTTAATTTTTATTTTTCACTATGAATGAGTTTTTGATAAAACATTGATCACTTAGGGTAAAGTCTAAGTAATTCTCATTCATGTCAAAAGCTTACAAATATCTGCAACATAATGTTAACAACATATCATTGACCGATACTTGTCAAGTACTTTAGATACTAATTGTTATGTTGCATAAACAATATACCACTGCACATATAAAACAATATGTTTGTGCCTAGTGATAAGATAGTTATTAATATGACGACTCTACTAGTTCATATAAAATTACAACTTCTGTTAGAGTGCCATACCATGTTCTTGACGATTGCTTGAGCAGTATACTAGTTCATACCAACCTGAAGTGAGATTGTGAAGAAGAGATTGCATAGTCCAATAGATCTACAGCTGCAAAGTCCATGAACTGTGGTGCATTGACTTCCTCTTTTGACTCACCAACCAGGAGTACACTTGTACACATCTTACTAGAGTACAATTCCAAGTGTAATGTGCAGCAGGTGCCTGATATGTCGTAATATTCTCAAGTCTCGTCACTGGTGCTATATGTTAGATACTGCTTCCTGATAATAACCTAGCACAATATACAAAATTATAATGATAACATTCCCAGCTTGCAAACAGCCATATCCCTCGGATAAACCTTTGCTGTTATCTCCAAAGGTAATCAGGGGGCCAGCTTTCTCAATCCACATTTGATAGCAGGGCTCTATCTCCGGTCATATATCTTGATGATCCACTGTCAAGAATCATATTAAAAGCACAAGACATACAATTAGCAACACCACATGCTTTATGAGAGTGATTAACAGCAGGAAATTTATGCATGGTAGACATGGCATTATTGTTATCCAACTCATGTGTGTCTGAGTTAGTCTCAGTTGCTTTCACAACTTTGACTGGAACTTTCGACTCACTTGACTTGGAAACAATCTTCTCATAAGCATGATCCTCAGCACGTATTTCTTCTTGAATAACAGAAGAGGTCGCATCAAATGGTTCAGCAATTGATGCTTTATAGAGGGGTTCATCAACACCCTTAAGCACATGTGGTACTTCCCTCCCTTTAGCACATACATGAGGAGGGGAGTTTATGCCTAATTCTCCAATAGCAGCATTGTAATCATAACCTATTCCAGATGTTTGATTAACAGCTTGCTTACTGTAGAACTCTTTAGCCTTCGAACAAGAATTGAAGTAGGCTCTAACCTTAGTCTCAAGACCGGTGATCTTGTCTTTGAGAATAGTTTCGAGTTTTCTATAACAGTCAACTCTATTCTCTAGAAAAGATACCTGTTCTTTTAATTTGTCTTGATTAATGTGCACAAGTCTTAATTCATTGACCTCTTTCTCAAGGTCTGTGATCTGTAAACTTAACAGTTCATTATCACGACGTGCACAATCTAAGTTACCTCTTAGATGATAAACCATTTCAGCATCAGAAAGTTTTACCTCTATTCTTGACGATGAAGCTTTTCCATCAATAGCCATAAGAGCAAGATTTCCTTCATCTTCATCTTCACTGTCAGTATCATCCCAGCTTCTTCCTTTTGCCAGATAAGCCCTTTCAGAGTTCTTTCTTACTTGCTTTGGCTTCCTACATTCTGTGGCAAAGTGTCCCAACTCATTGCAGTTATAGCATCTAATGGTGCTCCGATCAACCATTCCTGTTTTGTACCCACCACTGCTGGTGTTAGAGGATGAAGATCCACCTTTCTGGAATTTGTTGTAGTTGGACTTGTACTTAAGCTTGGGATTCCTCCTGAATCTGATATGGGAGAATCTCTTGACAATTTGGGCCATTGATTCATCTTCCAATTGCTCCAGCTCTTCCAAGGAATAAAAATCATCACTTGATTGATTTGTAGTAGGAGGATCATATTCTGCTACTAACTCATTTTCCTCACCCTTGGAAAACTGTACCATTCTTTCTAACTGTTGAGATTGTTGTTGTTGTTGACCTTCAGCTACAAGTGCAGTAGATGTGCTGACCATTCTATCCTTCCCGTAGACTTCCTTCTGTTGAATCTGCTCCAACTCATAGGTTTTTAACACTCCATAGAGCCTGTCCAAAGAAATCTCACTCAGATCTCTAGCTTCTCTAATGGCAGTGATTCTATGTTCAAGATGAGCTGGCAGTGTTAAAAGGAACTTTTTGTTGACCTCCCTGATTGAATAATACTTTCCATTGATGTTCAGGTTGTTGATCAACGCATTGTACCTCTCAAACACTTCAGTAATTCCTTCTCCTGGATTTGATTTGAAATGTTCATATTCAGAGGTTAGGATTTCCAACTTCTTCTCCCTAACTTCCTCTGTGCCTTCATTAATCACCTCAATAGTTTCCCACATGTGTTTGGAATTTTTACAGTTCATCACATGTCTGTTCATCAAGGGATCAAGGGAATCAATTAATATTAATTGAAGGCTGGCATCCAAGGAGGCTTCTTCCTTCTCAGCAGGAGTAAAATCTTCAGGCTCTTTTGGATAGGTTCTAGCTTCAGTAGTCACCACACCATCTATTATTACCTCCGGTTCAATAACCATCGGAGTTTTTATACCCTTCTTTAACAAGTTTGAATATTTGGGATTTGCAACTTGTAAAAATAATAGCATCTTCTTCTTCCACATGATATAATTCTCTTTATCAAATTGTGGAATTTTAACGGTTCCAACTTTATGTGAAGTCATTATGAATTTTTGAATAAATAAAAATTCAAGGAGTTGAAAAATCACAAAAGTCTAGGATCTTGATTTGTTCGTTAATCAGAAGGCTCTGATACCAATTGTTGGGTCCCAATGTGTTTGTAGAAGGGGGGGTTGAATACAAACAACACCGAATAATCGACTTAAATGCGGAATAAAAAATGTGAAACAAAATTCAAGTTAAATAAAAATATTATTAAACTTGAAATGTGTTACAACAACTGTATCGATTACAAGGTATTAATCTCAAATCAATTATCACAAATCTAGAATAAATTCGACATGAACTTTTTCTATTTTTGCAATAATTAGAATCAAATGCTAAACGCGATTTGAGATTAAGTTCTAGGGATTTTAATCCGCTAGATTGATACACAAGAGCAAGATAAAGATTTCTAGTGGATTGGATTTAACTTTACAATCTAGAAATTTAATCTTGAAGTATGCAGATAAAAAGATGAAATATTTCTTCTTGATTTTCTTTTCTGCCTTGTTTCTTGACTTCTGTGTTCTTGATATTAAGTTGCTGCTTCTCTGCTTCTTTTTAAATCAACAAACGAATAGAATTGACTTGGCATGACAATCCTATAGCTGGCAAGACTTTCGGTGAGACAATTGAATGAACTAGCAAGACAATCTGAATGAACTAGCATGACAATCAGAATGAACTAGCAAGACAATCATCCTCCTAGAGTAACTTTCGGTGTGACAATTGAATATGGCCTAGCATGACAATCGGTATGACAATCCTGATTGTCATGCTAGTTCATTTTCAATTGTCTTGCTGATTTAATGCTTGAATTTAATCCAATTAAACTTCTGAAAATTCCTAGAATTAATTCTGAATTAATTAATCAATTAATTTAATTAATCAATAAATTAATCTTTGCAGATATAATTTATTTTCTTAATTAAATTATATGACTTAATTAATTAATAGAGAATTAATTCTAGTCTTGAGCAGCAACCATTCTTCTGCAAATCTTCTGAAAATCACTGAAAATTATGAATCAATTCCACCACTTCAACGTTGACACTCGATGTACTGTCTGGTTCATGAGTGACTAACTTCCGTGACGTTTCTTCATGTCTTGACTTTGACACTTTGATTTTCTTTAGATTAAATCCTTGTAATTAATTGATACCCTGATGAGATCTCTGTCACTTGATTAAATCCACGATCTTGATTTATATCACTGAGGCATGATCAACTTCTTGAACTTCTTCCAGTGAATTAATTCCTCAAGTCTGTAGATGAACCTTGTTTCTGAATCCTTTGACAGATATTACTTTGCGAGATCTCTCTGACGGTCGATCCACTATTTACTTATTACATTCTTATTTGAGTTGAGTTGAATCCTCGAATATACAAATAGGCTATGACATATGACTTACAGTGGTTTGTTTGATTCCGATGTACAGTTTAAGAGAAACGGCCGTTTTAAGTAACGATGTTTCGCGAACGAAACATTACCCCTCGCCTTACTTTGAAACATAGGTTAAAGACCTACTAAAGGGTTAATTAGTGTATGAAACATTTATTTAAGGTGTAATAGGAAGTTGGTAAGACACTTGCGAAAGAATCGCCTTAAACCTCGTAATGGTTAATTTATTTAAAATGGTGGAGCCAAGGGTACTCGAGCGACTAAAGTGAATCGTTAAGCGCGAAAGCGAACATTAGGACTCTAAATGGTTAAAGTCTAGTTTCTTAAGCGACCGGGGTCTAATTCCGACTTATGTTGTTATTCATAGGTTATCGGACCCACTCTAAGCTTAAGTCTATCCGGGAGCACTCAGGCAAGTTTTCTACCCGTTATACTGTTGTTGTGATGTATATGTATATATGCATGATCTTGTGATAAATGCATATTTGTTATTAGCAAATTCTTGCGATATATTGTAGCATGTGATATGGTATATATGCATGCCTGTTTCATATTCTTGATTTATATATCTGTTGGTTCAAATGCTTATAGTTTCATAATACCTATGCTAGAGATAAGCGGTATTTGAGTTTACCCTTAGTATAGGGGACCCAAAGGTGAACATATTTCTAAACCGGGAGTGGATGTTCCCGAGTATAATATATATATATTTTTATATATATATGGTTATAGTTTTCAAAACTATTAATCGAATAAGGTTTATTTGATAACTTTAACTTTATTTTATTTAATGAATATTATTTATAATATTCATTCGAGGGCTTATGACTCAGTTATATTATTTAATGAATATTATTTGAATATTCATTTGAGGACGTATGACTCCGTTTATTTTATTTAATGAATATTAATTATAATATTCATTCGAGGTATTATGACTCCGCTTATTATTTAATAATATTCTTTATTTTATTAAAGAATAAGGTGTCGATAATCAAACTTATTTTTTATTATTCAAATAAAGATAGTACTTTCGTATAAGTATATCTTTGGTTATTTAATACTCATTTCAAGTATAAGTTTTACAACTTCTACTTCAATTATTTATATAAAGATTATTCTTTATGGGAATATTATTTAAATAATAATATTCAGATATTTTCTAATATATTGGGGCTGATTTACTTCATTAAATCAGCATCACTCCAAACACTCTTTAAAGTGTTTTCGAGTCTTCAAAATGATTTTTAAAAGTTAGAGCGGATCCCAAAACTCATTTTTATATTTAAGATCTTCCTTTTTAAGGGGATTTAAATACTCTCTCAAAACCTGAGGGATCCGGCTCTGTGGTGTATTTTATATTCGCAACAAGGTTGCGGTTTTGGTAAATAAATTGATTACTTACCCAACGTTCGAGAAGTAAGTCCATCTATTTGAGTCGGCATAAGCAACATGGGCTCAGTGGGCGTCCATGAAAGTGTAAGTGGCTCAGTGGGAGTCCATCAAATGCGTAAGTGGCTGAGTGGCAGTCCAGCATAAGGTCCTATTGCGACCAGGGTGATGACCAGTGGGGAATTCGTCCGTCTACTAGTAGAAAAGGTTACTTATTGGTATCTTTGCCTGATCAGCAAGATATCAGGTTTATGCCAAAATTTCTTTTCTTTCCAAATTCATTGGATATTGCAACTCTGTTCATACTTTACATGACAGAGGTTTTCAGGAAATGTATGAGAGATATATATAGGTGTATATATATATCAGGACTTTATGAAGTATCTCGTAACTTCATTTCATTCAATAATATTTCAAAGATTGAATCTATTCAAGTATTATCTTGTAGTCTCATCTATACGATGAACTTTTGAAACTAATTATAACTTGAACGGTGGTAGTTCAAGTAGTATTTGAAAAAGATATAAGTATATTGGAGTATCTTGTAACTTCATCTTTTAAACTTATATCTAGTAAATGATTATCTTATGTATGTCAAAGATTTTCAGAAAAACGTTGAGACAAGGTTAGATATATGAGATCACCTTGCAACGATAGTTTTATACAGTTATAAACTGGAACTTTGTGTATATTTTGCATGGAAGAGGACTTCCAAGATTTTGAAAAGTATATATGTATATATACTGAATATTTTGCGACTTCATCGCATTAAGATATCAAACTTGGTCCATTTCTTTTGACCAAGACTTTCATGAGTACTATGAGAAGGCTCATATATAGTTAATCATTATACATATTATTTTGGTGGGCTTGCTACTCACCCTTGCTTTCTTCTTTCATCACACAACAATAGATAGAAAAGATGAACAGGACCAAGCTCCCAATTCGCGAGCGGATAGGAAATGTTCCGCAGTTTCCTATAGGCGTTGATGTCGCTGTAGCTGAGGTAGGAACTACCAATAGGCTAGGCTTTCAACTTTTGATGTACCGGACTTATGTATCTTTATCAATTGTAATAATGGCAAAGAAATGTAAATCTATTCAGAAACCCTTTTAGGGTGTAATGGCATATAATTTTGGAATAAAATGATTCGTGTTACTTTTGGATATTCATCTCTGAGACTATAACTTGTGGTGTGTGTGTTTATTGGGGGGTCACAGTACAGAGTAGTTGATTGTTTATTAAGATTGGGTGTTATTAAGGGAAATGGAACTCGTGACAACCCGAATCCCCGACCCCGGATTTGGGGGTGTTACAGAAATGGTATCAGAGCTAAGCGTTATAAATCTCAGAGATGATGTGACGTTAAGATAATAAGTTCACTAAGATAATAAGAACTCTTGCCAAGTTCATAGTCGGACTACCTAACGTAGTACTGACAGTTAAAACCCTTATGGGAACCCTTATAAATATCATGATAGAAGCGTAGTTCGTTATCGTATATGGTAGCGGGACTCCGAACCCTGAGGTTGAGGAGCAACAACGCGATGATGTTTTATTACTTATTGGAGATCAGATTATGGATCCGATAGAGCGTCCTAACGTGGGACCGGATGATGTTCATATTGAGGATGTAGCGGTTGAGGATGTTGTCCTAGAAGGGATTGTTGCTGAGAAGAATCCCGTGGAGGATCCTGACAAGAATGAATAAAGGAGCACTGAGGAATTGATGACTATGGTTAGGGCGACTACCAGAGGTAGGATGGGCCGGTTACTACCAGAGGTTCGTTCAAGTTCTTAAAGATAGTAGCCCCTTTAACGCGACTTACTCGTAAGACTGAGAAGTTCGAATGGACAGAGAAATACGAGAACAACTTTCAAGAACTGAAGCAAAGATTGGTGATGGCCCCTATGTTGGCATTGCCGGATGGAAAAAGGAGATTTTGTGGTTTGTATTGATGCTTAGCATAAGGAATTAGGGTGCTCTTATACAGCACAACAAGGTACTCGCGTACGCGTCAAGAAAATTAAGGGAATATAAAATTCGATATCCCCACCTATGAGCTTGGGCTCATGGAAATAGTTTTGCCCTAAAGATTGGAGGCACTACTTGTATGGAGAGAAGTGCGAGAATTACCTAAGCCATAAGTGCTCTAGTACATTTTCACGCAGAAAAGAGCTCAACATGCGCCAAATGAGGTGGTTAGAGCTAATCAAGGATTACAATTATGAGATTCTTTATCATTCGAGGAAAGCCAATGTGGTGGCTGATGCCCTTAGTAAAAAGGAGAGACTCAAGATGATAATGTCTTTGAGAGAGTTTACAAGAGATTTTGAGAAAATGGAAATAGAAGTGAAGGTAACCGGAGCCGGTACCGAAAAGATGTTTGAGATTGCAATACAGTTCGAATTATCGGAAAAGAACATATTGTGCCAGAAAAAGTGATGAATGAAGGCAGAGAGCCAACAATTAGATAAAAGATTAATACCAAGAAAGATGATAAGGGAATAATGAGGTATTCCTACAGAATTTGGGTTCGAAATGTTCAAGAGCCTAAAGATGAAATCTTAGATGAAAGCTAGTTTGAGGAATAAGATTTAGAGCAAACCCTGAACGTGATAGTCAGGGAGGTCGCCATCAAGATAGAAGGAACCCATAACATAATGAAGTGGAAAATGAGGATTTTAACGTATAAAATAACCCCAAGTATGGGAGAAGGATGAAACATTTCATACTAAGGAAACAGAAAGTCGAGTAAGGACAGGAGACCCGAGACGGTACTCCTATACGGAAATTCATGGACCTGTCTAGACAGAACTTAGACTATTATCCCCAACCACCACCCTGAGGAAACAATTCGGTGAGAAATTCTTTCAGGACCTTTAAGTCGCTAAGCTCTCAGAGTTCCAAGGAACAGGTTGACCCATTCGAGGCAATAGCCTGGCTAAAGGAAATATAGGAATCATTTGAGATTCTAAATGATTGACGAATCACAAAAGACTGTTTTGTCACTTACCCTCCTAAGAGAGAGGCCTCCCGCTGGTGAAAGGCCAAGGAAGGCACGGAGCAAGAGATTATAATAAACTGATTTAAGTTCAGTCAATTGTTTTCAGGAAAGTACTTCCCAAGGTTATGGAGATAATGTAAAAGCTTTAGAGCCAGAACAAAGGCAGACGAGTATGATGAATTATGAATCTAAGTTGTAAAAGTTATCAAGATTCGTTCTGAGGACACGAATCTAGAATGACGGGATATTTGAAATCAATGCTTATGTTGTGTTGGTTCATGAAATAATGATAAGAGAAAGGAAAATAAAAAGAAACTGAAGTGGGAAGGAATATAAAGGCAATAGAGTTTGAGGAATGATAAGGGAGTTGGGTATGAGGAAACCCTAAAGACTCGTAGCAAAAGAAATAGAAAAGTATGCATTCGTCAGGATGAGGGTGATTCACCATGAGTTAAAATTGATGGTTGAAGGCATAAGAGATACATATATGTTGTACCCCCTTCAAGTTGGAAGGATTCGGGAAACCTTGAGATAGTTCGAAGGATAAATAATGAGACGCGGATAGAACGAGGAGACAAGAAAGTAAGAAATTAGGAAAATTGGATGAAGGAAGTGACCTTCAAGAGTGTGGAGTGTGAGACCGGTGGCTTGATACTCAGGAAGGAAGATGCCAGGAATGAGAGATATCCCAACCTTGAGATGACTGTTGAGATAAAAAACAAAAGTAAATACGGAATTATTAAGAAGAAGTTCACGATGAACACGACCAATATCTTCCAGAACATCCTTGTTATCATTACCGAATCAGGCAAGAAAAGTGGATAACCGTTATTATCTTTTGGAGGCCATATGGATTGACCTCATTCTGGATAAGGATATTATTATGAAATTAGGCATATACTATCGAGGTGGGAATGATTGAATAAAGACACCCTTATCAGGGATATATGACTTGATTTATCCATAGAAGGATGCATGTACCTTTTTAAAGGTGGAATTAAGGATAGAACATCGGTAACTTAAAACGAATCCTAGGGGAATGCATAAAGGTTGGCATTTCACCCTTAATAGGGATAGTATGAGTTTTGACAGTATGAAATGGAAAGGATTAAGGTAATAACAACCTTTAAGTATCAGTGGAGAAATTTTTCAGAAACACATAGACAATGGTTCTAGTATTAGTAAATGGTATTTTGATATGCCCTGTATCTAGGGAATACAGGAGGAATGATTCAAGGATAACCTTAGAGGTTTTACAAGGAGAAAGGTAATATTCAAAATTCTCAAAAATAGAAATGTTGATAAAGGAAATATGACGTAATTATAATGATGCCAAGTGGGGCATGTGTTAAACCATGAGAAAGTACGGATCGAACCAGTAATGGTCGAAATTGTTCAGGGCAATTAGGACTTAAGATAAAAGATGTTCTAAGTATGATTGAGAGTCAGTCGTGACAGTGATTAACCTCTAAAGACTGAGGCAATAACTTATGGAAAAATAGTGATACTTTTTTTTACTCATCAGATTTTAAGGAAAACATCTTCACATAAGCTGTGATTGAAATGAGGTAGAAAATTTATTTGGAGGTGGTTAAAATGACATTGACTGTAAAGAAATTTTACTATCAGGAAAGGCCAAAGAGGTGGCCGACACTTTAAAGGTAAGAGGATAATTATAGGAGCTTGTGCCAAAGGAATACAGTGATGATGGTTAAAGCTATGAAGGTTGTATTATGGTTTGGAAGATTGACATTCCTTCTGATGACTGTGCAATACCCAACCGTAATAGTAGTTGGTAAAGGTTTAATTCGTGTAATCGCCATGAGCAGGCTATCTATCTCAGAAGATACTATCTTGAGATAAGCCAGGACCATGTTTCAAAAAGGACTAGACGAACCCTTGAGTTAAGTCTTCTATTTAAGGCATACGATTAAGAATGGTATTAACCTGCTATCATTGCTTTGATTGAAACTCTTCTACAATTTTATCTACTTCATGTCATGAAAGTACGTCAGAGTTTGGAGTGTTCTTCATGAATTATGATTGGTGGTTATGTTAACTCCTTAGAAGTATTCTATACGACATGTATGGACTCTGTATGGTTAGATATTAAGATTTCATGGAAAGTGAATGACGACAGTAGGTCAGTGGTGGACCATAGTAATGTAGCAATGATTCTGTGAGTAATGAGTCGATTACAACCGTGAGAGTTGTATTAGAATGGATGTTGAGACTGAGTACCACTAATCGGGTCGTGCTGGTGTATAAGTTACCATTGAATAGACTAATTAAGTAAATTATTTACCTATTGAATATTTATTCCTCCTTATCAATAGAGGGTCGTATGACTATACGAGAAAGGTTACGATGCAAGCATAGAATTCTAGTAACGATGATATCTAGAATGAAATCTCAGATTCGATTTTCGATGTCGAGGGAGCTTCAAAGGTGATTATGTATAAGCTCGAGGAAGAGCAAGGGTCCATAGAATGATGGATGGAATAGCAAAAATATTTAGGCATGTGAAATACGATGCTATAATACTTGATGTTGATATAAATACATATATGTTATGTTCTCCTATGACAAACCTCTATAGTTCAGAGGTAGGTTCCAAGCTAGATATTTTGTGGCAGTATATTTTTTTTATATATATACAATTCTCTTCAATTCATTCTTTTCTCTCATTTTCATTTCATGTAAGTTGAGAAGAACAACCCTTCCAGAAGGGGAGGTATTGCCGAATGACTATCTATCTGTGTGATAGAAGCCTAGTAGGATACCACATGTTGTTTAATTGCTTGTCAAGTACTAAAGGCTGGCTACCTTCTGTACTAACTATGCGATGTAACAAGTGTTCATGATCATAGTGATCTCTCTATAAATTCTTTTACTTCTATATGAAGGACTAAGCTTTCCAAGATAGAAGCAGCTGAAAAAGGAGTAGTAAAGTTGTGGTGGTATTCGGAATGGAAACACATTCGTGATACTAAGGTTGACGAGGTTATTAAAAGATTATAGAACGCTAACGAGCAAAAGTATAACCAGTATAATATTAGGAACGGAAGGTAGTAGCGATTACGAACTGGAAAAGAATGGGTATTAAGAAGCAAAAGCTCTAATGCTAAAAGCTATAATAAGAGTCTGTGCAATAGACTTGAAAGAATTTGGAATGATCACTTAACACGGATTGAGTTTTCTTACGACAATAGATCATATGTCAGTATTGAGATATCTCCTTATGAGATCCTTGAGGGAAGACAATGTCGATCTTCCTTATGTTAGGATGAAGTTGTAGAGCGCAAGATGCTCGGACCCGTAGTAGTCCAAAAGACCAAGGATATAATAGATTTAATTAGCCAAGATGGACATAAGAAGTATGTTGATTTGACACGAAAGGACAAAGAATAGGAAGGAGGGAACCTTGTATTGTTAAAAGTATTCCCTTGAAAAGAATTGATGAGGGTTGGAAAGAAAGGAAAGTTTAAGTCCACAAATTGTTGGACCCTTGGATATATTAAGACGTATTGGGGAGTTAGTATATGAGCTAGCCCTACCCCCGAACATGTAGCAAGTTCATAACGTGATTCCACGTATCAATGTTAAGTAAGTGTAATTCGGATGCCAGACAAATAGGGGCATATGAGCGCATAGACATGCAACCAGACATAACCTATATGGAGTAACCAGGAAGGGTTATAGATCGAAAAGGAACAAGTGCTTAAGAAAAGAGTTATCAAACTAGTTAGAATTTGATGGTAGAACCATAATGTGGGAAAATTACGTAAGAATTAGAAAGTGCAATGCTAAGAAAGTATCCCTACTCATTTTCTATCTGATTCCGGGACAGAATCCTTTTAAGGAGGGGAGATTGTAATAACCCCAATTTTTGGAAATTTTTGAAACCCTTATGAATAGTGATTTTGCAGATTATGCTGAATGAGAAAACTTTTCATGCCACACTATATAGGGGTTCTTTTATTGATCTTCTGAGATATTATTAGTACTCTATGTGGTATATAAGTGTATGAAAAGATCGTCAGAATCCAAATCCGAACACTTTGATTTTTCCCGAAAATCCACCAGATATCGAAAGAATTGAGTATAAGGTAACAGGATAAAAAGGATTTAAATTCAAGGATTTTAATAGAGGATCATAAAAGGAATATAATGTATTGAGAAAGGTTAAAGGGAACCCAAGTAATAAGATCCCGGGTATGATCCCTCAAACGATAAACGAGAACGAAAGTTAAGCGAACCGTATAACAGATCAGCGGTCATTAGGCAAGCAATTAGGAGTTAATCAAGGGGTTAGTGGATGATGATGTCATCACACCAACAAGAAGAAGACAAGTGTGGAAGATGACATAAGCATGGTGACTTAAGCATGACAAAAAGTAGGGATTGGTTGGTTGATTGTGGACCATTCATTCTTTACCATGGTAAAAAGTTAATTAAACAAACAAGGTGGATCAACCAAGCCAAAAACAAATCATAAAAAAAAAATACAAAACACTCCATTTCTTCAAGGAAGCTCTCGGCTTCTTTTATCAAAAATGAAGATCCAAGCTCCACCACTTACTATTTGGCAAGGTATTTATCTAAGCTTCCCCATGGATAGTTACATACTTCCTATAAGTTTAAGCTTCTAATTCCAAGCCAATCTTTTTTTATAAATCAAGGAAGAAGATGGTGAATAGTAACTTTAAAAAAATAACTTTAGTTTTCTTGAATTTTTATGAAAGTTTAAGGTTATACAAGCAAGGATCAAGGTTCTTTTAGGCATTCAAAGCTCTTGTGTTGTGTTAAGAAGCTTCAAGAAGGTATAAACTCCAAACCCTAGCTTTTAGTTTTGAGTATTTAGGAATGGTTATGATTGATATAGGATATGTGAAGCATGATGCTTGTTTGTTTAAAGTTTGGTTGAGTTGTAGAGGATAGTTGGTTTTGTAATGTTTTGGAGTTATAATTCTTGGAGTATTGATTTATGAACTTAAGTATAGCTTAAATTCAAGTTTAAGAATAAGTATAAATTGTTAATGTTGAGTTGATTGGGGCTGTTATGATGTAGTATAGATGGAGTTTTGATTGGCTTGTGAATTGGGATTGATTGGTGGTTGTTTTGGAATGGTTTAAATTTGGGAAATCGCGTAAACATAGCCGTCGTAATGTCCGATTTACTTTAGACTGCTTTTGTTCATAACATTAGGACCCGAGAACTCCCTTCTAGGTTTTGACCATTGCCATGTTTAGATAGTTCATGTTACGAGCTTCGTTTTGTTATGTGGTTCGTTTGATTCCGATGTACGGTTTAGGAGAAACGGCCGTTTTAAGTAACGACATTTCGCGAACGAAACATTACCCCTCGCCTTACTTTGAAACATAGGTTAAAGACCTAAAAAGGTTAATTAGTGTATGAAACATTTATATAAGGTGTAATAGGAAGTTGGTAAGACACTTGCGAAAGAATCGCCTTAAAACTCGTAATGGTTAATTTATTTAAAATGGTGGAGCCAAGGGTACTCGAGCGACTTAAGTGAATCGTTAAGCGCGAAAGCGAACATTAGGACTCTAAATGGTTAAAGTCTAGTTTCTTAAGCGACCGGGGTCTAATTCCGACTTATGTTGTTATTCATAGGTTATCGGACCCACTCTAAGCTTAAGTCTATCCGGGAGCACTCATGCAAGTTTTCTACCCGTTATACTATTGTTGTGATGTATATGTATATATGCATGATCTTGTGATAAATGCATATTTGTTATTAGCAAATTCTTGCGATATATTGTAGCATGTGATATGGTATATACGCATGCCTGTTTCATATTCTTGATTTATATATCTGTTGGTTCAAATGCTTATAGTTTCATAATACCTATGCTAGAGATAAGCGGTATTTGAGTTTACCCTTAGTATAGGGGACCCAAAGGTGAACATATTTCTAGACCGGGAGTGGATGTTCCCGAGTATAATATATATATTTTCATATATATATGGTTATAGTTTTCAAAACTATTAATCGAATAAGGTTTATTTGATAACTTTAACTTTATTTTATTTAATGAATATTATTTATAATATTCATTCGAGGGCTTATGACTCAGTTATATTATTTAATGAATATTATTTGAATATTCATTTGAGGACGTATGACTCCGTTTATTTTATTTAATGAATATTAATTATAATATTCATTCGAGGTATTATGACTCCGCTTATTATTTAATAATATTCTTTATTTTATTAAAGAATAAGGCGTCGATAATCAAACTTATTTTTGATTATTCAAATAAAGATAGTACTTTCGTATAAGTATATCTTTGGTTATTTAATACTCATTTCAAGTATAAGTTTTACAACTTCTACTTCAATAATTTGTATAAAGATTATTCTTTATGGGAATATTATTTAAATAATAATATTCAGATATTTTCTAATATATTGGGGCTGATTTATATCATTAAATCAGCATTACTCCAAACGCTCTTTAAAGTGTTTTCGAGTCTTCAAAATGATTTTTAAAAGTTAGAGCGGATCCCAAAACTCATTTTTATATTTAAGATCTTCCTTTTTAAGGGGATTTAAATACTCGCTCAAAACCTGAGGGATCCGGCTCTGTGGTGTATTTTATATTCGCAACAAGGTTGCGGTTTTGGTAAATGAATTGATTACTTACCCAACGTTCGGGAAGTAAGTCTATCTATTTGAGTCGGCATAAGCAACATGGGCTCAGTGGGCGTCCATGAAAGTGTAAGTGGCTCAGTGGGAGTCCATCAAATGCGTAAGTGGCTGAGTGGCAGTCCAGCATAAGGTCCTATTGCGACCAGGGTGATGACCAGTGGGGAATTCGTCCGTCTACTAGTAGAAAAGGTTACTTATTGGTATCTTTGCCTGATCAGCAAGATATCAGGTTTATGCCAAAATTTCTTTTCTTTCCAAATTCATTGGATATTGCAACTCTGTTCATACTTTACATGACAGAGGTTTTCAGGAAATGTAGGAGATATATATATAGGTGTATATATATATCGGGACTTAATGAAGTATCTCGTAACTTCATTTCATTCAATAATATTTCAAAGATTGAATCTATTCAAGTATTATCTTGTAGTCTCATCTATACGATGAACTTTTGAAACTAATTATAACTTGAACGGTGGTAATTCAAGTAGTATTTGGAAAATATATAAGTATATTGGAGTATCTTGCAACTTCATCTTTTAAACTTATATCTAGTAAATGATTATCTTATGTATGTCAAAGATTTTCAGAAAAACGTTGAGAGAAGGTTAGATATATGAGATCACCTTGCAACGATAGTTTTATACAGTTATAAACTGGAACTCTGTGTATATTATGCATGGAAGAGGACTTCCAAGATTTTGAAAAGTATATATGTATATATACTGAATATTTTGTGACTTCATCGCATTAAGATATCAAACTTGGTCCATTTCTTTTGACCAAGACTTTCATGAGTACTATGAGAAGGCTCATATATAGTTAATCATTATACATATTATTTTGGTGGGCTTGCTGCTCACCCTTGCTTTCTTCTTTTATCACACAACAACAGATAGAAAAGATGAACAGGACCAAGCTCCCAATTCGCGAGCGGATAGGAAACGTTCCGCAGTTTCCTATAGGCGTTGATGTCGCTGTAGCTGAGGTAGGAACTACCAATAGGCTAGGCTTTCAACTTTTGATGTACCGGACTTATGTATCTTTATCAATTGTAATAATGGCAAAGAAATGTAAATCTATTCGGAAACCCTTTTAGGGTGTAATGGCATATAATTTTGGAATAAAATGATTCGTGTTACTTTCGGATATTCATCTCTGAGACTATAACTTCTGGTGTGTGTGTTTATTGTGGGGTCACTATACAGAGTAGTTGATTGTTTATTAAGATTGGGTCTTATTAAGGGAAATGGAACTCGTGACAACCCGAATCCCCGACCCCGGATTTGGGGGTGTTACAGTCTTGCTGGACGTAGAAGACCGTGTTATGTATTCTATAGCAAGTATTGTAACTTGGAGGTATATAAACCAAATTATAGTAGATGTTTCTCTTAAAAAAATAGGTTTATATTTGAGAGCCAGAGAGAGAGATCCTCCTCTGAGTGAAGCACTGTAAACTGGAGCTGTGAGATTACTTTGTAATCATAACATATTATTTATTCAATATGAACCTAACGTGGCAAGTCAAAAAATAAATCACCTGAAAATTTTGAGTATCCATGTTCACCTGAAAATAAACCACCTTAAAATTTAATTTTGTATTGAACCCCCTTCTATAAATTAACCTAAGTTGATTGTTAGCGAATAATAACTGGTATTAGAGCAAGCCTTCAACAAACAGAAGGTTTAAAGATCTTGAAGCTAATTCAATCAACCATGGTGAAGAAGGAGGTAGATTCCTAGATTCTAGAGTTGAACAAAGAATTTCTAAATATGGCTCTCATGGAAAAAGATGATGATTTAGAGATAACCTCGGGAAACAGTCAGGTAATCACAACTGATCTCTCTAAGTTAAGTAAGGGTGAATGTCAAGAAACTATCAATGATATGTCGTCTAAATTATACAACTTGCATGTCACTCGAAAACATCTTAAAAAGGAAAATGCTAGAATTAAAAATGCTAAATACTTGTTATTTGAGAGAAACACTTTACTTGAGACTCAGTTGCTTGATTTTGAGAATGCTTATAGAGAAGAAATCCTGAAAAGGCAATTAAATCTTTAATAAGAGGTAATTACCAAATGGAAGGAATCTAAGGATGTAGCAAGAAAATTCACATATATTGAAGGTGTTGAATCCTTCTGTGAGGATGCTTGGAAAAGGGAGAAAAAAAAACTTGAATAAGATGATTTTAATAATAAGAAACTTGAACTAATTTGATTTCTCCTTGTACATAGGCTAGTACATGAATTTGTCAAGATTTTCATGATAAAGAACAAGAATTCAACACCTTCAATATAAGAAACTTGAAGGTCGCGCAAGGAGAGAGTACCAAAAATTACCGCAACATAGCCACTTCTTATAAACTGCTGCTTTGGGATTTTAACCCTTTGCCCAGAATTTTTTTCATAAAATCTCTTCTAAAGTTTTTCTAGATCGTGCACGCAAAAATGGTGTGTCGATTGAGTTAACGGTTTGAGAGAAATCAATATTTTAGTGAAAGCGGTATGAATACCAGAACTCCGTAGTTAACCGAACTTTTAAAAAAGTTTTTACCTATTTAAATTCATTTTATCAAAGTGAAAATTTTATGATAAATATTATAAACACCCAAAAAGCTCCTTGAGGTGGTTTCTTATTAGAATATTTATTTTTCAATTTATTAAAAATGTTAGAATGCGAGTCGCATAATAGTAACATCCGGTAAAGTCAACTCTAGAAGACCACTTTGACCGTCCATTGCGACCAAGGGTTGATAGTTATTTCGAGTAGGTCGAATATTGAAAAATGTAAAGTATTACACTTATTAGTAAAATAAGTCATTGATGGGATTAGGAATACTGATTAAGATTATGATATTTGTTGATTAAAAAACTAGGAACGAGTGGAAGTTGGAAAACGTATCTTGGACTCCAGGCAAGTTTTCAAACCCTACATTTTAAGAACTGTTGTGTTGTGATTGTTTTTAAATACTGCAATATATACATGATGAATATTTTACGATGTTTTACAAGTTTTTATATATTGATTCATAAGATATGATGATTTTGGTATAGTAAAATACCGGATTTGAAGTTATATATTTAGACCGAGAGTCAGCCAGTGTTAGTTTATAAAATCCCGGAAATATTCCGGAGGTGTTTACATTTGAGAATAGTTATGCTAACGTGTAGCATGATATTATATATTATAGACTGGAAGTTGGTCGGTATAATTATTTAAAACACGATAGTATTCCGGAGATGTTTTGGATGAATAAAGTTCATATTTATTTTATTCCAAGGGACTCGACGTCCTCTTGCGAAGTATTAAATACATCGAATTTATTTAAAACAATTTCCAAAGATCGTATTCCCTCAACTTATATTAATTATTTAAGCGATGAATATTATTTCAGATATTTATTTAAAAGAAAAGTATTCTGCCACGACTACTTTAGTGATAATTTCAATTATTTAATATTTACTTAGTGATTAAATTAATTACTTAAACATAAATCAGTTAAGGAATATTATTTCAAATATTCTTTTAAAATATAATTATTAGAGTTTTAATTGTTTAATAATTATTATTATATTATAAAATATATATTAAATGATTTAACATATGATTTAAAAATTATAAAACCTATTTTAAAATATTTTCTGAGTTTCAGAAAATTATTTTAATACTTTCGGATCTTCGAAAAATATTATCTCGACGTATTTTAAATATTTTGACTATAGTGTCAAAAGAAACTCCCTCTTAAATATTTATCTGTTGACAACGATCAACCCACACTATCTTAGTATTTCCTCCAAAATTCTCGAAAGTACATATATATACATTAAAGATGAGTTGTGCCTACCAACAAACAAAATGTTTGGGGAACTTCGATGCAGTTCGAGTTCTTGGAATATGATAGGATTCTTCAAAGGACAAGGAGAGGTAGACTCTAGTACTTTGTATACTGGAGCGGCTACTGGTGTGCCACATGTAAATGTGTGAAGTACGTGGAAATCCTAGATGTATGGGCCACACATAATATGCCTGAATGCGGCAAGGGTGACAATTGGATGTATGGGAGTCGTCCTTCTACATATAGAGAATAATAAATATTTACCGTTATACGGCTGATCATCATATCTTGGGGGCTCTAGTAAACTTCCTATTCTTCCAAATGGAATTGAGATGCAATTCCGTAACCCAAGCCTAGGTGCTGGGTTTACCATTAAGGTATTTGAAGACTAAATAAGTCAATCAAAGACATGGTTTCGAAAAGGTTTGTATCACCAGGAAAACTACTTTTGAGTAAATATATATTCTTATACGGATTAATATAAATTTTTTAACAGTCTTTCCATACTGTTGATTATTATGGCTGAGCATTATTGCTCACTCTTGTTTTCTTTTAAATGTCACAAAATAATAGATAACCAGTATGTAGGTGTGGGACTTAGTCAATTGCAATCATGGGGAGAAGTCTTCGTAACTTTGTCTCAGGTGAGCCAGAGTATTCAGATAGGTATTAGATATTAATAATAATTATTATAACTTCATGTAGATATTACGAATAATTATTTAAGATCCTGTAAAGTACATTTGAGTTGTAATAACAAATGATACTTGTTGTACATCATTTCTAAGGCTATAACTTGTGTATGCGTGAGATTGGGGGTCTGTGATATAGAATTATTGGTTAATTGAGTTAATACAGGTTATACATGATTGAATTGCGTGACGACCCAGATTCCTGACCTCGGATTTGGGGCGTTATAGAAATGGTATCAGATCCATAAGTTATAGTACCTAGAGACGAGAGTGTTACGAGTTTTGTCTAGATGCGAGATTGTGTAAGAGCTCATCTAGAGTTCATCATTGGACTACTGGATATAGTACCAATGAGTAGGTTAGGATAAATGTATATTCGAGGTATTGAACTATGGCTAATAAAATCATTGGAGATTATTAGAATAGTGAGAAGAAAATCTAAAATCGTATATGAATTGAGAAATATTTTGATATAAAACGCGAAGCTGAGCCTCCAGCGCCTTTGAGGTAGAGACAGTATTATTAAAACCATATGTTCATTTGGAAAAAAATGAGCTCGGTTACTCATAGTTCTTGTCTATTGCTTTCTCCAAAGATCCCAGAGACAGTGTCAAAGAATAAAATTGCTAAAATCTACATGAATGGTAAACTAATATGTGTGGTGGCTGGACATCCACAGTTTGTAGAAGCTAAGAAAGAAGAAAAGGTGAGGCTTAAACAACAACAAAAGCAAGCTGCTTTAGAAGCCAAGAACCTATCCAAGAAGCCTGCAACCACAGAAGTTACATTACTTGCTGTGCCAACTGAAATTCTGAATGAAGAAAAGCAAGAAAAATCAAAGCAGACAAAAGGGAAGTTTAGATACAAACTCCATACAAAGAGGAAGCTAGACTTTGATGAAGATAAGAAAGACTACATGCCAACCTAAACTACAACTTCAAGCCAATCAACCATACGTACTGTGAAAGAGGCTGAATTCAAGGTTGATCCTAACATCACCTTTCATGGTGAACCTGTTGACCTAAGGATGAAGCCATAGATTGGGACAACTTGCCTCTTCCTGATCTAAACATTCCAATCTTTGCCAAACCAAGAAAGACAAAGAAAAGAGCAGTCAAAACAGTCAAGCCTGTCAAACTTCAACCCAAAAAATGGCCAAACCCAATCATATTGTCAACAAGGGAGATCAACTCTACATATGTGACATCAAGGAATTCACATACATAAATCTTTATCTGGAAGAAATAGATGAGGTTAGAGCTATTGATGCTTATAGACATCTTCCAGAAAGATTATTCTTCAGGTACAAGGGTGGAAAAAAAATAACTTGGCCCCTTCCACTACTAGAAATTTGTCAATAGACATCGCTTATTAGCCGATGTCTATTTAAAATCCAAGCGATGTCTTTGCATGCGATGAGAAAGGTAGGTGCATTACACATCGCTTATTAGCCGATGTCTATACACAGTTTAGACATCGTTTTTCTTAACAATGTGATGTATTTTTCTTCAATGTATACCTTCACTATGGTTTCAGTTATTCATTCATATGTCATGTATATCATTTTAAACTTATCACATATAAAGCAATATGATATATTAACATCGAAAAACTTGTTAAACTGATGTGTAACTTAACATATTACATCAGTCTTTTATCAGAAGCGATGTCGTACCTTTCTTTTTTTAATGGAACCGATGTCTTTGTGTGTGTTTAACATCAGTTCTTTCAAAATGTGATATCTATTATATTGTTTTACATCAGTCATTTCTTGTGAGCTGATATATGTGCCTACTTATGACATCAGTTTATTGAATGAAATGTCTTATTTGACTACATTTTACATCAGTTATTTTGTTCATGAAGTGATGTTTGTTTATTTTTTTTATTCATGAATCCCCTGTTTCAATCAAATGCCCAACACCCAAACAAGAGTCATCCAAAAACATACCAACTGCCATTTTACCATTCCAAAACTAACCAAACCAAAACAAACGCAAAAACAAACATACATTCATTGATTTACCATAGATTATACCAATTACGTACATATATCCACCACCAACCAAACTTCATAATCCAAACAAACTACATAACTGCAATAGCAAGTACTAGACATCCACCATCGATCATTTACATAGTTTATCCCAAACAAAAATTTACCAACTAAAGTTCCCCCATTATATTTATCAACAAAAACCACTAGTAGCTCTTACAAATTCTTACAAATTCAGTCTACATAAAGGAGCTGCAGATTAGGCTTTTTTATAAGAAGGACTCGATATGGCTAAGAGTCTCACATCGAACCTCGTCCAGCTCAGCCTTGGCAACAGTCACCTTTCGATTCTTTTTCGACCACTGAAAAGTGTAACACACAGGAATTAGTAACAATGAATTCTACCACAAATTATATGTACACCAGTTATATCAAGAATGAATTAAGCAAAAAAATATACCTTTTTGACAAATGTCATTTCATTATCCATGGCAATTTCTTTCATATACCACATAACAACATAGCCGCATTCAGTTCCACCGGGCTGTTTGGGGCATCCCTATTTAATCCAAAAAACTCAGACCAATTAATAAGTAAATTAATGCCCCTATCTAACCAAAAAAACTCTGACTAATAAGTAAATTAATGCCCCTGGTTCTTACGGTAACATATCTGATAGTCGGTGCTTTATTTCCCCTTCCGGCCTGAATATTGAACGCAATCACAGCCCTGTCATCTTAGCAGTATCAATAACACAAATTGATTGATATCTCAATAATGAAAATAATCACTCGAAATTAAATGCAAATACCTTGATATTGCTTTTTCCAACTCGGGATAGGTAGTTGAACGAGGCAGAGGATTGAGTATGAAAACCTCGCCCGCCCAAATCACAACCAATATCCAATGGCAGCTATTTTTTATAAATATTTATAATAAACAGAATTAATATCAGAATCATATCATTTTGAATTTCATGCTTATAAATAAATAAATAAAGCGATTTATAATAAATCTGGAGACATTTTTTATGTACTTACTTGCTATTATGTGGCATAAAAAGAGACGATCAGGATTACCCTCTTTAAATCGACTAACCAAATTATCTTCAAAATTGTTGTTCAAGGTAAACGAGACTCCGGGATCACAGAAAGCAAATTGCTCCAAATTTTCATTTTCACAAACCATGCAATGCAAGTATCTGCATTGCAAATAAAATGAAATTATAAAAAAACAAGAATATAAATGCAAAAATTATCAACAAGAAGATAAGACAATAATTAAAAAATTTATACTACTCACGCCATGTATGCAGAAATTGCTGCTTGGCCAATCATTTTAAACTCAAGCAAAGCAATTATGTTTTCATGCAAAATGAAAATTCTTTTCTCAACACCAAACACCTCCGCATCGCACGGGATTTGAATGGAGTTTCTAGTGGACTTCATGAATGTCGTTGCATGTTTATACAACAACCGAAAGCGCTTCGGAATATTTTTATTGATTTCCATATTCTCAAATAAGGACTGAACCTTATGCAAATCAGTTAAAGGATCCTTCCCTTTCCTTTTACTTTTCTGAAAATATTATCAAATTTATTAAAACAAATATAGAGTTAATATAATAGTGCGAGATCCAATAAAATATAGATGTAAAAATATATACCGCGATAGCAGGGGCATCTGGGAATATGATTAAGTCGCGGGGCCATGAGATGTAGGAGCCAACAGCCTGCTCTACTGTTTCAATCTCACCGACTACCGGAACAGGAATCTTGGCTTGTCCTTGGATTGGCCCATCCACTGAGACACGAGCACAACTAGGCTGCATTGGCAATCCGTGAATAGATTTGTTCATGTCATCATCGTCAAACAACAAGCCAAATGCCACCTTATTTTCTATTGTGCCCACTGCCAACTCACATTTTCGTGGACCAGCCTACACACATATATATATTTAACGAGTAACTATGATGAATACTTGAATAATGTCGAGCTAAATTAAATAAATGTGCTTGTTATTTTACCTTGTTCTCTGGTGGAAAAGGATCCATTTGATCATCAACTATTTGAGCATCACAACTTGCTTTTTCCGAAACCAGAGGAGATGAAATATTTGCTTTACTGAGTAAGCCCTTCAGTTCAGCCAACTCCTGCCTTGTCTTCTCCATTTCCTTCGCCATCTCTTGCTTGGCCTTCTCCAACTCTGCATCCCTCTCACAATCCCGGGCCAACAGCTCAGCTTTGATTATTCTACTTCTTTTTCCATTTGGTAAATTAAAGAAAATTGATGGGCTAACAAAGCCTCCAACTCCTCGAACCCTCCCCGAATGTTCGGGAGTTTGCAAGGCCGTAGTTAATACATCTTGACTCCCAGAAGGAATGAATTCCCCCTTACTTTGCAGCTCCAGTAAATTCTCCTGTCATGAGAATGTTAACATATAAATCAGAACTGAATGAACCTCCTCATAAAAATATTAAAATTAGAACTGAATTGAATTGCATTAAAAAAATTAACGTTGCTTGTTAAATACTCACAATTCTTTTCCCTATTTCAGCTAGCTCTGGATCAACCTCCTCATCATCAAGTTTTCCCTTACGAGCCTTGTGCCACATAAGAGCCCGATCATGTTCTTCATCGAGAGCCAAGGTTCCTTTCTTTTGCTGATTAAAATCAAAAATATTAAAACAACAATATATGTAGAATGCAGCTATTTAAGTTCAATGCTTAAACAGAGGTTACCTCTTCTTCCAACAATCCAACATAACCCTTTCTAGATGTGCGGTGAGGATATTTTCGATTGCTCACCCGCTCCATTTGTTTTTCACTAAGTGACTACAACAAACATTTTAAATAATATTAACATGCTATTTTTCCTAAAATATTTGTAATACATAAAAATATCAGATCAACATAAATAAAACACAGATATAAACACACGATCGATCTCTTTCGCGTATACCTTCCTTGTCGAGGTAGTCCTTTCAGCAACAAAATTTTTCCAAGCCTCCTTACCAACAAAAGCATACTTCACCGGAGGCTTTCGTAGTTTCTTCTTCTGTCCAAGATACGGCTTAACATAATCCCTTGTTAAATTTGCTTTAAAATTTCTCCACTTTGCTCCTGCAGACCTGATCAGCCCCTTCTGAAGTTGCTTGGGGACTTTAAATGTCTCCTGAAACCAATGTTATGCTCTACATGAGTACAAGAAAATGCAAAATTTACAAAGTGCATAAGAAATTGCTTATTTATATACCTTCACATCAATCCATATTTTCTCCTTTAGTTCATCGGGTACCTTTGACCAGTTAGGATAATCAATCAGAATCATCGTCCTAGCCAACATTCCGGTGTAGGACTGTAGACTGTGCCTTGCATTCCCGACTGGAACTCCATGTGCATTGCACGATACCTTTGCTTTCTTGCCATGCGCCTTCCTCACCACCACTTTGTGCATAGCGGAAACCCCTCGGGCAGATCCATACCTTTTCTTTGTAGTTTCGGAAGTAGTGACTGTTGCCTTCGTGTCTTCCATAGAATCCACATTTTCATCTTGAGGTTCTGTTTCCGGCTCTAAGCTTTTATCCACCTCCTCATCTGACTTGTCTTGTACTTTAGATATTTGTTTTTTATTTGCCATTTATCTTTTTCAATCTGATAATGAAACATATATTTCATTAGTCACAAGCATATATAAATAGTTATAAACAGTCATAACTAAACTAGTGAAGTATGCATACATAAACAGTTATAAACTGTCAGACGCGATGACTATATGCATTCATAAACAGTCATAAATATATGAAAATCAAATAATATCATTAGGCATAAACAATGCTAAACAGTTACAAAAAAGGAGATACATGACTGCAAATAATATTGTCACTTCTTAACCCAAGTGCCCTTAATATTTTCTCTAATATTTTTTTCAACATCTTCACCGACATCACATATACGAATTTGGCAGCAGAATGGGGGATTTTCCATGGTTGTGTCTCCTAAATCATCGTCGTTATACACATCTTGGTAGTCTCGAGTTGTAGAGGTTAATACAACGGACCACTTGGCATCCACCGGATCTTCAATATAATAAACTTGCTTTACTTGATCCATAGACACATATTTATCTCTCTTGTGGCCTTGTCGACTTAGATCGACAAGTGTGAACCCAAGATCATCCACCTTAATTCCCTTGTCATTATTTGCCCAATTACATAAAAATAATGGGGCTTTGAATGCATGATAATCTAGCTCCCATATTTCTAAGATAACACCATAAAATGTCAAGTCACTTTCTACAGGGTTCAAATCTTTAGCGCTAGACACTTGGACAGTTTTAGCAACTAAAGACACTCCGCTATTTTGAACAACCCTCACACCGTCTCGCTTCTTTGTAAAGTATCGGACCCCGTCTACTAGATAAGCTTCGTAAGTCAAAACTGAAAATGATGGTTTTCCGGCTATCCATCTTATTGTCTCTGAAACTCCTCCAGGATTCTCCTCCATTTCACTACTAACCTACACATTTTCAGAAACAAAATACTTCTAAATTCCATATTACTACAGAGCAAATAAATTAGGCACAAATGAAACTATAAAAACACTAACTTTTTCTAGAAACCAATCGGCAAAAAGGCGATTGTGCTCTCTCAAGAGCCAATGAACACTTTTCTTTTTTCCTTGATGGATTCCCTCTAGATACTCCTTATGTATTCTAACAGAAATTATATAAACATTAACTAGCCAGTAAATATATAATTTATATATTAATTGAACAACCACAAAATTAATAAATTCTTACAAAATATATGGTTGTACTTTAATGTTTTTTAGAAGAACATGTAAATGAGCTTCATCCCGCTCTTTTTCATCGATTGATTTCATTGTCACAACAGATAATGGACCACTTAATTTGCCTTCATCTTTACGAAGACCAGCAGTGGTGCAAGCTTGCTTGACAAACTCTTGGCAGAATTCTACTGATTCTTCTCCCAGATAGCATTCAGCTATACAGCCTTCGGGGTAATAACGGTTGCGTACGTAACTCTTCAACACCTTATTAAACCTCTCAAATGCATACATCCATCTATAAAATACCGGCCCACATAACCGTAATTCCCGAACCAAGTGCACTATGAGATGTATCATTATATCAAAAAATGATGCAGGAAAGATTTTTTCCAACTCACACAAAGTTACTATTACATCTGATTGCAATTTATCTAGTTTCGATACGTCTACAACTTTGCTGCACAAAGCATTAAAAAAGAAACACAACCTAATTATGGTGACCCTGACTTTTTTTGGAAGTACCGCACGAATTGCAATAGGAAGCAGTTGTTAGAGTAAGATGTGGCAGTCGTGGGACTTCATCCCAAACATCTTTAATTCTTATATGGAAACACTGTTTTTAATGTTCGACGCGTGTCCATAAGGAAGTTTCATGTGCATTAACGATGACAACATTTTCTTTTTTTCTGCCTTGGACAAATTAAAAATCGAAGGGGGTAAGTAGGTTTTTCTTTCTCCTTTTTGTGGAGCTAGATCAGCCTTAACCCCCATGCCAATCATGTCAAGATGAGAAGCTTCACTATCTTTAGACTTAGATTTCATATTTAGTAGTGTGCCGATCAAGCTATCACACACATTCTTCTCGACGTGCATGCCATCTAAACAATGACGGACATGGTGAAACTTCCAATATTCTAATTCGAAAAAAACTGACTTTTTCTTCCATGGACAATTAACCTTCTTTGACTTCCTTGCTTCCTTCCCAAACTGAAATTTAATTTTATCTTGCTGCAATAAAACCTCTTCTCCAGACAGAGGTTGACGTGCCTGCCCTAATTCTTGTTGTCCATTAAAAGCGGCCTTTTGCTTCCTATATGGATGATTCCTAGCCAAGTAACGCCGATGGCCTTGGTAACACATCTTCCTGCTATGGCTTAAATACTTGGCAACTGTATCATCAGCATATACTGGACAACACATATAACCTTTATTAATGCATCCGGACAGATTTCCATATGCAGGAAAGTCATTTATTGTCCACAATAAAATTGCTTTTAAAGTGAAATATGACTTGGTGTATGCATCATAAACATTTGGTTCACCTTCTTCCCACAACTTCTTTAAATCATCGATTAAAGGCTGTAAATATACGTCAACATCATTGGCAGGCTCATGTGGACCAGAAACTAAAATTGTTAGCATCATAAATTTCCTCTTTATACATAACCACAGTGGAAGATTATAAGTCACTAATACTATTGGCCAACAAGAGTATCTATTGGTTAGACCGTTAGTATGTGGGTTTATACCATCTGCAGACAACGCCAAACGAATATTTCGTGCATCACTACCGAAGGCAGGCCACCTATAGTTGATATTTCTCCAAGAAGGAGAGTCGGCTGGATGCCGCATCTTTTCGTCTTCTATTCGCTGCTTTGAGTGCCAGGTCATTAGTTCAGATGTAGAAGGAGATTTAAACATCCGTTTGAATCTCGGTATAATTGGAAAATACCACATTACTTTAGCAGGAATATTAATCCTTATTTTACCATCCTTTCCTAACTTCCAGCGAGATAAACGACACTTAGGACACTCGGAAGCATCAACATTTACCCCCCAATACAGTATGCAATTGTTTGGACATGAGTGATATTTTATGTATTCTAGGCCCAAGTCGGATAAGGTTTTCTTGGCTTCATATGCATTAGGTGGCATCACATTGTCCTTAGGAAGGAGAGAGCCAACGGTAGACAGCAAATCGTTAAAGGCACTATCACTAATTCCGAACTTAGCTTTCCAATTGTGCAATTTTAGCATCAACTCCAACTTGGTACATTCACTACCCTCATACAAAGGCTGTTCAGCATCAGCCATAAATCTCCTAAACTGATACGACTCATTATTGTACTCACTCGAATTATATGCAGCATCACAAACATTGACTGTTTCTGATGCAAGGCCAGGGGAAGGTATCGGTGCACGAGCAGACGTAAGTGCAGGGGCAGGCGTAGATGCAGGGGTCAGAGCATTTCTATTAACTGATGACCTACTTGCAGACCCTTGTGTATGCCAAATCCAATCAAGGTACCCCAGACTAAAACCATTTTCATATAAATGTCCCCTGATAATCTTAACTACAAATTTTTTGAAGTTAGCACATCTTTTACAGGGGCAGGGGATTCTTTTAGGATCACTAGCATTTTCCTCGGCAAATATCAAAAACTCTTCAACCCCGATTTTATAGTCAAGTGTGTCCCTATCTTTGAAAATCCAAGATTTGTCCATGTTATTCTCAAACTACCTGATTGTCAAATAACATATTAATTTACTATATACTATAGTACATTTACTACCTAGTTTAATCAATATAAAATTCCTATATTCACTCATAAACCATGCTATTTACAACGACAAGCCCCAAACACAAATATATTTACAAACAACACAAACACAAATATATACAAACACTTGTTATTTCATGTAAATCCGTATTTTAACTACACATACAACTACACATGCAACAACTACACATTTCAATTTCACATGCATACATACAACTACACAAATATATACATGCAGCCCAAACATATATAACTAGATATATAAAGAAGAATATACCTAACCAAGCAAGCTCCAAAATCCCAAAAAACACAGCAACAAACTCCAAGACCAAAATCCAACTTAATTAGCTCCGAGATTTAAGCTTTAATAAACCCTTAGCTACAAGATTTAGCTCCAAGAAACTCTACTCCTCACCTTAAACTTCAATGAACACACTTAACTCCTTAATCTTCGAATCTGTCACAAAAATTGAAACAAATGAGTTCTAGGTTTAGAAAGTTGAAGAAATTGAGAGGTTTAATTGGAGATTCAAGGTCTAATCGGAAAGGGGGAAAGACAGTAAGCATACATTTGAGAGTTCTAGGTTTAGCAGTCGAGAGAGAAATGGGGGATGAGTGAATGAGTTTTTGTTTTTGTGGAGATTGTAATTTTTTGTTTTTGTTTTGATTTTGATTTATTTTTAATTTTATGTTATAATGTTATTAAAGTGGGGAAATATACTAAGGGGGGGGGGAATTTGGCTAAGGGCAGGGAGCAAAAGGGAGAAGCAGCGGGCTCTAATTTTTTAAAATTGAGCTTAGACATCGGTTATTATGTCAACCGATGTTAAAAAGAAATTGGACATCGGTTTATATGTTAACTGATGTGACGTAGCTTTTAAAAGAACAACTTAGACATCACTTTACTCAAAAGCTGATGTAAACATACCAAAAAGACATCACTTTTTTTATGTGATGTAAAAAAGTCTTTTAACATCAGTGACTTTTCTGACTGATGTCTAATGTGCGATGTCTAATGCTGATTTTCTAGTAGTGTTCACAGAGTTCTCAATGAAGTTTACTCTACTCTGGTAACCATCTTTTCCTCAATCAAGAAAAACTTTGGATTCAACATAGTTGCCAAGAAAATGGTGCTAAATAATATTGAGAAAATAAGAAATAGCTGGAGAGGACCAAATGAATTTCCAAGAGTATTGACAATTCCTAACACTGGAGATAGGGTGCATTTGAGACCTTACTGGATGATGGAGTTCAAAGATGCAAAGGGCATCAGGTTGGTTAATTATAAATATCAGATGCCTTGTAATCTTGCATAAATAAAATGGAGTTAACTGTCAAGAAAACAGTCTCAACGGATGTTTCATAAATTTTCAACAGATGATCAACTAAAGCTTCAACGGATGATCAACTAAAGCTTCAACGGATGATCAGCCAAAGTTTCAACGGATGATCAACCACAGTTTCAACCGATGATTCAATGGAGCTTCAATGGATGTTCAAATTTAAAAGAGCAATTGACAGTGACTTGACAGTCAAATGTGTTGATTGTATGCAAATGGAATATGGCAGCCTATTTGCAGGGTTTAGAGAATAAAGAAGCATTTCCATTTCATGCTAAACAGAAGATTTTCAGAGATGCTGGATTGAAAAATGATGTAGCATGAAATTAGACTTGAAATATTTTGTCTTACTTACTTGTCTTTTTATCATGTTACTTGGTGATATATAAACCAAGAGTAGCAAGTTGAATTGCAACCAAGTTAGTAAGCATTTACAAGAGAAATAGATAAGGCAAAATCTATAAAGAATTACTCTGTTCTTGTTGTTCAACTTGTAAGCAACTGTGTACAATTTTGTAACACAAAGTTCTCTACTTAATATATATATCTCTGGTGGAAAAGTTCAATTCACCAGAAAGTTTTTAAGTACTTGTATTTAAATACTTTTTGTTTTGATTTCTACACTACTTTCATTCTGCACCATTGCTAAATCAAACACAGTTATTTATTTATAGAAGAACTGTTCTTAAAATAAAAAAAGCCAGAATTCCATTCAAACCCCCCCCCTTCTGTAATTCTTGTTTAGATTTTTTTGGGAATAACATAAAATAATAAATATGACCCCTTGCATGCAACTGGATCGATCACAGGTTATAGTATGGAACATGCACTACTACAAACCAAATGTTATTACAACCCATAAGTCTATTTAGTTTTAAAATTATTCAGATTTTATTTCAAACCTCTAGACTAGACAAGCATCCTAAAATAGTCTACCTGGAAAACACACCAAACTATTTACAAGCACACGACTCCTGATTAAACCGGGAACTCAGGCCTGCTCTGACCTAGCTGAAAGATCAGAATAATAAACAAGTATAAGCAAAAGAAATGCTCAGCAAGCAGTATATAGCTTATGAAAACAACAAAAACAATATAACCTAAAAATAAAACCAAACAACAATACATGAACAATATCAAATGCTAATATGAGCTTTGATGTTAAACAACACTTTTATATATTTTGGATTGGAATCCTCGAACGACGGTGTGTTGCCGCAGGTGATCAACTGCGCAGCAACACCGGTATGCCAAAGCATATCCAACTAAACAAAAGGGTACCAAAGGCACATATTGGCCTAGCAAGGTGTAATAACTCGAATTTTTGAGACCCTGTAAAACGTTTAATGAATAGTAACCCTGACAGACGGAGAAAAATTTTTAACCCACACTATGTAGTGCATGAGAAAATGAGTTTCGGAGTTGATATTATGATTATACGTACCAAATGAGTGTATGTAAATGCTATTAGTTTTAGAAGAAAATGAACTTTGAAAAATGACCATATTTACGAATCATCGAGGATTACGGGAATCATAATATAATTACGAATTTAAAACCCTACAGATTTATATCCAAGTATGATAATTCAAAACATAAGGAATAAATACGAGAGTAATTACGTCGCGAACCATTTACGAGGAAGTATTACGAAAATGTTTAAGCGACCGAGTGAACGCGTAAACGATTAAATAAATGTAACCCACTAACTAACCATGGTAGAAAAGTAACCATGGTTACTTTATCAAATAGTGAGCTAAAGTGTAGGATAATCAACCAAGGCTATCAAATAGTAAGATAAAGAGCTAAACAAGTGGCTTAGCTTGTAATCTACCAATGCTAGCTAGATTTGTCTCCAAGATTGGCAACAAAGATCAAATCCTGGGATAGATACTAAGGAATAACAATCAAATAAAAAGATATCACAAGCCTCATTTCCAAGAAGCAACCAAGGAAGCATCACCAAAAACTCTCTCTTTCTCTCCCAACCTCATCCATTCGCCCCTTCACCCTAAAACAAAGAAATCAAAATCAAAACTTCAAGATCTAGCCATGGATAAATCCTCCCATTAATTCTCAAGCTTCCTACCAACCAAAATAAGGTAAGATAAATCTTTGAGCTCTTTTTATCAAGGTTTGATGGGTGAAATAAAATTAAGAAAGTTGATAATGAATAGTGTGAATAGTAACTCTTCTTTGGTTTCTTGATTTTAATGGTTGTTTTAGGTTCCAAAAACTATACTAAGCACTCCCAAGACTTCACTATCATCAAGAACACATCTCAAGCTCTCAAGAAAGGTATAAATCTTTGACCCTACCTTATTTAAGATTTAAGTTCAAGATCCTTTTAGTATATAGTTGTAAACCTAGTTTTGGTGAGAGTATTGTTGTAATCTTTATGTTTAGCTAAGTAGATTTAAGGTTGATTGTTGTTGCCTCAAGAACATGATGTTCTTGAGAGGATTTAGTGTGGTGATGATGATATGTTGATTATTGATGGTAGTATAAAGATTTAAGGCATAAACGAAACTCCGATCATAACCGTAATCTCGTTAAAACGAACAAAACATAACTTTAAGTTTCTGCAGAAAGTCCTGAAGATGTAAATTATAGTTTCTTGAAAAATAACCCTTGATTATGATAGAAAATGTTATAAGGATTGTTTGGGCGCTTGAATCTTGATTCCGATTTACGGATCAAAAGTTATGGCCGTTTTACTAAAAGTGATTTACGCGACAAAAACTGCTACAAATTACGAACTTTGAAAATATAAAGGATTGACTTAAGAATGTTCATAAATCATGAAATTTTTACAGAGAGTAGTATATTGAGTTTCCTGACTGCCATAAAAATTTCAAGTGAAATTAATGATTTTCAATTTTATAAAAATATCGGAGCCGAGACCGCGCGATTAGAAACCGTAGAATCCATAAGCGGAGCCGACGACGAAAATGAAAATGAACTTAAGATACTTTGAAAAAGGAAGCGACCATGATGTGAATAAGGACTTAAAAGAATAATAAGGGTAATATAAGTTGAGAGGGTACATAATAATTAGCGCATGAGTGCGGATAGCCGTAAATTAGAACGGGACCTAACAAAACGAATTATGTTTATGATTATAGATTTCCGAGCGGAACCTAGAGCATCCTCCACCTTGAGATACCCAGGAAAGTTTACGAACCCAACTCTATTTACTGTTGTGTTGTGAAAGGATTGTTTTCTTATCATTGCATAAATACCATACTTGTCATGATACGTAGTAATTAAACTTTTCACATAATATAGCGATGTTGTACGATAAGTAAGTATCGTAGAATGTTTAATTCCGCTTTAAGAATGACGTATAAGTATAAGACCGTGAGTCGGTCAGGATTTTAAGAAAAAAACCCGGTGATCATCCCAGTGATATTATAGGGTGATTAAAAGTCCATAGTAGTACGGTTTAAAAGGACTCAACGTCCACTTACAAAATACTAAACACCTCAAACTTTTATTAAAACAATTTGTAAAGATCACATTCCTTCAACTATACTTTATCATTCGAATAATAAATATCTATTTACTATTCATTTATTATGGGAGAAGTATTCTCTAGTGAATATTTATTTCAGACTCGATTAAATATTAAAGATTATTAAATTACTTAAACATAAATTAGTTGAGGAATATTATTTCAAATATTCTTTTAAATGTATAATTATTTGAGGTTTAATTATTCAACGATTAATATTTGACTATTAAGCAATAGTTATTTAATGGTTTAATTATGATTTAAAAATAATATAACCTGATTTAAAATACTTTCTGATTTTTAGAAAATCATTCGAATAATTTCAGATCGTCGGAGAATATTATCTCGACTTATTTTAAATATTTGGATTATAGTTTCAAAAGAGACTCCCCCTTATATAACAAATATGTTGACAACGGTCAACTCACATCCCTAAAACTGAAAATTCTCATAAGTATATATATACGTACAAATCAAAGTGTACCTATCAACAAGCAATATGCTTGGGGAACAATATAAGTTCCAGATTGATGATGAGATTCTTACAAGGACAAGGAGGGGTAGACTCCAGTACTCCGTGGACTGGGGAGACTACCAATTTAATACCACATGAGAAGGTATCTTATATACTGATGAACATGTGGAGTATGCGTAACTGAGAGGGATGGACGCAAAACCGTGTCTTGAGAGGGATAGACACGAAGTGTGTACCTGAGAGGGACGGACACAGAAAAGGCCCAAATGTGGCCAGGGTGATAACCAATAATAAAAGGGAATCGTCCATCTACATGAAGAAAAGGTTACTATTTCCATAGTACGACTGATCATCATATACGATGGCTCCGGTGAATGTCCTATTTTTCCAATTGGAATTATGATGCAATACCGTAACCCAAGCCTAGGTGCTGGGTTTACTATTAAGGTATTCGCAGGATAATAAAATCCACTAAAGAATTGTTTTTATAAGAATGTGTGTATCACCAAGGAAAACTAGTTTTGAATAAAACATAATTATCATATATGATGTTTTACGTGAGTTATCATACAGTCATTTTCATACTGTACATTTTTATGTCGGGCATTGTAGCTCACACTTGTTTTCTTAAATTGACACAACACAACAGTGAATCAAGATGCCTACCATGAGAACCACATCCAGGAAAGGGGTAGGAAATGGCCAGCTGTTCCGTAGGTTGTTTGGTATTGTACCACAGGTAGTCCGAATAAGCTGGATTGGTTTTTAGATTTTTTTAGTTCGGCTTATTTATAAGTATGACTTATGTAAGATAATAAATAAGAAATGTATATTTGGCCGACGGACTAGCCTTACTTAAAGGTTATTCCCCGATAAGACTTAATTATTTTTGGGTTGTAAAAATTATCACTTTGTGGTTGATCTACTCTAGTAATGAATGGTTCATTTCCAAGACAATAACTTGTAAGTTTGTGTGTGTGATAAGTGTGGGGTCTTAAAGTGTGAGTATTTATATATTGTGATGCGAGGTATGTGGTTTATAGTGATTGAGATGGCGTGGCCTCTGAGATCCCTGACCCCGGTTTGGGGCGCCATAGAAATGGTATGAGAGCCTTAGGTTATCAAATCTTGGAAATGATAGGATATAAAATACATAGACATAGGAATAATAAAATAATCAATTAGAGCTCAAGTCGAGTTCATCGTCGGGCTACACGGGTAGTCTTGACAGTCCGACTCTAACTTAGTAACACCTTGCCTATTATGACAGGTACCAGTGGAGCCTATGAGGGAGGTTGACCTGTTGATGATGCTATAGTCCCTGAGCGTGATCCTACTCCCGAGCCGGAGGACCCACCTATTGATGACTCAGACGATGATCCTACTGAGGATGCCCCGGAGGAGGAGACTGACCTTCCTGTCCCCATAGCTGATGACGTTGAGATGCCCCAAGGAGATGACTTAGGTTGGAGGGATGTAAAGATGTACCCTCTCCCGACTATTCACTCTCCTACACCACACCCAGAGATACAGAGCCCTTTACCCTATACTGATGATAATGAGGAGGATGGGATGGATGCACAGATCTATGAGGCTTATGACATATCCTCTAGCGACCCAGACTCACCTCTACCACCACCGGCGACCATGCATGTAGCTGTACATGACTGGATGGTGGCTCAGCTTAACGCTAAGATCACTATGGCATCTGCCCGCATTGTGGAGTTACGCCAGGCACTGACAGCTGAGAGAGCCATCAGACTAGGATACCCAGGGGACTTTAGAGCTGCTTCCCTAGCCATATCCCGTTGAGAGATTGATGAGATCGAGCTCCGTACCCGGGTTCAGATGAGGATGATGGCGGTTGGAGGATACATCCCAGTAGTTGATGCACATCTGATGTTGGCAGGTTCGATGAGGACGGTGTGTGACCTCACGCGCAGTGACAGTGACTGAGGGACTAGTGACTATTTATGGACCTTGAAGAAGGCTGGGTGACTTGTCACCAATTTTGATAGGATAGCTAGTAGTAGATAGCGTTCCTAGCCCTTCAGGGTACACGACTTATGTATTTGCATTTCAGTAGTCAGGACAAGTAATGATGTAGTATAATCAAGCCATGTATGAACTCGGTTAGTTGTTTTATCCCCAAGATATAATTGGGAGACCCTATGGTATATATCTAGCAGTTATTAAGAAATTGATTTCCATAATATTGTACTTGATAAAAATATGCTAGATAATAGATGACATGCTTACATATGAATAAATTAATCCAATTATAAAATAATTATAACTATATTGACAAATTTTCATTACCAGAACAATGCCGCCCCATAGAAGAGAAACCAGGGCACAGCCCGCATAATCTGTTAACCAACAAAGGAATGAACCTGACCCTATAGTATATGAAGAAAGTGAAGAGGACCTAGACTATAATGAATATGATGAGGAAGAATATGTAGAAGAAGAAGATGAGGATACCCATCAGGGAGGGAGTCCCATGAATGAGTTTATGGAACTTTTAAGAGCAAATCTGAACCAACAGCCCATTCCACCACAGCCGCATGCTACCCAACAGACTATAGCCACTGCCTTCAAGGCGTTCAAATCTCTCAAACCCCCAAAGTTTCTAGGATCTGCCGACCACGTTGAAGCACGGGCCTGGCTCAAAGAGATAGAAAAGTCCTTCGAAATACTAGGTGTGGAAGAACGACACAAGACCATTTTCACTTCTTACATGCTGAAAGGAGAAGCTAATCACTGGTGGGAGTCCAAACGAAACCTAGAGACTGATGTTGTGATTCCATGGGATAGGTTTACCCGACTGTTCTTAGAAAAGTATTTCCCTAGGTTTATGGAAACCCAGATGGAGATTAAGTTTTTGGAGTTGAAATAGGATAGGATGACTATGGCAGAGTATGAGGCCAAGTTTACTGAGCTATCATGATTTGTGCCTGAGTTCGTGAATACCGAAGAGAAGAAAGCGAGAAGGTTTCAGTTTGGTCTGAAACAGTGGATCCAGAACCGAGTGGCAGTAATAGAGCTGACAGATTATGCCACCTTAGTGCAGAAAGCCCCGATTGTTGAAGCTGGCAGTGAGCACAGTGTGAAGGAAAAGGAAAATAAGAAGAGGAAGATAGGAAGCCAAGGCGGAGGAGGAGTAGGAACCGGGAACAGGAGCCTTCCGAGCAATTTCGTCAGGGGAGTGGTGTCCCAACCTGCGAGAGGCCCCGGATTCAGAAAGGTCCCAAGTGAGAGTGTTGGCCAGGGCGGCGGACAATCTAGGGCAATGTTTCATATTAAAGCCTTTGCCCCAATACCAGAGTGTCAAATCTGTAGGAGGAGATACTTTGGAGTGTGTAGCCAGGAGAGAGCCCCTTTAAAATGCTATAAGTGTGGTCAGACCGGACACCTTGCCAACAACTGTAACCAACCTAATGTGACATGTTTCCAATGTGGAAAAGTAGGGCACATGAGGAAGGATTGCCCGACATTGAGACCCCCAGCCTCAGGAATGAGCAGAGCTGCATCCAACCGACCCCCAGCTGCTAGGACCTTCAACATGACCGTTCAGGATGCTGTCCAAAACACTGACGTGATAGCAAGTACCCTTCTGTTAAATTCAAAACATGCAAATGTCCTATTTAATTCTAGAGCAACCAAGTCATTTATACCTCAAGATTTTGCTAAAAAGTTAAAACTTAACGCCGTACCCTTATGTGAGGTATTACAAGTGGAAATAGCAAACAAAGAAATAATTCCTATAAATCAAGTACACCCTAAATGCAAGTTGAAATTAGAAGGAAGAGTCTTCGAAGTTCACCTAATCCCATTTGCGTTAGGAGAATTTGATGTAATCTTAGGAATGGAATGGTTATCCAGTAATGGAGCGTAAATAGATTGTGAACGGAAGAGGGTAAAGATAAGAGTGCAAAATGGAAAAGAAGTAGTGTTTAAAGGGCAATGATAGACCCAGAAATTTCTGACCATGCTACAGGCAAAAAGATTGTTAAAGAAAGAAAACGAGGCCTATTGAGCTTATGTGATGGATACGAAGAAGGAAGTTTCTAACATATAGGACCTACTCATAGTAAATGAATTCGAGGATGTATTTCCAGAAAACTTACCAGGGTTGCCACCCGACAGAGAAATAGAATTCGCTATAGAATTAGCACCGGGAACAGCACCAGTATCCAATGCCCCCTATAGGCTAGCCCCAGTTGAGATGAAGGAATTAGCTTCTCAACTACAAGAGTTATTAGATAACGGGATGATAAGACCCAGTGTGTCGCCATGAGGAGCGCCAGTACTGTTCGTAAAGAAAAAGGACGACAGTGTGAGATTATGCATAGGCTATCGAGAATTGAATAAGCTGACTATGAAGAATAGGTACCCTCTCCCTAGGATTGATGACCTATTCGATCAACTCAATGGAGCTGTGCATTTTTCCAAAATAGATTTGAGGACAGGGTATCACCAGTTGAAAATCAAACCTGAGAATATACCGAAGACTGCTTTTCGCACTAGGTATGGACACTATGAGTTCTTAGTCATGTCATTTGGGCTAACCAATGCACCCGCAGCCTTTATGGATTTGATGAACAGAGTGTTCCAAAAGTACCTAGATATATGTGTGATAGTTTTTATAGATGATATTCTAATCTACTCAAAGACAAAGCAAAAACATGCAGAACATTTGAGGATAGTCTTAGAAATCTTGAGGAATGAGAAATTATATGCCAAGTTCTCGAAATGCGAGTTTTGGTTAAGGGAAATTCAGTTCTTAGGACATGTGGTGAGTAGCAAAGGAGTTTTAGTTGACCCCGCCAAGATAGAGGCGGTGTCCAACTGGGGAAGACCAACTACCCCAACAGAGGTTAGGAGCATTATGGGTTTAGCAGGATATTACCGAAGATTCGTGCAAGATTTTGCTAAGATAGCCGGTCCACTGACTAGACTTACCCGGAAGACAGAAAAGTTTGTATGGACAGAGAAATGTGTGGAAAGCTTTCAGGAACTGAAAAGGAGGCCGGTGTCAGCACCAGTGCTCGCTCTTCCCGATGGAAAGGGAGAGTTTGAGATATACAGCGACATATTGCTTAAAGGATTAGGATGTGTGCTTATACAGCATGGCAAATTTATAGTGTATGCCTCTCGGCAATTGAAGGAGTATGAGAGTAGATACCCGATGCATGATCTAGAATTAGAAGCCATAATGTTTGCCCTGAAGATTTGGAGACACTACCTATACAGTGAGAAGTGTGAGATTTACACAGACCATAAGAGCCTCAAATATATTTTTACTCAGAAGGAACTGAACATGAGACAGAGGAGATGGGTAGAGTTGAATAAGGACTACGACTGTGAAATTTTGTATCACCCGGGTAAAGCCAATGTGGTGGCTGACGCCCTTAGTAGGAAGGAAAGACTCAAAATGATAATGACATCTAAAGAATTAACTAAAGAATTTGAGAAGATGGAAATTGACGTGAGGACGATCGGTAAAGGAACAGAAGGATTATTTGAGATTAAGCTAGTGCCAGAACTGACTGAAAAGATATGAGTATGTCAGGAAAAGAAGATGAGTGAAGAAAGAGGAAAATTGACCGGTGAGGAAGTGAGATGTGAGAAGGACGAGAAAGGGATCATGAGGTATGCGTCCCGAATTTGGATTCCAAATGTGCAAGAGTTAAAGGACGAGTTGCTGCACGAAGGGCACAACTCCAGATATTCAATCCACCCATGAAGTACGAAGATGTACCGTGACTTTAAGGAATATTATTGGTGGCCTAACATTAAGAGAGAAGTAGAAGAGTGGGTCAGAAAGTGCTTGACATGCCAGAGAGTGAAGGCTGAACATCAGCGACCTAGTGGACTATTACGGCCCCTGGAAATTCCGGAATGGAAATAGGAGCATATGGCCATGGATTTTGTAACAGGCCTACCAAGGACAAAGACCAATCACGGCGCCATATGGGTTATCATAGATAGATTGACCAAGTCCGCACACTTCCTACCAATTAACGAAAGGTACACCGTAGACAAGCTGGTGGATATTTACTTAAAGGAAATTGTAGTGAGACACGGCGTTCCTGTTGCCATAGTGTCAGATCGAGACCCAAGGTTTAATTCTCGATTTTGGAGAAGCTTCCAGGAATGTGTAGGCAACAGACTAAACATAAGTACCGCTTACCACCCCCAAACTGATGGACAGAGCGAAAGGACTATTCAGACCCTAGAAGATATGATACGAGCGTGTGCCATCGAATTTAAAGGAAACTGGAATAACCACTTACCCCTGATCGAATTTGTTTACAACAATAGCTATCACGCTAGCATAGGAATGCCTCCGTATGAAGCTCTTTATGGAAGGAGATGTCGCTTTCCCCTATGTTGGGATGAAGTTGGAGAACACAAGATAATAGGACCAGAGTTAGTCCAAAAGATCAGGGAAATGGTGGGACTCATCAGGAAAAGACTGGTAGCAGCTCAGGACAGACAAAAGAAGTACGCCAACCAGACCAGGAAGGATAGGGAATATGAAGTAGGAGATTCAGTGCTATTGAAGGTATCTCCGTGGAAAAGAGTGATTAGATTTGGGAAGAAAGGGAAGCTGAGTCCCAGATTCATAGGACCCTTTGAAATTTTGAGGAGAATAGGACCTCTAGCTTACGAGCTCGCCTTGCCTCCTAATCTGCAACAAGTTCACAACGTGTTCTATGTGTCCATGTTAAGGAAGTACCATACAGATGCACGACACGTAATAGAATACGAACATGTAGATTTACAACCAGACCTGACCTACATCGAGCAGCCGGTAAGGATAATGGACCAAAAAGAACAAGTGCTGAGGAACAAGACTGTGAAGCTGGTTAGAATCTTGTGGAGGAATCGAAATGTCGAGGAGTCAACTTGGGAACTTGAAGATGCAATGAGGAATAGATATCCCCACTTATTTTCTAATTAATTCTGGGACGGAATCCTTGTTAGAGGGGAAGACTTCCCGTAATAACTCGAATTTTTGAAACCTTGTAAAATGTTTAATGAATAGTAACCCTGACGGATGGGAAAAACTTTTTAGCCCACACTATGTAGTGCATGAGAAAATGAGTTTCGGAGTTGATATTATGATTATGCGTACCAAATGAGTGTATGTAAACGCTATTAGTTTCGAAGAAAACGAATTTTGAAAAACGACCATATTTACGAATCATCGAGGATTACGGGAATCACAATATAATTATGAATTTAAAACCCTACGGATTTATATCCAAGTATGATAATTCAAAATATAAGGAATAAATACGAGAGGAATTATGTCGCGAACCATTTACGAGAAAGTATTACGAAAACGTTTAAGCGACCGAGCCAACGCGTAAACGATTAAATAAACTTAACGCACTAACTAACCATGGTAGAAAAGTAACCATGGTTACTTTATCAAATAGTGAGCTAAGGTTTAGGATGATCAACCAAGGCTATCAAATAGTAAGCTAAAGAGCTAAACAAGTTGCTTAGCTTGTAATCTACCAATGCTAGCTAGATTTGTCTCCAAGATTGGCAACAAAGATCAAATCCTAGGATAGATACTAAGGAATAACAATCAAATAAAAAGATATCACAAGCCTCATTTCCAAGAAGCAACCAAGGAAGCATTACCAAAAACTCTCTCTTTCTCTCCCAACCTTCTCCATTCGGCCCTTCACCCTAAAACAAAGAAATCAAAATCAAAACTTCAAGCTCTAGCCATGGATAAATCCTCCCATTAATTCCAAGCTTCCTACCAACCAAAATAAGGTAATATAAATCTTTGAGCTCTTTTTATCAAGGTTTTATGGGTGAAATAAAATCAAGAAAGTTGATAATGAATAGTGTGAATAGTAACTCTTCTTTGGTTTCTTAATTTTAATGGTTGTTTTAATTCCAAAAACTATACTAAGCACTCCCAAGACTTCACCATCATCAAGAACACATCTCAAGCTCTCAAGAAAGGTATAAATCTTGGACCCTACCTTATTTAAGATTTAAGTTCAAGATATTTTTAGTATATAGTTGTAAACCTAGTTTTGGTGAGAGTATTGTTGTAATTTTGATGTTTAACTAAGTAGATTTAAGGTTGATTGTTGTTGCCTCAAGAACATGATGTTCTTGAGAGGATTTAGTGTGGTGATGATTATATGTTGATTATTGGTGGTAGTATAAAGATTTAAGGCATAAACGAAACTCCGATCGTAACCGTAATCTCGTTAAAATGAACAAAACATAACATTAAGTTTCTTCAGAAAGTCTCGAAAATGTAAACTGTAGTTTCTTGAAAAATAACCCTTGATTATGATATACGATGTTATAAGGATCGTTTAGGCCCTTGAATCGCTTGATTCCGATTTACGGATCAAAAGTTATGGCCGTTTTACTAAAAGTGATTTACGCGACAAAAACTGCTACGAATTACGAACTTTGAAAATATAAAGGATTAACTTAATTATGTTCATAAATCATGAAATGTTTACAGAGATTAGTATATTAAGTTTCCTAACAGCCATAAAAATTTCAAGTGAAATTAATGATTTTTCAATTTTATAAAAATATCGGAGCCGAGACCGCGCGATTAGAAACCGTAGAATCCATATGCGGAGCCCACGACGAAAATGAAAATGAACTTAAGATACTTTGAAAAAGGAAGCGACCATGATGTGAATAAGGACATAAAGGAATAATAAGGGTAATATAAGTTGAGAGGGTGCATAATAATTAGAGCATGAGTGCGGGTAGCCGTAAATTAGAATGGGACCTAACGAAATGAATTGTGTTTATGATTATAGATTTCCGCGCAGAACCTAGAGCATCCTCCACCTCGAGATACCCAGGAAATTTTACGAACCCAATTTCATTTACTGTTATATTGTGAAAGGATTGTTTAATTATCATTGCATAAATACCATGCTTGCCATGATATGTAGTAATTGAACTTTTCGCATAATATAGCGATGTTGTACGATAAGTAAGTATCGTAGAATGTTTAATTCCGCTTTAAGCATGACGTATAAGTATATGTTATTCCCCGTGGACTAATAATGAAATTTACAAAAGGGGGGTTGAATGTAAATCTCAAAACTTTTTCAAGCTTTGAGCAGTTTCTAAGATTAAGTGTTTTGATGAACAAATGTGTGTGAATTGCTTTAAGCTAATACAAACAGATATATATTCAAGCAGAAATGTAAAGAACACAAAGAACTTAAAAACTTTTTTGGTGGATATGTTGTTCCACCAGAGATGTGTTATTTCAGAAAATTTGTGAATCAAAGAATTGATCACAGCTGCGTCCTAGTACAAACTAGATGATTTTCTCTCTGGATTTTTCTAAACAGCTCTGGAAAAATTCACCATCTAATTACTAGCTGCTACTTGGTTTATATAACACCAAGTTTACAAGTGAAGACAAAAATGTAGAATACAATTAAAAGATTCTTCACATATTTCTTCTTCATTTCTCTATCCAATGCAATTTAGGTTTAGCTGTGAATCTTTGAATACTTCCTTGTTTTCACCAGAATGGAAATGCTGCTTTTTCTTGATTCCTCCTAGAGGCTGCCATATTCCAGTTTGTCTCTGTCAACCCATATGCCTCTGTCAGCTTATGAATTGTCATTATCAACTGCTATTGAACTTAGCATCCGTTGAAGCTTTTATCTGTTAATGGCTTTATCCATTGAAGCATTAGCAGTTGAAGCTTTATCCGTTGATGCAGTCATCTGTTGATGGATGTTATCCGTTGAAGCTTTAGAGACATCTGTTGAAGCTTTGTTTCTCATCTTTTGAAGGCCTTTAATATCAGTTGATACTACTTCACTTATACAAAATTACAAGGCATGAAACATTTACAGTTAGTCCTCCTATTTGCATATCCACTAGTAGTCAACATGACTTATAATTTCCCACAACATCTAAGAATTATAACTTAAATACAGAGAATGAAATGTGCTACAATACTAAACTTATTTCTAAGTAAAGCTACTCCTTCAACCGATAGCCAGAATGGTCTTATCCGTTGAGGCTACACACACCAGATTTCTACTTAGGTGTTTTGTTGAATTTATCATCAAACTAATACACATATTCCTAACAATCTCCCCCTATTTATGTCTACTAGAACTGTAGGCATAAATTTGGGTTTAACTTGATGATAACAAAACACTTATTAAATATATGAACTGAAATAAAGTAGAAATTCAAAAGTGCTGCAAAAGTGTATATACTGAGATTGAATTGAAGAATTACATTGTTTCCAAGGGTGCTCCTTTAGCCTGAGCAGATTAATTCCTTTTCCTTTGATCCCTTGTTTTCTTCCCTAGCCTCTGGTCATTCTCCTCTATTTGGAGTTGGAGTTGTCTGTAGAATTCAACATCATCTTCTTCATTGATGTCCAACTTAGATTGCATATCCTTGAGAGTTTCATTATTGGAAATCTTGAGCTGATCTTCAAGTCTGAAAAATCTTCTGACTCCTTTATTGTCTCTGAACTCCATCAACCAATGAGGTGATTTATGAACTGTAACTCCATGCTCTGGAATGAGTAATGTTCTAGGCAAGGCATTGGACTCCCACCAAGTTTTCCTTATGCTGGCAATCTTGTTGAGAATCTCAGTTTTGGCAGTTCTGGTAAAGCCAGAATCCCTTTTGATAGCTGAGTAGACTCTAACCAAGGTAGAATAGCCTTCATCCAGAATTCTGTAAAGAGGCCAAGTCCTTTCCCCACTTCCTTTATATTTGAACACTAGTCTTTCTGGAAGCTGTCTGTAGGCATCTATTCCTCTTACTTCCTCCAGCTCATCCATATAGAGTTCAATGTCTGTAAATTCCTTTATGTCACAAATGTGAACATAATCATCCTTTGAGGCTTGTGGCTTAAGCTTGAGTTTCTGAGTGAATTTGATTGAGGTTAGGGGAGGTGTTGATTTGATTTTTCTTTTCTGTTTCTTTGATGGTGGAGAAGTGGTTAAGAAGGTGGGCAATTTGATGGTTTCCCAATCAATTGGTTCCTCCTTAGGAGTGATTGTTTCACCATGGATGTTTATTAAGGGGTCAGGCACAATGGTTTTAGGAATAGAAGGTAGTGGTTTGGATTTTGATTGGGTTTCTTCAATTTCATCTACAATCTTCCTTTTTGCATTGACCTTCTTTCTGTTCCCTTTCTGCCATTCCTTTCTTTCCTCACTTCTTTCTTCCATATCATCACTAAACATGTCCCCCATACCTACATCTTCACCCTTGTCTTCAATTTCTTTCTTTTCTTCAGCTTGACTTGACTTTTGCTGTTTTTCAAGCTTTGCTTGTGCTCTTTTGTCAGCCTTTAGCTTTTCAGCTTCTTCCTTCAACCTTCTGGTTTCTTCCCTCTTGGCTATTGAGAATTTGGGATGTCCTTGTATCACACAGATACTCTTTCCCTCTCTGAAGATAATAGCCATGTTCATTCTTTCAACCACATCCTTGGTCTCCTTGTGCTTTATGATATTACCACCTAATACCTTGTCTTCATCAGGCTTTGGAAGAGGAAAATCCACTCCTTTCAACTGAGCAAGGCTTAGAGGGTTCTTTGTAGAGTCTTTGTTGGATCTGTTGTTGGGCTTGAGAACCATAGATTTCAGATTCTTTGAAGAAGTCTCTCCACCCTTATTCCTCCTTACTGGCTTGAGCTCCATAATGATTGGCTCCACCTTTGTGCTATGCTTCACAGATTGTGATTTTGAGGTTGTAGGGCCAAACACTTGTTTCATCCTTTCATCAATTCTCCTCCTTTGCTCTTTGACTTTCATCTCAGCTGCTGCTATCTGGATTAGATCAATTCCATCAAGCTTTCCTTTGATTTGAGGTGTTGGAGAAGTGGAGATGGCAGGAACTAGCACTTTAGATATTTGAACTTTTGTTGATGGCTCTCTTTCCCCTTCCCTTTTATTCTCCCCCTTTTTGTTATCATCAAGGATAGGGTTCAAGCCTTGTGCTTTTGCCAGCTGCAATAGTAGACTTGTCTGAGATTTTTGATTTTAAAGAATGGCGACCACAGAGTTTTCAATGACTTGAACTCTGTCTTCCAACTTGGTCAGCCTCTTGTTAGCATCAGATTCTCTCCTCAGTCTCAGCAACAAATCTTGCATTGTACCATAAGGCATGACTGAATCCAACTTCTTAGAATTGTAGGATCTCAAGTCAGCAATATCCTTTTTGAGTTCATCCACACTCAAATTCTGTCTGATGTGCTGTAACTGTAGGAGATGCAGAGAGTCTAGATGAGCTTGAAGAATAGCCTTGGTACCAGCATCTGAAGTTGCCTGAAGGGTCTTTTGAATAGCCATGACCTGCTTGACCAAAGCTACACCAAACTGTCCTGGTGTAGATTTCTTTGTCCATGCCCATTCAGGTAAATTTGGAACAGAACTTGGGCCTTCATCTCCCCCTAAGTTCATGCTTCCATCCAAATAAACAGAGTCATCATCATGAGAATGTACTTCAAATTATTCAGATGGCTCACCAGCTTGAGAAGGCATCCTATTAACAACAGTTTTATCTCTTTGAAGAGATTCTGAAGTGTGCACTATGTTCAAAGTCTGCTCTGCCTCCACATTGCCCTGAGCAGCCAACAGTTGATAGGCTGAAATAGGATGAGTAAAAGTGTCAGCATCCAAGGAAATGTTATCAATTACAGCTTTGTAATGTTGCTGAAATTGTCTTCCCTTTTCAGCATCATCCACAATCATTGACTCACTAGCAATGGTTGAATCCACCCTTATAGCTTCTGTACCTGCTTTTCTCTCATTTTTTCTATATTCTTGCATCAGGGGCTCCCCCTGGCTCACACACACCCTCACACCCTCACCCACACCTACCAAGGTGGCACTCCTCTCACTCACTTTTTCCATGCTGGAAGAAATAGCATGCATATTTTGACTCTCAACCTCTCCTTTTGCCTGGGAGCAACCCAGCCTCTCACTCAAATTATCACTCCCTTCCCTCAATCCTAGAAGTGATTGTACAGTAACCATGTATTCTACACTTGGAATTGATTCAGATATATGTGTAGAGACTATCAACGGATAGGGAGTATCCGTTGAAGTAGGAACTGATGGTATCAACGGATAACTGCTATTAAGCTTATCCGTCGAAGAACAACCACTTGTCAACGGATGAGAGATATCCGTTGAAGAAGGAAAAGAAGTAGATATTGAAAGTGACATAATTGTTGAATCTATGTGGATTGATTTTAAGTGAGGTGACACAGATTCTTCAACTAAGTCTGAAAGAATTGGCTGATGATCCAACAAATCATCTAAAAGATGATGATCACCAGGATTTGAGTGGGGCTCCTCCCTGAGTTTTAAAGAGGGAGAATCAGGATTTGATGTGAATATCATATCCACATCCAGAGATGCTGATGGAGAATTTGGTGATTGATGTGTGTCTATTATGAGAGAATGGGGCTGTGACTCCACATTTGCTGGAGCCACATCAAGCTGAATTTGAGAAGGCAAAGATACATGTGGATGTATCTATGCAGTGTGTGCCCCCTGTGTTGAAACTAGGGTTTTAGCCTTATTTCTTCTTGAAAAGGCTTTGATAGGTGAATGTGTGGCTTCAGTGTCCCTCCCTCTTTTGTTCCGTGTCCCTGGTTGGGGACTATTTTCAATAGCTGTATCCTTTTGGGAGGATGCAACTAAGGATTTGTTAGAATCCTTTTGAACCACCATAGTCTTTTGAGAAACTGTGGCTTGGCTGGCTAGGGTACCACTCACCTATCCAACCTTATCCTGGGGGGTATCTTGATGTTCACCCCTCCCCTCACCACTCACACCCTGTTCACTCCCTTCAGGGTTTATGGTAGTTGTTACAACTGTTGTCTTTTGAGAAACAACAGAGATGGTTTTCTTTGACTTGTGTTTTGGAATTTTAGTTTTGATGGCTTTGGTAGGAATCTGTTGGGACAAAGACACAGATTCCATTGCCACACTAGAAGGCAAAGAAACAATGGGGTTGGAAGAAGTAGGAGTTGCAGAAATATTTACCTCACTTACCTGAGGTGCATTCATTATTGGTAAATATACCAATGGCACCTAACTGTTGAGGTTAATTCTCAAAAGGTCTGCAAGGACCCTTTTCTCTTGTGCCCAGCATTTGAGTTTATTGCTCTCATTAGTTATGACCAAACCTTCAGCAACATGGTTAGCCAATAACATAAAGAATCTAGCATAGTAGATGTTATGAGGTCTATTAGCTTTGTTACCTAACCTGGAACCTAATTCTAGCATGACATAGTTGCTAAAATTAAAGTACCTATCAGAAACTAGCATATAGAGCATATTAACAAGAGATGAAGTTATGGCATCAAAATTGCTAATCTTCCCAGAGAAAACCTTGATAAAGGCATCTCCAAGAAAACTCCATTTTTTCCTAAGGCCTTTTCTTCTAATGCTCCCTAAGCTAGCAGAATCAAAAGAATAGCCTATAGAATCTAACATAGCAGATACATTATTATCAGTGTGTGGTGTCATGGCATTATTCTCAGGTAGCTTAAAGCAAGACTGTATATCATCACAGTTAATACAGTAATCCTTACCTTTGAGAGAGAAAGCAATGGTCATGTCTGTGGAGTTGAACTCTACTGTTGTCCAAATCTCCTCAATTACCTCATAATAGATAGTTGGGGCTTCCAGCATTGCATAGCTTAGTTTGCAGTTTTTGATGAAGTCCATCATCTTGTGATAATCTGAGTGGGCTTCATTCTTTTCCACCAAGGCTATGAAATTGTTCTTTTCATAAACAAATCCAGACTGAGACATAATCTTGACTACTGGTGCCATTGTTGTGAGTAGAGGTTGCAGAGAAAGATTGAGAGTTTTGGGAGAGAAAGAGAATAAAAGCTTTTGAAAAGTAGCAAGAAAGCGTAAAGTGAAAATAAGAATTCAAGGGGCTTTTATACTTTCTCGAATTAAAACGTAAATAAAATGATTAAATAATACTTTTAAGTAAATTACAACCATTTGAGAATAAAAAAAACTGTAGAAATTCTGAAAACTGCTTTTAATACACATACATACAACTGTGTATATATGTATCAACGGTTAAGTAAAAGAATCAACGGTTGTGACTCACTTAAAGCAGCTGATGTGACACTTCAATGGATGAGGTAAATAGTTATCCGTTGAATATTAACACAGTTTTATCCGTTGAAGGATAAAATTACCAGAAATGTATTTGTCTTTCGACGGATAATGATCATCCGTTGATAGATCAATTTTGGCTTTCAACGGATAGGGAATATCCATTGATAGAATAAACTTTACTTAAAGCCAACTTTGTCCTTGCAACAAATTTATTTCAGGCTACAAAACAGATTATAATGAGGACATGAGTTTATGAATAATTAAGCATACCTAGCTCACTTACTAATCTCGTGAATGTTGATTCATCAAGTGGCTTGGTAAATATATCTGCAATCTGCTTTTCACTTGGAACAAAATGAAGTTTCACTGTACCATTCATCACATGTTCCCTTATGAAGTGGTACTTGATGTCAATATGCTTGGTTCTTGAGTGCTGCACTGGATTTTCAGTAATGGCAATGGCGCTTGTGTTGACACAAAATATAGGAATTTTGTCAACAGTTAGCCCATAGTCATATAGTTGATTCCTCATCCACAGTATCTGTGCACAGCAACTACCAGCAGCAATGTACTCAGCTTCAGCTGTTGATGTAGAAACAGAACTTTGCTTCTTGCTGAACCATGGCACAAGCTTATTCCCTAGAAATTGACAGGTGCCAGTTGTACTTTTCCTGTCTATTTTGCAACTTGCATAATCTGCATCTGAGTAGCCAATTAGATCAAAACCAGACTCTCTAGGGTACCAAATTCCTAGATTTGGAGTCCCTTTGAGATATCTGAAAATTCATTTAATAGCCATTAAGTGAGATTCTTTAGGGTCAGCTTGAAATCTAGCACAGAGACATGTAGAAAACATTATATCAGGTCTACTAGCAGTTAAATATAAAAGTGAACCAACCATGCCTCTATAACTTGTAATATCCACAGACTTTTCAGCCTTGTTTAATTCAAGGTTGGTTGCAGTGGTCATGGGAGTTTTTGCAGATGAACAATCCATTAAGTCAAACTTCTTTAAAAGATCATAAATATATTTAGTTTGACTAATGAAAATTCCACCACTAACTTGTTTAACTTGTAAACCAAGAAAATAAGTTAGCTCTCCCATCATGCTCATTTCATATTTACTTTGCATTAACTTAGTAAACTTTTTACAAAGCTTATCATCTGTAGATCCAAATAAAATATCATCTACATAAATTTGAACAAGTATTGTAGAGCCATTAACATTTCTAAAGAAAAGAGTTTTGTCAACAGTACCTCTTGTGAAGTGATTATCTAGAAGGAATTTTGACAAAGTCTCATACCAGGCTCTAGGTGCTTGCTTTAGTCCATAGAGTGCTTTCAACAGATAATAAACATGATCTGGAAAATTTGGATCTTCAAATCCAGGAGGTTGGTTTACATAAACTTCTTCCTCCAATTCTCCATTCAGAAATGTACTCTTGACATCCATTTGATAGACTTTGAAATTGGCATGGGCTGCATAGGCTAGAAAGATTCTGATGGCTTCAAGTCTGGCAACTGGAGCAAATGTTTCATCAAAATCTATTCCCTCTTGTTGAGAATAGCCTTTAGCAACCAATCTGGCTTTATTCCTTATGACAATGCCATTTTCATCCATCTTGTTTCTGAATACCCATTTTGTGTCAATAGAACTCTTGTTTTTTGGCTTGGGTACCAGCTTCCATACTTTGTTCCTCTCAAATTGGTTTAGCTCTTCTTGCATTTCTAAAATCCAATATGGATCCAATAGGGCTTCTTCCACTCTCTTAGGTTCCTCCTGTGATAGAAAACTACTATATAGACATTCATCTTGAGTAGCCCTTCTAGTTTGCACTTTAGATGTAGCATCATCAATGATCAATTCAAAAGGGTAATTCTTGGTCCATTTCCTTTGAGGTGGTAGATTAGCTCTAGATGAGGTTGCCTCGGTATTGTCATGATATGAGATAGAATGTTGATTGGTTGAAACTCCCCCTGAGTTGCTGATCCTTTGAAAGGAATTGGGAGTTCTATTACTTGATGAAGTGAAATGATTATCCGTTGACAGACTGTGATCAATGGATGCTTCATTATGAACTTCAACGGATGATGCACTTTGTCTTTCAACGGATGCTGCATTGCTTCTATCAACGGAAGCTGAATTATGACTTTCAACGGATGCAGCATTCTATGCATTGTCCAAAGGCAGATTTTGAATTCTTTTCGAGGTGCCTTCTCCATCATTCTCATTTTCACTATCATCACAATATATCTCAATGTTGTCAAATTTGAGTCCTTCATGATGTCCCTCATTTGTTAGTCCATCAATCTTTTTATCATCAAACACAACATGCACAGATTCCATGACAATGTTGGTTCTTAGATTGTAGACCCTATATGATTTTCCAGCAGAATAACCAACAAATATTCCTTCATCAGCTTTTGCATCAAACTTTCCTTTGTGATCTGGTTGATTCCTTAGAATGTAGCATTTGCAACCAAAGACATGAAGAAATTTTAAGGTTGGTTTTCTTCTCTTGAACAATTGATAGGAAGTCATGCCTTTTGCTTGATTGATTAGAGAAATATTCTGAGTGTAACATGTACAGTTAACCGCCTCAGCCCAAAAGTATGTTGGGAGTTTTGACTCTTCAAGCATTGTTCTTGCAGCTTCAATTAGTGACCTGCTCTTCCTTTCCACCACACCATTCTATTGTGGAGTCCTTGGAGCTGAGAACTCATGCATGATCACATTTTCTTCACAGAACAACTTCATGGTTGAATTCTTAAACTCAGTTCCATTGTCACTCCTGATATTCCTTACTTTGAAATCTGGATGATTGTTGACTTGCTTGATATGATTGATAATGATTTCACTAGCTTCATTCTTTGATCCAAGAAAATAAGTCCATGAAAACTTTGAGAAATCATCTACAATCACTAGGCAATGTCTTTTCGTTGAAATTGACAATACATTGACTGGTCCAAAAAGATCCATGTGTAGCAGTTGTAATGGTTCATCAATTGCTGATTCAAGCTTCTTACTGAATGATACTTTCTTTTGCTTTCCTTTCTGACAAGCATCACACAGTCCATCCCTTGTGAATTCCACTAGAGGCATTCATCTAACTAAGTCCTTTTTGACTAGATCATTCATTTTCTTGAAATTCAAATGGGACAGCTTCTTGTGCCATAGCCAACTTTCAACTGGACTTGCTTTGCTGAAAAGACTAGTAATTGATTCTGCATCTGTAGAGTTGAAGTCAGCCAAGTACATATTCCCTTTTCTAACTCTAGTTAGAACCACTTTGTTGTCCTTCTTATTTGTGACAACACGGGCTTCAGAATTGAAGGAAACAGTATTCCCTTTGTCACATAGTTGACTGATGCTCAATAGATTGTGTTTGAGACCATCAACTAATGCAACTTCATCAATGATGACATTTTCCTTTGAAATCAAGCCATATCCCATAGTGAACACTTTGTTGTCATCTCCAAAGGTTATGCTAGGGCCAGCTCTCTCCTTGAACTCTGTGAGCAGGGTGAATTCTCCTGTCATGTGCCTTGAATAACCACTGTCCAAGTACCATAGATTCCTTCTTTTTCCCTGCACACAACAAAATCAATCAAGTTGATTTTGGTACCCAAGTTTCCTTGGGTCCAGCCTTGTTAGTCTTTTTCCTAGACTTCATTCCTCCTGCATCTTTTGACTTAGGCAACTTTGGGTCAACCTTGATCTCAGATGCTGTTGGTTGAAGTGTAGGATTAGTTACAGAATCATTTAGCACATTTGGTTGAATTTGATAAGGCATAGATTGTGCAAACATATTATTCCACATAGGCATGTTGTATGGCATTTGAGGCATACTGAATGCAGTAAAATAAGGGTTATTAACATATGGCATGTTTGCAAAATGTGCATGAGGATTCTGATGAGACATAACAGGCATAGCATGCAGAGGTGACATAGACATGTTAGGCACGGAAGGAGTTAAAGGCATGGGAGCATTCTTAACAGATTTGCAGTTATCAGATAGATGATTAACACTTTTACAATGCACACAGCTTTTTCTAGGAGCATACTTATCAGGTGTGCAATTATTGTGTTTGTTAATCTCTACCTTCCCATTTCTATTAGATTTTCTTTTAGTTTCCTTTTTATCCTCAACCAATTTAAGCCTATTTTTCAACTGATCTAAGGTCATGTGTCCTATATTCACCTTACTGGCATCTTTGGATGTGCTAGCTTCTTCCTTGACAAAGTTCTTGGAAGTTGAACCAAACTTCTTATTGAGATTTTTCAAATTGTTCTTTCTAAAATCACTTGCCTGTTTTAATTGATGAGCCTTCAACGGATGCTCTTTTTCTTCCTTCAACGGATAACTTTCATCATCCGTTGATTCCACATACGTTGACAATCCATCAATTAATTCAACTTCCTTTTTGGTTTTCTTCCAGGCATTCTCACAGAGTGATTCAATTCCCTGAACCTTGACAATTTGAGCACTAACATCCCTAGATGTTTTCCAGGCCTTGATTACCTCTTGCTCACGTTCTAATTATTTAGAAAGAATTTCTACTTTCTTAACAGATTCTTCTAGTTCACTCTCAACAGTCAAGCATTTGATTTTAATCTTTTCAAGCTCAATTACCTTACCCTCTAACACAGCATTCCTATCACTTAAAAACACATTATTCTCTTTGATTCTTGTGTTTTCTTTAGCTAGTGATTTAAGGGAAACACGCAAATAATATAATTCATTGGACATATCATTTATGGCTTCATTGCATTCAATATTAAAAAGCTGAGAGAGGTCAGTAGTAATTACCTGGTTGCTTGATGAACTAGTTTCATTTTCATCAGAATTAGCCATTAGGGCTAGGTTGACATATTCCATATCATCATCTTTATTGGCTCCATCTGCTGCCCAATCATCTTGAGTCAGAAAAGCTCTTTCCTTTTGTTTGAGCAAATCGAAATATTTCTTTTTGTAATCAACTTGCTCAAATTTCTTCTTATCAGAGGCTGGCTTTCTGCACTCATTTGCAAAGTGTCCACTTATGCCACAATTATAATATTTGAACTTAGATTTGTCCACCATGTTCTTGTTTGACTTAGTGAATTTTGCATTTTTCTTGAATTTCATCTTTGCAAACCTCCGGGACATAAAAGCCAGATGTTCATCAACATCATCAGAGTCATCTTGACTGGAATTGTCTTCAACGTCAGCTACTTGCTCCTTTCCCTTGCTTGATTCTGATTTGCTTGTGCCAATTTTAAGACTTGGCATTGTCTTTTCTTCATTCCTGGCTTCAATCTTCTCATTGTCAGCTACAAGTGCAACTGATCCACCTTTTCTTTTTCCCTTTTCCAACAGCTCATCTTGCTCCATCTCAAGTTCATAGGTCTTCAAAATTCCATATAATCTTTCAAGTGTGAAGTCCTTATAATCTTGAGAATTTCTTAGAGAAACAGTCACAGGCTTCCATTCCTTTGGTAGAGACCTCAGAAATTTTAAATTGGAGTCCTTGACTTGGTACACTCTGCCATACAGCTTCAATCCATTCAACAGTTTCTAAAATCTGTTGAAGGTATCATTCAATGATTCTCCTTCTTCAAAATGAAAATATTCAAACTGTTGAATGAGAAGCTGCATTTTGTTTTCTCTAACTTGCTCAGTACCTTCACAGATAAGTTGCACAGTATCCCAAATCTCCTTAGCAGTTTGGCTGTTAATGACATTGTCAAACATATCTTGATCTAGGCCATTAAATAGAATGTTCATGGCTTTCTTGTACTTGTGAACCTCTTCAATATCTTCAACAGTCCATTCTGCTTTTGGCTTGGGAATAGACTGTCCAACAACAACTGTTGCAGTAGCAGCTATGGCCACCTTGTGAGGGATGTGAGGACCATTTTCAATGCAGTTGATGTAGCTTTCATCTTGAGAGAGAAGATGTAAATGCATCTTCACTTTCCAGTGATGATAGTTATCTCTTTCCAGGATTGGAATCTTTACACCAATATCCTTCTTACTCATGATGTTAGCAGAATAGATCTTTAAACTCTTTGTATGTTAAGAGCTTGCTCTGATACCAATTGTTATTCCCAGTGGACTAACAATGAGATTTACAGAAGGGGGGTTGAATGTAAACCTCAAAACTTTTTCAAGTTTTGAGCAGTTTCTAAGATTAAGTGTTTTGATGAACAAATGTGTGTGAATGGCTTTAAGCTAATATAGATAGATATATATTCAAGCACAAATGTAAAGAACACAAAGAACTTAAAAACTTTTCTGGTGGATATGTTGTTCCACCAGAGATGTGTTATTTCAGAAAATCTGTGAATCAAAGAATTGATCACAGCTGCGTCCTAGTACAAACTAGATGATTTTCTCTCTGGATTTTTCTAAACAGCTCTGGAAAAATTCACCATCTAATTACCAGCTGCTACTTAGTTTATATAACACCAAGTTTACAAGTGAAGATAAAACTGTAGAATATAATTAAAACATTCTTCACATGTTTCTTCTTCATTTCTCTATCCAATGTAATTTAGGTTTAGCTGTGAATATTTGAATACTTCCTTGTTTGCACCAGAATGGAAATGCTGCTTTTTCTTGATTCCTCCTAGAGGCTGCCACATTTCAGTTTGTCTCTGTCAACCCATGTGCCTCTGTCATCTTATGAATTGTCACTATCAACTGCTATTGAACTTAACATCCGTTGAAGCTTTTATCCATTGATGGCTTTATCCGTTGAAGCATTAGCAGTTGAAGCTTTATCCGTTGATGCACTCATCTGTTGATGGATGTTATCCATTGAAGCTTTAGAGACATCCGTTGAAGCTTTGTTTCTCATCCGTTGAAGGCCTTTAATATTCAGTTGATACTACTTCACTTATACAAAATTACAAGGCATGAAACATTTACAGTTAGCCCTCCTATTTGCATATCCACTAGTAGTCAACATGACTTATAATTTCCCACAACATCTAAGAATTACAACTTAAATACAGAGAATGAAATGTGATACAATACTAAACTTATTTCTAAGTAAAGCTACTCCTTCAACAGATAGCCAGAATGGTCTTATCCGTTGAGGCTACAAACACCAGATTTCTACTTAGGTGTTTTGTTAAACTTATCATCAAACTAATACACATATTTCTAACAGTATACGACCATGAGTCGGTCGGAATTTTAAGATAAAAACCCGGTGATCATCCCGGTGATATTATAGGACGTTTAAAAGTCCATAGTAGTACGGTTTAAAAGGACTCAACGTCCACTTACAAAACACTAAACACCTCGAACTTTATTAAAATGATTTCTAAAGATCATATTCCTTCAACTATACTTTATCATTCGAATAATAAATATCTATTTACTATTCATTTTTTATGGGAGAAGTATTCTCCAGTGAATATTTATTTCAGACTCGATTAAATATTAAAGATTATTAAATTACTTAGACATAAATTAGTTGAGAAATATTATTTCAAATATTCTTTTAAAAGTATAATTATTCGAGGTTTAATTATTCAACAATTAATATTTTATTATTAAGCATTAGTTATTTAATGGTTTAATTATGATTTAAAAATCATAGAACCTGATTCAAATTACTTTCTGATTTTTGGAAAATCATTCGAATAATTTCAGATCGTCGGAGAATATTATCTCGACTTATTTGAAATATTTGGATTATTTTTTCAAAAGAAACTCTCCCTTATATAACAAATATGTTTGACAACGGTCAACTCACATCCCTAGTACTTCCTCCGAAAATTCTCAGAAGTACATATATATACGTACAAATCAAAGTGTACCTATCAACAAGCAATATGCTTGGGGAATAATATAAGTTCCAGATTGATGATGAGATTCTTACAAGGACGATGAGGGGTAGACTCCAGTACTTCGTGGACTGGGGAGACCACCAATTTAATACCACTCGGGAAGGTATCTTATATATAGATAAACATGTGGAGTATCCGTACCTAAGAGGGATGGACACAAACCGTATCTTGAGAGGGATAGACACGAAGTGTGTACCTGAGAGGGACGGACACAGAAAAGGCCCAAATGCGGCCAGGGTGATAACCAATAATAAAAGGGAATTATCCATCTATACGTAGAAAATGTTACTATTTCCGTAGTATGACTGATCATCGTATACGGTGGCTCCGGTGAATGTTATATTCTTCCAATTGAAATTATGATGCAATACCGTAACCCAAGCCTAGGTGTTGGGTTTACTATTAAGGTATTCGCAGGATAATAAAATCAACTAAATAATTGTTATCATAAAAAGGTGTGTATCACCAAGGAAAACTATTTTTGAATAAAACATAATTATCATATATGATGTTTTACGTGAGTTATCATACAGTCATTTTCATACTGTACATTTTTATGCTGGGAATTATAGCTCACACTTGTTTTCTTAAATTGACGCAACACAACAGTGAATCAAGATGCCTACCATGAGAACCACATCCAGGAAATGGGTAGGAAATGGCCAGCTGTTCCGTAGGTTGTTTGGTGTTGTACCACAGGTAGTCCGAATAAGCTGGATTGGTTTTCAGTTGTTTTTAGTTTGGCTTATTTATAAGTATGACTTATGTAAGGTAATAAATAAGAAACATATATTTGGCCGACGGACTAGCCTTACTTAAAGGTTATTCCCCGGTAAGACTTAATTACTGTTGGGTTGTAATAATTATCACTTTGTGGTTGATCTACTCTAGTAATGAATGGTTCATTCCAAAACAATAACCTGTAAGTGTGTGTGTGTGTGATGAATGTGGGGTCTTAAAGTGTGATTGAGATGGCGTGGCCTCCGAGATCCCTGACCCCGGATTTTGGGGCGCCATACAAGGTATTATATCCAAGTATAATACATATCTTACAATGGACCGCCGCCACAACCTCTTATGCAACCATCCAATCCATAAAAATATTTTTAATCAAAGGAGATGAATCAAACGACATCCTTAACAATATAACTCCCCATTTCACATGGTCCAGAGTAATCTCAATAACTGATCGCAAAATAACTAGAACAATAAGTTATTCACTAATCTCATCTCAAAGTTCCACTATATAGAGTATATCTGGATAGTATAGTTATTCACTATATATCAATTTGAAGATTGTTTCAGCGAAATATAAAATGTTTAACTATTTGAACTTAGAATATAGAAGAAATACTTGCAATATATCACAAGGAGGTTCGAGAATACTTGCATGATTATAATTAAACAATCTGATATGTAAAATGATAAACTATTTTGAAATTAGAATAGTACAGAAAACTTGCCTGGTATGCTCAATACTCTTCACTGTAACCTCCGCTTATAACTGCTGGCTACCAACTCAGTCTAACACCTGACTGCGCTCCTTGCTACTCGATCCTATAAATAAAAGTACTATTTTAATTAACAAAACCAAACTAAATCGGCATAACTATACGTCTTGACGTCTACCCGATTGCTTATATCTAATCATGGCATTTTAAAACTATAAACAGATAGCATGCATATCATATAGCACGTAATTATATTATTCATATAACACGTAATCACATAATTTATGTAATAAATAAGTCAGATCGTCAAAAGATAGGTCTTGGTATTCTTAGAATTGAAATCAAGTCAAAAATGGGATTTACCAATCAATAATCAACTTAGAACGACTCGCTAAATGAGCGACCTTTTCATACAAAAGGATTTAGGTCTGGAAAATATTTTTATTGGAAGCGGAATATTTTTCTGAGCCTAAACGCGTTCGTTTCGTATTAAACGGACGAACGGTCTATTTATTACTAATAAAGTAAGAATAAATCAATTAATAATAATAATAATTGATTTTTAAATATTTAAATATATGTTTTAAAAGCTCAAAATAATTTTTAGGAATTATTTGGCTTAATTATAAATAATTATTTTTATTTAACTATTTATAAATAGAATTAATTGATTAAATGAATTAATCAAATAATTAAATCCATAAATAATTACTTAAAATAAATTATAAATAACTAAATCAATTTTTTGATTTTTAAAAATAATAAAATAAAATAATTTTTGGAATTTAAAATAATTTAGTTAATTAAAATATTTAACTAAATAAATTTTAGGAATTGAAAGAAATGATTTTTGAAAATATAAATAAATTTTGAATAATTTTTAAAAAGAAAATTCAGAAATAGATTTCTTGTTTCATGTTTGGAAGAAAATAGATCAAACGGCGGGCTTCCAAGAACGTGGTCGGAAAACACGATGAACACCGCCGAAAATCTAAAAAATTCCATAATCCAGTTGGTGGACCCAGTTTCCGGTAACACATCCGGCAGCCCTCAAAACCAGTCAAAAACCCACGTTTTTTGTACCAATCGATTCCAAATTACTCCTACAGTCCAAATATCACCCTAACATCAACAGACAATCAGAACAACCCGGATTCCGACGATTCCGGCCAAAATCGCCATGAAAACCGGCACCTTCTATCCCAATTCCAGCAAAACTATGAATTAACTGAAATCATAACCAAAATTAACGATTCTAATACGAAAATAAAGCTCAAGACATCTACAATCAAACCCAATTAATAAAAGTAACAATCAACATATGAGTAATCAAGAAAAATAAAAAACATAAACGGAAAAATATAAAAACTCGACTCAATCAATCCTGAAACCAAACGATGCAAACATGTACTCAAATCAACTGTATTAAACACGTTAAAGCTATTCATAACCTCAAATTCAATCAACAATTATAAGTACTTGTATTTTTTTGCATTATTTAAATGTGTAATTATTAAATAATTAAATAAATAAAGTATGTGTATGGGTTCTATCAGCTGGATGTTACTTTGTTATTAACTATATATGATTACTGGTGTGCGAGGATCATTTGTGTAATTAGTTGTGAAGCTGTGTTATTTTGTATTTATATTTAAAGGTGATTTTTATTTAAAATTTATTTCCATAAATATTTGGATTGTCTCTAAAATCATTTTTATCACTTTATAATTTTATTTATTATTTTTAGGAATTTATAAAATTTAGAAATTATTATTTCATTGATTATTTAACTTTAAATGATTTTATGATTATATTTAATTATAAAATCAGTATTTAATTCCATAATTCTTCAAAAATTACAAATTCATATTTTATTAAGTTTGGAATATTTTGAGAATTTTAAAATTATTTTGGAAATTTTTTGGTTTTTATTTACCTGTGCGATTGTTCGGTAAAATGTAAAACGCGGGTCTGATGTGCGCTGTAGAAATGATTTAATTCGGGATTTTTTTAAAACCATTTTCGTGAATTTTTGGATTATTTTACCCGTTAAAATGCTCGTTCAATTTTAAATTGCGGTGTCCGAGTTCAGGGTTATCACGACAATAATAATAATAAAAAAAAGGGGGAAATGTTTTAACCGGGTTAAACCCGTTTCCTCCTTTTCCAGTTCAGGTCTCTCCCCCTTATTTCTCCTATCGATCTCCTCCCTCCTCTCTTCCAACAATCTCTCATCTCTGCTTCTTATTCCCTACGATTCCTTCTTTCTCCCCTCCCTTGATTGCCTTCTTTTCTGGTAAGTTTCCCCCTTCTGTTGTGCAGTGTTGTGGTCACCGCCCTTCGCCGCTCCGGCGAGGTGGTGGCGCGTGTGCCGCTGTTGGCGTGTCGGGACCTTGTGCGTGTGTGTATCGTGTTGTGTGTGTGAGTTTCTTCGTGTGTGTGTGTATCGTGTGTGTGTGTGTGAGTTTCTTCGTGTGTGTGTGTATCGTGTGTGTGTGTCAGTTTTCCGGCCACCATTTCAAGTTCTCGGTTCACTTGTTTTGGTCCCTATTTGTTTGATACACATACATATACGTATGTATATATGTGTTGATTGAATATTCTGGCCACCTGTCGCCGGTTTCCGGTGAGATGGCGGTGATTGTGCATGTGCGCGCGGCGCGTGTGTGCACGTATAGCTGTGTGGTTGCGTTTTGTTGCCCTGTACTGCTGCGTTTGTGTTGACTGTGTAATTCGATTTATTCAAATTATTATTATTTTTTAATAAAATATATGTATATATATATAAACCCGAATGAAATTTCGATGATTATTCGAGTATATTTATTTTATTAATCGATATTTAATTGGTGGAACTCGTATGGAAACCCCAAATTTATCGGGTACCGACGAGTTTTACCGTCGTTGGCGATGAGCCTCGGCGAGCTGACGGTGGACCGTGATGAATTAATTCTGAGTCCTAAAATTTTAAAATTTTAAAATGATTAATTATTTCAAGAGGTCGTATCGTTAATTGAATTGTGATTCTGATTGTTTGTTCGTATAATAATTTGATTGGTAATTGGGAGTTTGTGGATTGATCTTGTTGGTTGAAGCGGCGAATGGGACTTGTAAAAATGGATTTTTGGTGATTTGTGTAGTTGTTGATTTGACGTCGAGATATTCGACGGGTTAGCCGATAATTAGAGGAGGTGCTGCCTGATTTCCGGGGAATCAAATTACGGAAATACGGGGGCATATCCAGTAATTACCGGAACACCAAACGAATATATATATATATACTTTATATGAAACCTGATTATGTGTTGTGATGAGATATTTGCCAAAACCGATAACCCTAATTTCATAAAATAACGAGTATACGTATTTTCTGAAAACAAACACTGAACTAACTTTCGAGGTTATGAACCCTAATTGATATGTGTATTATTATATTGAGAATGTTACGAGTCGGGTTTTGTTAACGTACGGGTAGACTGTTAGCGAGGATAGTCAAGCATATTCAGATGTCAAATTTAGGGTATTTCGGTTCTGTAGGTTCCAATCGAAATCCTGAGCATCCCGGTCGGTGTCAAAGCTAGCCAGTAATGGTTGTTAAAGCATATCAAGGCAAGTACCCCTGACCATATCTTGACGGTTCAGTAATATATGAATAATTGTTGATTTAAATTTACGTACTGGAACAGAACGGTTTAAGTTGCTTATCCCATGTGTTCAAATTGTTTTGTTAACTTGTATTTTAGGGGAAAAGTAACTTTTGAAAGTACCTATCTCTAAATTTTGAATAAAATGAAAATGTTTTCGAAAGTGTGTTGTAATATAATTGTTTTAATAAGAGATAGGTAAGTAGTTTGGAAAACTGGATAAAAATTGATCAGATAATTGGATGAGTGTGCGCAAGGGCCCGTAACGGCCAGGAAGATAGCGTAAGAGGTGAAGTGGTTGCGCACCCTATTATAACCACCAGCCCAGAGTGACAGGGACCTAGCTAGTCTCTGAGTTCCGGAACAAGTTTTATAGAATGGCCAAGATAGAGTCGCCAATGGAGATAGCCTGATAAGCTGTCTCACCAGGGATCATCCAATACTTTTACATCTGAGCAAAATTTTGTGGTTCCCGTAACGGAACAAATGGTTTTGGGTTCCCGTAACGGGATAAATGGTTTTATGGTTCCTGTAATGGAATGGAAGATTTAAAAATGAAAGTAACATGCTAAAAATTGAATTCTGGTATTTACACAGCACAATTAATGAGATATTTTATAGAGCATGCTAGCTATTGATATCCAGTTTTCATCGGTTTTCATCTGTTTTCACCTGTTTTACTTGTTTTTTCTAACAAGTATGATTTATATTCCTACAATTGTTTATCATAAACTTTTTTGATTAATATTTATATAGTGGTACTGCTGAGTGATTGATCGCTCACTCTTACAAATATTTTTGTATATTTTCACATTGCAGATGCTTAGGAGATGTTGTTGTCTTGGTAAGGGCCAGTTTCCAGTTCCTATGGTATTGAGCTCCTCTGAGTGGGTTGTGTCAGACCAGGTGTGGTCTATGAGTTGTTGTAGAAAGTTAGAAATATCAGGCTGTGTTAAATAAGTTGTTTGTAATAAGTATGTAACCTAAATTATACTTGAACCTGGAAAAGATCTTGAGAAGGGGTTGTTTATATAGAAATAAAAGTGAGTGGATTGTGTTATAATTGTAATTTGATAATGTTAGTGACGTGAACTCCTGACCCTGGGGTTAAGGCCGTTACAGGTTGGTATCAGAGCTACAGGTTTAAGTTCCTCATTTACGTTAGGAATAAAGTTGCGAAAGGTTTAGAATTGGTGTATAGGGTATGAATCAGCAACTCACATCTAGAGGAGCAAGTTTAAGAGTTTAGTCGAGGGTTCAAAGTTGTAACCCTGGCATGTGTTGAGGATTATGGAACTGCCTTAATCTTTAGTGTGTTTCCCTGGTATAGGTTCAATTGGTAATGGCCGATAGAGGTTCCTAGACATCCCTTCTACGAGAACGAGTTCGACCATGTGAATTTAGTTAGTAGGTTGTGATATAAGTTAGCGGCTGTTATAAGTATTGGAGTATGCTGCTAGTGTTGCGCTGTTATTATTGTTGTTACTTTTATTGTTGCATTTATTGTGGATCTTGTTAAATCTAGCCACTCATTACATTCGGACCCCAACTAAATGAGGGTGGGAATATTTTATTGCGGCAGCATTCTCTTGGCACATGAAAATGTTGCTACCCGGGGGCAATTCTTTTAAACTAAAACCATTTGTTATGTTTCAGGAGAATGCCGCCCAAGAAGAATATCCCGTCCAATTCCTCTAGTAGAGCTTCTGAAGGGGCCCAGTTATGGATGAGTTGCTAGATTTGATGCGCCAACAGTCTAATCAAATGGCTCAGCAGCAAGAATAATTTCAGCTGCTGCAGCAACAATTTCTGTAACAACAGCAGCAGTTCATATAGCAGCAGCAGCAACAAATTTAACAGCAACAGCTGCAGCTGCAGCAGCAACCTCAGCAAAGAGAAGTGAATTAAACTGTGAGTTTTAAATCTTTTCAGTCGGTAAAGCCCCCAGATTTTAAGGGCGAGGTGGACCCAGTTGCTGCCAGAACTTGTCTAAGGGAAATGGAGGAAGCTTTCACCCTCACACAAGTAAGTGATAATCTCAGATCAGACTATGCGAGTTATTTTCTAAAGGGTGAAGCAAATTATTGGTGGGAATCAACTTGTGTCTTGGAAGGAGAAGGTCCTATTCCTTGGACCAGGTTCACGGAATTATTTTTGGAAAAATATTTTCCGGATTGTTTGCAGAATTAGTTGGAGGTTGAGTTTCTGGAGTTGAAGCAGGATGAAAAGAACGTGGCCGAGTACAAGGCCAAGTTTACAGAATTGGCCCGGTTGGTGCCTGTGTATGTGAGTGATGCTCAGAAAGCGAAGAGGTTCCAGCAGGGACTGAAGCTAGAAATTCGTAGTGGAGTTGTAGCCTTGCAGCTCAAGACATATCCCTCTGTAGTTCAGGCCGCTCTAGTAATTGAAAGTGATCAGAAGTTGGCTACCAAGGAAAAGGGTGATAAGAAGTGAAAGTCTGAAGGTATTACTGGTGAGACGAATCCAGGAGGGTCCAGTCAGAGGTTTCTGAAGCGATTTGGCCAAAACAGGAATAAAAGATTCAGAAGACAGAATTTTCCTCAGGCTAGGCCTGCTACCACCTCAGTTGCCTCCACTCCATCCCAGTCAGCAAACTCAGCGGTGGATTGTAAAATATGTGGAAAGAGGCATAGTGGCTCATGCAAAAGGGATGTTCAGTGTTTCAAATGTCATCAAAAGGGTCATTATGCATCGGAATACAATTCAGAGAAACCCTCAGTTACCTGCTACAACTATGGAAATATGGGACATCTTGCTCAAAATTGTAAGACAGCTACTCAAGGTACTGCATCTCAAGGACTGGCCTCCAGCACAGCTAAAGCCAGAACTTTCAAAATGATAGCTTCCTGCAGAAATATATCCAGCTTCTGTAGTTGATGTGGAAATTGACTTTTATTTCTTGCTAAACCAAGAAACTAAACCTACCACCAAGAAATTGGAAGCTTCCAGGAGTGCTTTTCCTGTCTATTTTACATCCTGTAAAATCAACATCTGAGTATCCAATTAGCTTAAAGTATGAATTTCTAGGATACCATAATCCAAGATTTATGGTGCCTTTGAGATATTTAAAAATTCTTTTCACAGCTAATAGATGTGGTTCCCTTGGATTAGCTTGGAACCTTGCACAGAGACAGGTAGCATACATGATATCAAGTCTACTAGTAGTCAAATATAGGAGTGAGCCAATCATACCTCTGTAGTTAGTTATATCTACTGATGAACCAGTATTTCAATGTAACTTGGTTGCAGTGGCTATTAGAGTTGTTGCAGTTGAACTGTCTTGCATTCCAAATCCTTTGAGCAAATTTTTGGTGTATTTGGATTGATATATGAAGATCCCTTCATCAGTCTGTTTTACTTGTAAACCCATAAAATAACTCAATTCTCCCATCATACTTATTTGATATCTTGTCTGAATTATCTTAGCAAACCTCTCACAGATTTTATCATTAGTATAACCAAAAATTATATCATCAACATATATTTGTACTAATAACAAGTCCTTACCATGGTATTTATAAAATAAATTTTTGTCAGTTGTACCTCTTGTGAAACCACTTTCTAATAAAAATAGAGCTAGTGGTTCATACCAGGCCCTTGGAGCTTATTTTAGTCCATAGAGTGCTTTATCCAGTTTATAGACATGGTCAGGATATTTTGGATCAATGAACCCTGGAGGATTTTCAACATAAACTTCCTCTTCAAGTTCACCATTCAGAAATGCACTCTTCACATCCATTTGGAACACATTAAACTTCATGTGAGCAGCATAGGCTAGGAAAATTCTGATTGCCTCAAGCCTTGCAACTAGAGCAAAAGTCTCATCATAATCAATGCCTTCTTGCTGTGAATAGCTCTTTGCAACCAGTCTTGCTTTATTTCTTGTAATGATGCCCTCACTATCAGTTTTTTTTCTGAACACCCACTTTGTACCAACAAATGATCTGTTCTTTGGTCTTGGCACAAGAGTCCAGACTTTGTTTCATTCAAATTCATTAAGCTCCTCTTGCATTGCTGTAACCCAGTCAACATCTTGAAGAGCTTCTTCCACTTTCTTTTTTTCATTTTGAGATAAAAAAGAATGGTAGAGACATTCTTTTATAGTGGTTTTTCTGGTTTTTACACCATTATCAGGATTAATGATCAAGTCAGGAGTGTGTAACTTAGACCATTTTCTTGCATATGGGAGTTGACTCCTTGAAGCAGAACCTCCCCCTTGATCCATGAACTCTCTAGTGTCTCTTTGACTTGTACCACTATCATTTCCTGATGCTCCCCCTGATGTAGTATTTCTAGTGCTATCAGTATTTGATCCATTAATATTTGAGGAATCGGAGTCTGATGAATTATTTACTGATGTTCCTTGAGTTGTATCCCTTGTAGAAGACTCTTGATGTGAATCGTGTTGCTCCCCCTCAAAATGTGCTTCAGTATTTAAAGAATTTCCGCTGTCATGTGGATCATCAGAGTTTAAAGTGATATCAGGATTTACTGTATCAGGATTTATCAGTATATCAGGATTTAACTGTTCAGCATATGGTACTTCATTTTCAAATTCAACTCTTCATGGTCATCTGCATCTTCAAGTCCTGTGATTTTCTTTTCATCAAAAGCTACATGTATAGATTCCATGATTGTCTTTGTTCTTAGATTATACACTCCGAAAGCATTTGTTGACAATGGATAGCCAACAAAAATGCCTTCATCAGCTTTTAGATTAAATTTAGTAAGTTGTCCTAGATGAGTTTTGAGAACAAAACACTTGCAGGAAAAAATGTGAAAGTAATTCAAATTTGGGTTCTTTCCCTTCACAATCTCAAATGTTATTTTTCCAAGCTTGTTGATCAATGTTGCATTTTGTGTGAAGTAGGCAGTTTGCACAGCCTCGGCCTGGAAGTAGGTAGGAACGTGCTTCCTCTAGCATGGTTCTTGCAGCTTCTATGAGATTTATATTCTTTCTTTCAACAACTCCATTTTGTTGTGGAGTTCCGGGAGCAGAAAATTCTTATTTTGTCCCCTTGTATTTGCAGAACTCTTCTATAGTACTTTTTTTGAATTCAGTTCCATTATCACTTCTAATGATCTTCACTTTGTATGTTGATCCTTTTTCCAGTTCTCTCACATGATCAAGAAGAATGAATGGAGATTCATCCTTGGTGTGCAGAAAATACACCCATGTGTATCTTGTATATTCATCAACAATTACAAGTACATACCTCTTCTTGGCAATTGACATTACATTTACTGAACCAAAGAGATCAATATGAAGTAGATGTTATGGTTCAAGAATAGAGGATTCAGTTTTACTCTTTAAACATGTTTTCCTTTGATTAGCTTTCTGGCATGAGTCACATAAGCCATCAGGAGTAAATATTGTATTGGGCAATCCTCCTACAAGATATTTCCTCACAAGTTCATTGATGTTGTTGAAATTGAGATGAGAAAGTCTTTTATTTCAGTTCCATCTATCTTTCACAAATGCTCTACTATGTAGACAAACTTCTGATCCATCAGTATTTGTGGAGACCATGGCTTCATATAAGTTACCATGTCTTACATCAATCATTGCAATCTTGCCATTAGATTTACTGACAATTTTACAATGCTCCTCATAAAAATCCACATGGTAACCTTTGTCACAGTTCTGACTCACACTGATCAAATTATGCTTGAGTCCTGCAACCAGAGCTATATCTTAAATGATGACATTCCCAAGTTTGATTTTTCCATATCCCAAGATTTTTCCTAAGATTCCATCTCTATAAGAAACACTTGGGCAAGCCTTCTCCTTAAACTTTGATAGCAGAGACTTATAACCAGTCATGTGTCCTTAGCACCCACAGTCCAAGACTGGAGATTTTCTCCTGTTACCCTGCAATCAGTTTTTAAGTCAATTAGTATCTTTAAGGACCCAGACTTGCTTGGATCCTTTGGCCTTTTTAAGTTTGTTAACATATGCAGCAGAAGACTCCATATCAGAGTTTATGTTAACATTCTTACTATCAGTAGTTACAAATGCAGAAACAATTTTTGCTTTAATTAAAGAGGGTTTCAGTTTATAATAATTATAATATAAACTGTGAGACTCTTTATATGTATAGATAGAGTACCACACACTACCACAATAAAAACAAGGACTTTGTGGTTTATATCTAATTGTTCTATTCCTAAACTCTGATTTGGGAGGAACGGTATTTATCTCTTTATTCTTCCTGCAAGAATTAGCAAGATAATTAGTACTACCATAGTTCAAGCATGTCTTTCTAGGTGCATTGGGAATAATTTTATAAGTACCATTTTTATTAACACCTACTTTACCATTCCTCTTTTTCCTAGGCTTTTTCTCCTTGTCTTTCATGTGTAATTCCTTCAGCTTTTGCTTAAGCTATTTCTGAGTTATTAAACCAATATTTACTAATTTTGTGTGAACTTGTTGACTCTTATCAGTATTTAAGTTTGATTTAGGTGCTGAGGTTGAACCTACCTCATGAATTTACTTAACAGCATCAACACTTGAATTAAACTTAGTGGACTTCAGCTAAACTTTGTTCAATATTACCTTATGACCAGTCTTGTTGGTTTAACCTTCTCAGTTTCTTTTCCATTTTTTATCAGAATTAGATCTATTGGCATATCCTGATCCTGATCCCAATAGCCATTATCTAAAATTCCCTGAGTTATTTTTCCTGAGTTAGTCCAAAGCTTAATAACCTCTCTTTCTTTAGCTAACTCATTTTCTAGATAAGCATGCTTTTTTAACAGTATCTCTTTAACATAAACAGCATTATCTCTTCTTCTTTTTGAATTTCTAGCATGGAAAGTAATTCAATTTTAGGTGATCATTCCTTTTCTTTAATTTATAATTTTCACTCTTGATTCTACTATTCTCTAAAGTTTGATCCCTATAACTAACATGCAGAGATTTAAAAAACAATCTTAATTCACAGATATCATCAGTATCAAAAGCAAGTGTGATTTGAGGTACCTTTAATTCAGCAGTGTCAGCCTCAGTTTCAGCATTTTCCATGAGGGCATAGTTAACACCATCATCTGAATCTGATGAATCATCCTAATTTTTCTTCTTTGTGATCAAGGCTTGTTTTTTCTCAGTCTTTGGTTTTCTGCAGTCAGCTGCAAAGTGTCCAATTCCATCACAGTTATAGCACCTTTCCTTTGACTTGTCAAATTTTCCAGCCTTTCATTCCTGATCAGTATTTCTTTTGTCATTCCTCTTATCAGAGTTTGAGGAACTGGAACCCTTTCTGGAAAACCTTTTCCTTTCTTGAAGTTCTTGTAGACCATCTTCTTGAAGCTTTTAACCAATAGAGCAGCCATTTGTTCCATATATTTATTGTTGTCATGATCACCATCAGTATCTGATTCATTATCAGTGTTTTAATTATCATCAGAGTTTAATGACTCAGTATCAAACTTTGAAATCATAGCTTTTCCTTTAGAGTGACCTTTTCTTCTAGCTTTCTCTTTTGGCTTCTCTTCAACTTTAAGTGCAACTAGTCTATACTTCGATACTTTTCTCTTGCTTCTTTTCTCAATCTCTAGTTCATAAGTCTTCAACATGTCATAGATCTCATCTAGAGATATTTCCTCAAGTTTATAATTATCCCTATTGATGTGACCTTAAAGTCCCACTTTTCTGGGAGTGTAAGTAGAAACTTCAAGTTTGAGTCCTCTAATCATATTCCTTATTGACAAGAGATAAGTCATTCAACAGTGTAACACCCCCAAATCCGGGGTCGGGGATCCGGGTTGTCACGAGTTCCATTTCCCTTAATAACACCCAATCTTAATAAATAATCAACTACTCTGTACTGTGACCCCACCATAAACACACACACCACAAGTTATAGTCTCAGAGATGAATATCCAAAAATAATCACAAGTCGTTTTATTCCACAATTAAATGCCAATACACCTTAAAAGGGTATCTGAATAAATTTACATTTCTTTGCCATTATTACAATTCATAAATATACATAAATCTGGTACATCAAAAGTTGAAAGCCTAGCCTATTGGTAGTTCCTACCTCAGCTACAGCGACATCAATGCCTATAGGAAACTGCGGAACGTTTCCTATCCGCTCGCGAATTGGGAGCTTGGTCATGTTCATCTTGTCTATCTGATGTTGTGTGATGAAAGAAGAAAGTAAGGGTGAGCAACAAGCCCACCGAAATAATATGTATAATAATTAACAATATATGAGCATTCTCATAGTACTCATGAAAGTCTTGGTCAAAAGAAATGAACCAAGTTGATATCTTAATGCGATGAAGTCGCAAAATATTCAGTATATATATATACATATATACTTTTCAAAATATTGGAAGTCCTCTTCCATGCATAATACACACAGAGTTCCAGTGTATAACTGTATAAAAATATCGTTGCAAGGTGATCTCATATATCTAACCTTGTCTCAACGTTTTTCTGAAAATCTTTGTCATGCATAAGATAATCATTTACTAGATATAAGTTTAAAAGATGAAGTTACAAGATACTCCAATATACTTATATCTTTTCCAAATACTACTTGAACTACCACCGTTCAAGTTATAATTAGTTTCAAAAGTTCATCACGTAGATGAGACTACAAGACCAGATTTGAATAGATTAAATCTTTAAAATATCATCAAAATAAAATGAAGTTACGAGATACTTCATTTGATGCAAACATCATTTTGAAAACTTGACCCTGCCAACACTCAACAATGGCCCAATCGTAGCCTTTCTACCGAAGTGCTCTGGGTAGTATTGCAGAAATATCCAATTGGATGATGAACTCATTACGGGAGTTTGCCGCGCCAGGAAGACCACTTACGATGATCAGTCGTAGTAGTGCAACCCCACCATTTTCTACATGTAGAGGAGAACCTGTCGGATTTACTTGTCAACCGAACACTGAACTCCTAAGGAATGGACCGCCTTAGCGGAACTTCCAGGCCATTTGGGCCAATATAATAAGGCTGGGCCGGCGCCACTCGACCACTTACGCCACTCCTAGTTCAGATGAAATCCATGACTCTGAAACGTAAAGCTCGTTCCCCCTTTCCCCAAGTAGAAACTTGTTGATACGGCTCCACCAAGAAGTCGTATCTAGTTGGAAAGGAGAACTCACCGATATTTCCCAGGCGATGCCTGTTAATGGATTAACTTGTTCCAAGAATTTTACTTCCCGAGTGTTGGGTAAGTAATCAAAAACTCTTTTATCAAGACAACAACCTTGTTGCGAATATAAAATACACAACAGAGCCGGATCCCTCAGGTTTTGAGCGAGTATTTAAATCCCCTTCGAAAGGAGGATCTTAAATATAAAAATGAGTTTTGGGATACGCTCTAACTTTTAAAAATTATTTTAAAGACTCGCAAACATTTTTAAGAATGTTTGGAGTAATGCTGATTTAATGAAATAAATCAGTCCCAATTTATTAGAAAATATCCGAATATTATTATTTAAATAATATTCTCATAAAGAATAATCTTTATAAAAATAATTGAAGTAGAAGTTTTAAAACTTATACTTGCAATGTATATTAAATAACCAAAGATATACTTATACGAAAGTACTATCTTTATTTGAATAATCAAAAGTGAGTTTGATTATCGACACATTATTCTTTAATAAAATTAAGAATAATAATTTGTAAATAATCGGAGTCATAAGTCCTCGAATGAATATTCAAATAATAATATTCATTAATAAAATAAACGGGGTCATAAGCCCTCGAATGAATATTCAAAATAATATTCAATAATAAAATAAACGGGGTCATAAGCCCTCGAATGAATATTCAAAATAATATTCAATAATAAAATAAACGGGGTCATAAGCCCTCGAATGAATATTCAAAATAATATTCAATAATAAAATAAACGGGGTCATAAGCCCTCGAATGAATATTCAAAATAATATTCAATAATAAAATAAAGTTATCGAATAAACCTTATTTGATTCATAGTTTTAAAAACTATTCATATATATATAAATATATATATATATATATAATATACTCGGGAACATCGTCTCCCGGTTTAGAAAATATGTTCACCTTTGGGTCCCCTATACTAAGGGTATACGCAAATACTGCTTATCTCTAGCATAGGTATTATGCAACTTATAAGCAATTGAATCAACAATTAGATATCAAGATTACGAAACAGACATGCATATATACCATATCAGCATGCTCCAATATATCGCAAAATTTGCTAATAACAATCATGCACTTATCACAAGATAATGCATATACATATATTTACATCACAACAACAGTATAACGGATAGAAAACTTGCCTGAGTGCTCCGGGGTAGACTTAAGCTTAGAGTGGGTCCGATAACCTATGAACAACAACATAAGTCGGAATTAAACCCCGATCGCTTAAGAAACTAGACTTTAACCATTTAGAGTCCTAACGTTGGCTTTCGCGCTTAACGATTTACTTAAGTCGCTCGAGTACCCTCGGCTCCACCATTTTTAAGAAATTAACCATTAAGGGTTTTAAGGCGATTCTTTCACGAGTGCCTTACCAACTGCATAATACACTTTACATAAATTATTCGTACTCCAATTAGTCCTTTAAGGTCCTTAACCAAGGTTTCAAAGTAAGGTGAGGGGTAATGGTTCATTCGCGAAATGCCGTTACTTAAAACGGTCGTTTCTCCTAAACCATACATCGGAATCAAACGAACTACATATCAAAACGAAGCTCGTAACATGAACTATCTAATCATGGCAAAGTTACATATTGGTCAGTGAGTTATATGGTCCGAGGTTCATGTACAACAGTTTAAGGAAAACAGGCATTACGACGGCTATGTTTACGAGTTTTCCAAGTTTCTCACTACACCAAAACCTCACCAAACAACCCACAATCATTAACACATCAAAACATCAACTAAATAATATTATACCAGTCCTTATTATTCATATTCTTCACCTCAACCAACCACAATCAAGTTCTATTAACTATAACAAGATTCATTCACCAAATCACTCCAAATTCAAATCAAACTACTAATAATCAAAGATCATGCTTCTCATTTAGAAACTCAACCTTCAAACTCACTAATAATCAAAGTAAAGGCTAGGGTTTGAAGTTTATACCTTCCTTGGGAGGTGTTAAGGTGCTAGTAAACCTTAGGGAGCCTCCTACAAGCTTGATCTTTCCAAAGAAATCAAGAACACAAAGTTAGGATTTGAAGTTTCTAAAAGTCCGATTGAAATAACTGTAAAAATGAGGGTGTTACCATGCTAATGTGGACGAGACTTGTGAACAAGAGTTGTAGGCCATCTCAATACCTTTCCAACAAGCTATAGAACACAACATTTGAGTGAGTATTGAAGGAGATATGGCAGTTTAAAGTTGCTGGGTTTGTTTTGTCCGAGAGCTTTTGCTCTTGGAAGCAAAAGTCAACTTCTAATTTTTGTGTTTTATGATATTTGCTTGGTTGCTTCTCCTTTTTGCCTTGGAAAATGTTTTAGCTTTTTACCATGGTAAATTTTACATGGCTCAAAATCAACCAACAAAACAAAACCCCTTGTCATGCTTATGTCATCTTGCTTGTGTCATCTATTTGCCACATGTCTTTGTCTTGTGGTTTGATGATGTCATAATACCTTGGATTCTTGTACAAGCTTATCTCTTGGTTGCGTATTTGTTTTACAGTTCGCTTAACTTTCGTTCTCGATACCCATTTGAGGGATCATATCCGGGATCTCATTATTTGAGCTTCCCTAAATCTTTTCTAATATTTTATAATCCTTTAATGATCCTCATTTATAATCCTTGAATTAAAATCCTTTCAATCATGTTACCTTATACTCAATTCTGTCGGTATCTGGTGGATTTTCGGGAAAAATCAAAGTGTTCGAATTCGAATTCTGACGACCTTTACATACATGCATTTACTTTATGGAATACAAATATGATCTTAGAATTTCTATAACAGTACTCTTATATAGCGTGGTCTGATAATTTTTCTTAATCAGCATAGTCAGCAAAAGTTACTATTCATCAAGGTTTCAAAAATTTCCAAAAAAATTGGGGTTATTACAGTCTCCCCTCCTTAAAAGGATTCTGTCCCGGAATCAGATAGAAAATGAATAGGGATGCTCTCTTAGCATTGCACTTTCTAAGTCTTAAGTAAATTTTCCCACATTGTGGTTGTGCCGCAAACTCTGACTAGCATGATAACCCTTCTTCTAAGCACTCGTTCCTTTTCGATCTATAACCCTTCCTGGTTGCTCCATATAGGTTACGTCTGGTTGCATGTCTATGCGCTCATATACCCCTATTATCTGGCATCCGGATTACACTTCCTTAACATTGATACGTGGAACACGTTATGAACTTGCTACATGTTCAGGGGTAGGGCTAGCTCATATGCTAACTTCTCAATACATCTTAATATATCCAAGGGTCCAACAATTCGTGGGTTTAGCTTTCCTTTCTTTCTGAACCTCATCCATCCTTTCTAAGGGAATACCTATAACAACACTAGGTCCCCTACTTCTTATTCTTTGTCCTTTCGTGTCAAATCAATATACTTCTTATGTCCATCTTGGGCTATTACCAGCCGTCTTCTGATTAGATCTATTATATCCTTGGTCCTTTGGACCACTGCTGGTCCGAGCATCTTGCGCTCTGCAACTTCATCCTAACATAAGGGAGATCGACATCGTCTTCCCTCAAGGATCTCATAAGGCGACATCTCGATAATGACATATGATCTATTGTCGTAAGAAAACTCAATCCGCGTTAAGTGATCAGTCTAAATTCTTTCAAGTCTAATGCACAGACTCTCATCATAGCTTCTAGCATTATAGCTTTTGCTTCTCAATACCCATTCTTTTCCAGTTCGTAATCGCTACTACCTTCCGTACAGAATACTATTCTTGATATACATTTACTCGCTAGAGTTTTATAACCTCTTAATAACCACGTTAACCTTAGTATCACGAATGCGTTAGAATCAGAATACCACCATACTTGGTACCACTTCCTCTCCAGCTGCCTCCATCTTCGAAAGCTTGGTCCTTCATATAGAAGTAAAAGAATTTATTGAGAGATCACTATGATCATGAACACTTGTTCTATTGCATAGTTAGTACAGAAGGTGGCCAGCCTTTAGTACTTGACAAGCAATTAAACAACATGTGGTATCCTACTAGGCTTCTATCACACAGATAGATAGTCATTCGGCAATACCTCCCCTTCTAGAAGGGTTATTCTTCTCAGCTTATATAAAATGAAAAGAAAAGAACGAATTGAAGAAAATTGTATATATGAAAAAAAATATATTGCCACAAAATATCTGGCTTGGAGTCTACCTCTGAACTATAGAGGTTTGTCATAGGAGAACAAAACATATGTGTATATATATCAACATCAAGTATTATCGTATCGTATTTTGCATGCTTAAATATTTTTGCTATTCCGTCCATCATTCTATGGACCCATGCTCTTCCTCGAGCTTATACTCAATCACCTTTGAAACTCCCTCGACATCGAAAATCGAATCTGGAATCTCATTTTAGACATCATCGTTACTAGAATTCTATGCTTACATCGCAACCTTCCTCGTATAGTAATATGACTCTCTATTGATAAGAAGGAATAAGTATTCAATAGGTAAATAATCGACCTAGTTTTTCTATCAAAGATAACTTATACGTCAACACGACCCGATTAGTGGTACTCAATCTCAACATCCATTCCAATACAACTCTCACGGTTGTAATCAGCTCATTACTCGCAGAATCATTGCTGCATTACTATGGTCCACCACTGACCTACTGTCGTTATTCATTTTCTATGAAATCTTAATAGCTAACCATACGGAGTCCATACGTGTCGTATCAAATTCTTCTAAGGAGTTAACATAATCACCATTCATAATTCATGAAGAACACTCCAAATTCTGACGTACTTTCATGACATGAAGCAGATAAAATTGCAGAAGAGTTTCAATCAAAGCAACGATAGCAGGTTAATACCATTCTTAATCATATACCTTCAATAGAAGACTTAACTCGAAGGTTCGTTTAGTCCTTTTTGAAACATGGTCCTGGATTATCCTCAGGGTAGTTCCTTCTAAGATAGATAGCCCGCTCATGGCGATTATACGAATTAAACCTTTGCCAAACTACTATTACGGTTGGGTATTGCACAGTCATCAGAAGGAATGTCGATCTTTAAAACCATAATACAACCTTCACGGCTTTAACCATTATTACTGTATTCTTCTGGCACGAGCGCCGATAATTGTCCTCTTACACTTAAAGTGTTGGCCACCTCTTTGGCCTTTCCGGATAGTAAAATTTCCTTACAATCAATATCCTTTTAACCACCTCCAACTCAATTTCTACCTCACTTCAATCACTACTTGTGTGAAGATGTTTTCCTTAAAATCTGATGAGTAAAAAAAATATCACCATTTTTCCATAAATTATTGCCTCAGTCTTTAGAGGTTAACATTGTCACGACTGACTCTCGATCATACTTAGGACGTCTCTTATCTTGGGTCCTTCTTGCTTTAACAATTCTGACCCCCATTGGTTCAATCTATACTTCTCATGGTTTAACACGTGCCCCACTTGGCATTATTATAATTACGTCATATTTCCTTTATCAAGATTTCTATTCTTCAGAACTTTGAATATTACCTTTCTTCTTGTAAGACCTCTAAGGTTATCCTTGAATCGTTCCTCCTGTATTCCCTAGATACAGGGCATATCAAAATACCATTTACTAATACTAGAACCATTGTCTATATACTTCTGAAAAATTTCTCCACTGATCCTTAAAGGTTGTTGTTACCTTAATCCTTTCCAATTCATACTGTCAAAACTCATACTATCCCTATTAAGGGTGAAATGCCAACCTTTATGCATTCCCCTAGGATTCGTTTTAAGTTACTGATGTTCTATCCTTAATTCCACCTTTAAAAAGGTACATGCATCCTTCCATGGATAAATCAAGTCATATATCCCTGATAAGGGCGTCTTATTCAATCATTCCCACCTCGATAGTATATGCCTAATTTCACAATAAAATCTGTATTCAAAATGAGGCCAATCAATATGGCCTCCAAAAGATAACAACGGTTATCCGCTTTTCTTGCCTAATTTGGTAACGATAACAAGGATGTTCTGGAAGATATTGGTCGTGTTCAACGTGAACCTCTTCTTAATAATTCCTTATTTACTTTTGTTGTTTATCTCAACAGTCATCTCAATATTGGGATATCTCTCATACCTGGCATCTCCCTTCCTGGGTATCAAGCCACCGATCTTACACTTCACATTCTTGAAGGTCACTTCCTTCATCCAATTTTCCTAATTTCTTACTTCCTTGTCTCCTCAGTCTATCCGCGTCTCAATATTTATCCTTCGAACTATCTCAAGGTTTCCTCAAATCCTCCCAACTTACAGGGGATAAAATATATGTATCTCTTATGCCTTCAACCATCAATTTAACTCATGGTGAATCACCCTCATCCTGATGATTACATACTTTTCTATTTCTATTGCTACGAGTCTTTAGGGGTTCCTCATACCCAACTTCCTTATCATTCCTCAAACTCTATTGCCTTTATATTCCTTTCCACTTCAGTTTCTTTTTATTTTCCTTTCTCTTATCATTATTTCATGAACCAACACAACATAAGCATTGATTTCAAACATCCCGTCATTCTGGATTCGTGTCCTCAGAACGAATCTTGACAACTTTTACAACTTAGATTCATAATTCATCATACTCGTCCGCCTTTGTTCTGGCTCTAAAGCTTTTACACTATCTCCATAACCTTGGGAAGTACTTTCCTGAAAACAATTGACTAAACTTTAATCAGTTTATTGTAACCTCTGGCTCCGTGCCTTCCTTAGACTTTCACCAGCGGGTGGCCTCTCTCTTAGGAGGGTAACTGACAAAAACAGTCTTTTGTGATTCGTCAATCATTCAGAATCTCAAATGATTCCTCTATTTCCTTTATCCAGGCATTTGCCTCGACTGGGTCAGCTTATTCCTTGGAACTCTGAGAGCATAGTGACTTAAAGGTCCTGAAAGAATTTCTCACCGCATTGTTTCCTCAGGGTCGTGGTTGGGGATAATAGTCTAAGTTCTGTCTAGAAAGGTCCATAAATTTTCGTATAGGAGTACCGTCTCGGGTTTCCTTTCCTTACTCGACTTCTGTTTTCTTAGTCTGAACATTCCCTCCTCCTCCCCATAATCGGGGTCATCCTATATATTTTAAATCCTCATTTTCCACTTCATCATGTTATAGGTTCCTTCTATCTTGATGGCGACCTCCCTGACTATCACGTTCAGGGTTTGCTCTAAATCTTATTCCTCAAACTAGCTTTCATCTAAGATCTCATCTTTAAGCTCTTGAACATTTGGAACCCAAATTCTGTAGGAATACCTCATTATTCCCTTATCATCTTTCTCGGTATTAATCTCTTATCTATTTGTTGGCTCTCTGCCTTCATTCATCATTTTTTCTGGCACAATCTGTTCTCTTCCAATAATTCGGGCTGTATTGCAATCTCAAACAGCTTTTCGGTACTGGCTCCGGTTACCTTCACTTCTATTTCCATTTTCTCAAAACCTCTTATAAACTCTCTCAAAGACATTATCATCTTGAGTCTCTCCTTTTTACTAAGGGCATCAGCCACCACATTGGCTTTCCCCGAATGATAAAGAATCTCATAATCGTAATCCTTGATTAGCTCTAACCACCTCATTTGGCGCATGTTGAGCTCTTTCTGCGTGAAAATGTACTAGAGCACTTATGGCTTAGGTAAATCTCGCACTTCTCTCCATAAAAGTAGTGCCTCCAATCTTTAGGACAAAACTATTGCCACGAGCCCAAGCTCATGGGTGGGGATATCGAATTTTATATTCCCTTATTTGTCTTGACGCGTACACGATTACCTTGATGTGCTGTATAAGAAGCACCTTAATTCCTTATGCGAAGCGTCACTACAGATCACAATATCTCCTTTTCCATCCGGCAATGCCATCATAGGGGCCGTCACCAATCATTGCTTCAATTCTTAAAAGCTGTTCTCGCATTTCTCCGTCAATTTGAACTTCTCAGTCTTATGAGTAAGCTGCGTTAAAGGGGCTACTATCTTTACAAACTTGAACGAACCTCTGGTAGTGACCGGCCAATCCTACCTCTGGTAGTTTCCCTAACCATGGTCATCAATTCCTCAATGGTCCTTTATTCATTCTTGTTAGGATCCTCCACGAGATCCTCCTCAGCAACAATCCCATCTAGGACAACATCCTCAACCACTACATCCTCAATATGAACATCATCCGGTCCTGCGTTAGGACGCTCTATAGGATCCACAATCCGATCTCCAATAACTAATAAAACATCATCGCGTTGTTGCTCCTCAACCTCAGGGTTCGGAGTCCCGCTACCATCTACGATAACGAACTACGCTTCTATCACGATATTTATAAGGGTTCCCAAATCCGGGGTCGGGGATACGGGTTGTCACGAGTTCCATTTCCCTTAATAACACCCAATCTTAATAAATAATCAACTACTCTGTACTGTGACCCCACCATAAACACACACACCACAAGTTATAGTCTCAGATATGAATATCCAAAAATAATCACAAGTCGTTTTATTCCACAATTAAATGCCAATACACCTTAAAAGGGTATCTGAATAAATTTACATTTCTTTTCCATTATTACGATTCATAAATATACATAAATCTGGTACATCAAAAGTTGAAAGCCTAGCCTATTGGTAGTTCCTACCTCAGCTACAGCGACATCAACGCCTATAGGAAACTGCGGAACGTTTCCTATCCGCTCACGAATTGGGAGCTTGGTCCTGTTCATCTTGTCTATCTGATGTTGTGTGATGAAAGAAGAAAGCAAGGGTGAGCAACAAGCCCACCGAAATAATATGTATAATAATTAACAATATATGAGCATTCTCATAGTACTCATGAAAGTCTTGGTCAAAAGAAATGAACCAATTTGATATCTTAATGCGATAGTCGCAAAATATTCAGTATATATATATATATACATATATACTTTTCAAAATATTGGAAGTCCTCTTCCATGCATAATACACACAGAGTTCTAGTGTATAACTGTATAAAAATATCGTTGCAAGGTGATCTCATATATCTAACCTTGTCTCAACGTTTTTCTGAAAATCTTTGTCATGCATAAGATAATCATTTACTAGATATAAGTTTAAAAGATGAAGTTACAAGATACTCCAGTATACTTATATCTTTTCCAAATACTACTTGAACTACCACCGTTCAAGTTATAATTAGTTTCAAAAGTTCATCACGTAGATGAGACTACAAGACCAGATTTGAATAGATTAAATCTTTAAAATATCATCAAAATAAAATGAAGTTACAAGATACTTCATTTGATGCAAACATCATTTTGAAAACTTGACCCTGCCAACACTCAACAATCGCCCAACCGTAGCCTTTCTATCGAAGTGCTCTGGGTAGTGTTGCAGAAATATCCAATTGGATGATGAACTCATTACGGGAGTTTGCCGCGCCAGAAAGACCACTTACGATGATCAGTCGTAGTAGTGCAACCCCACCATTTTCTACATATAGAGGAGAACCTGTCGGATTTACTTGTCAACCGAACACTGAACTCCTAAGGAATGGACCGCCTTAGCGGAACTTCCAGGCCATTTGGGCCAATATAATAAGGCTGGGCCGGCGCCACTCGACCACTTACGCCACTCCTAGTTCAGATGAAATCCATGACTCTGAAACGTAAAGCTCGTTCCCCCTTTCCCCAAGTAGAAACTTGTTGATACGGCTCCACCAAGAAGTCGTATCTAGTTGGAAAGGAGAACTCACCGATATTTCCCAGGCGATGCCTGTTAATGGATTAACTTGTTCCAAGAATTTTACTTCCCGAGTGTTGGGTAAGTAATCAAAAACTCTTTTATCAAGACAACAACCTTGTTGCGAATATAAAATACACCACAGAGCCGGATCTCTCAGGTTTTGAGCGAGTATTTAAATCCCCTTCGATAGGAGGATCTTAAATATAAAAATGAGTTTTGGGATCCGCTCTAACTTTTAAAAATTATTTTAAAGACTCGCAAACATTTTTAAGAATGTTTGGAGTAATGCTGATTTAATGAAATAAATCAGTCCAATTTATTAGAAAATATCCGAATATTATTATTTAAATAATATTCTCATAAAGAATAATCTTTATAAAAATAATTGAAGTAGAAGTTTTAAAACTTATACTTGCAATGTATATTAAATAACAAAATATATACTTATACGAAAGTACTATCTTTATTTGAATAATCAAAAGTGAGTTTGATTATCGACACATTATTCTTTAATAAAATTAAGAATAATAATTTGTAAATAATCGGAGTCATAAGTCCTCGAATGAATATTCAAATAATAATATTCATTAATAAAATAAACGGGGTCATAAGCCCTCGAATGAATATTCAAAATAATATTCAATAATAAAATAAACGGGGTCATAAGACCTCGAATGAATATTCAAAATAATATTCAATAATAAAATAAACGGGGTCATAAGCCCTCGAATGAATATTCAAAATAATATTCAATAATAAAATAAAGTTATCGAATAAACCTTATTTGATTCATAGTTTTAAAAACTATTCATATATATATAAATATATATATATATATAATATACTCGGGAACATCGTCTCCCTGTTTAGAAAATATGTTCACCTTTGGGTCCCCTATACTAAGGGTATACGCAACTACTGCTTATCTCTAGCATAGGTATTATGCAACTTATAAGAAATTGAATCAACAATTAGATATCAAGATTACGAAACAGACATGCATATATACCATATCAGCATGCTCCAATATATCGCAAAATTTGCTAATAACAATCATGCACTTATCACAAGATAATGCATATACATATATTTACATCACAACAACAGTATAACGGGTAGAAAACTTGCCTGAGTGCTCCGGGGTAGACTTAATCTTAGAGTGGGTCCGATAACCTATGAACAACAACATAAGTCGGAATTAAACCCCGGTCGCTTAAGAAACTAGACTTTAACCATTTAGAGTCCTAATGTTCGCTTTCGCGCTTAACGATTTACTTAAGTCGCTCGAGTACCCTCGGCTCCACCATTTTTAATAAATTAACCATTAAGAATTTTAAAGTGATTCTTTCGCGAGTACCTTACCAACTGCCTAATCCACTTAACATAATTGTTTCATACCCCAATTAGTCATTTAAAGTCCTTAACCAAGGTTTCAAAGTAAGGCGAGGGGTAATGGTTCGGTCGCGAAACGCCGTTACTTAAAACGGTCGTTTCTCCTAAACCGTACATCGGAATCAAACGAACTACATATCAAAACGAAGCTCGTAACATGAACTATCTAATCATGGCAAAGTTACAGATTGGTCAGTGAGTTATCTGGTCCGAGGTTCATGTATAACAGTCTAAGGAAAACAGGCATTACGACGGCTATGTTTACAAGTTTTTCAAGTTTCTCACTACACCAAAACCTCACCAAACAACCCACAATCATTAACACATCAAAACATCAACTAAATAATACTATACCGGTCCTTATTCTTCATATTCTTCACCTCAACCAACCACAGTCAAGTTCTATTAACTATAACAAGATTCATTCACCAAATCACTCCAAATTCAAATCAAACTACTAATAATCAAAGATCATGCTTCTCATTTAGAAACTCAACCTTCAAACTCACTAATAATCAAAGTAAATGCTAGGTTTTGAAGTTTATACCTTCCTTGGGAGGTGTTAAGGTGCTAGGAAACCTTAGGGAGCCTCCTACAAGCTTGATCTTTCCAAAGAAATCAAAAACACAAAGTTAGGATTCGAAGTTTCTAAAAGTCCGATTGAAAGAACTGTAAAAATGAGGGTCTTACCCTGCTAATTTGGACGAGACTTGTGAACAAGAGTTGTAGGCCATCTCAATACCTTTCCAACAAGCTATAGAACACAACATTTGAGTGAGTATTGAAGGAGATATGGCAGTTTAAAGTTGTTGAGTTTGTTTTGGCCGAGTGCTTTTGCTCTTGGAAGCAAAAGTCAACTTCTAATTTTTGTGTTTTATGATATTTGCTTGGTTGCTTCTCCTTTTTGCCTTGGAAAATGTTTTAGCTTTTTACCATGGTAAATTTTACATGGCTCAAAATCAACCAACAAAACAAAACCCCTTATCATGCTTATGTCATCTTGCTTGTGTCATCTATTTGCCACATGTCTTTGTCTTGTGGTTTGATGATGTCATAATACCTTGGATTCTTGTACAAGCTTATCTCTTGGTTGCGTATTTGTTTTACAGTTCGCTTAACTTTCGTTCTCGATACCTGTTTGAGGGATCATATCCGGGATCTCATTATTTGAGCTTCCCTAAATCTTTCCTAATATTTTATAATCCTTTAATGATCCTCATTTATAATCCTTGAATTAAAATCCTTTCAATCATGTTACCTTATACTCAATTATGTAGGTATTTGGTGGATTTTCGGGAAAAATCAAAGTGTTCGAATTCGAATTCTGACGACCTTTACATACATTCATTTACTTTATGGAATACTAATACGATCTTAGAATTTCCATAACAGTACTCCTATATAGCGTGGTCTGATAATTTTTCTTAATCAGCATAGTCAGCAAAAGTTACTATTCGTCAAGGTTTCAAAAATTTCCAAAAAAATTGGGGTTATTACAAACAGATTTTGAAATCTATCATAGATCTCAGTTAAGGACTCATTGTCTCTTGAGTCAAAGTGCTCATATTCCCGACTAAGTACTATCCTCTTGTTTTTCTTGATAGCAGTAGTATCTTGACACTTTACCTCTAAAGCATCTCAAATTTCCTTTGCTATTTTACATCCAATAACCCTATTGGACATAACACTATCAAGACTACTATGCAAGATATGTCTTCCTTTTGCATCTTTCATGATTAATGATAGATCCTCTGCAGTATAGTCCTTCTTTGGTTTATCAACCATCTTCTCTTCTTGAACATCAACTGCTACTACCAACTTCATTGGCCTATGAGGACCATCATCAATCCTGCATAGATATTCAGGATCTGTAGCTTCCAAGCACATGGCCATCATAACCTTCCATATTGGGTATTCATGTATCTTTAGGATTGGAACCTTGATAGCCTCATACCTACTCATATTATTGTTAATCTGTGGTGTGGCTGGGGGGTGGTGGTGGATTATGTTGTTGTTCTTTATCTGCCATTACAGATTGATTTTCAGATCTTAAACTGTTTGTATATCAACAGCAAACTCTGATACCAATTGTTAGGTCCGTAATACAACTGTAGAGTGGGGTGAATATAGTTTATGCAAACAATTTGATAAAACTTAACATAATCAACAGTTTTTATATTAATCAGATAAAAACTATTACAAAAGTATTCTCTCAAAGGATGAACAATTATCTTCGAGAGCTGCTAGGTTACTTGAGAGATATATCAATTCGTAACACCTATAGTGTAAACCTAATCTGTGCTTTTATAGTGCATAGTTACACAATCAATAAGGAATCATATTCTATTACAATAAGGAAACCTAATACATATCCATGTATGATTGCTTCTGTAAGTGAAGTCCTTCACCGCCTTGAATTCTGCAATCCCTTTTCTTCTTTGATATCTATTGATGTGACTAAATACTGATCGTCAAATGCTAATCATCACTGATAGACAAATACTGATGATGTCACCTTCAGTAAATCCTGATATCAAATACTAATAATAAACTCTGATAGTTTATATATTGATATCATCAATTTCTTCTAACACACGAGTTTTTAAATTTTTTTAAAAGGATTTATCTAGTAAAAATAAGGATTAATTGATTCTTATATATTTTTATAAAATTATTAAAATATGATCAAGGTGCGAAATTTGTTTTATTATCTCTGGCGTAGTCCTAGAGACTTTCTAAAAATTATACTTGGAATTATTTTGATCTTTTGATATTTTAAAATGATATTTAAAAGCTTATTCATGTTTTTGATAAATTACTTGCAAAATCAATATAAAATGATATGCTTACTCAAAAAAATTATTTTAAAAATACGAGGCAGAAGCTAATTTTTATATTCCTTAAATGAATATATTATTCTTGGCATTTTTATACTTTTCAGAATTTATTTGAATTATTAAATTATGTTTTTCTCAAAAATAAAAAAAAAAAAAATAAATGGGATTTGCTAATTACCATTTTACCCTTAAAATCATACATATACTCCTTCCCCCTAATTCTTTTTCCCCGGTCTCTCTCTCTCTCTCTCTCTCTCTCTCTCTCTCCTCTTTCACTCTCTCTCTCTCACTTCTTGGTAATCTCTCTCTCCTCTCCGTTCCCTCCCTCTAATTCTTTTTCCCCGGTCTCTCTCTCTCTCTCTCTCTCTCTCTCTCTCTCTCTCCTCTTTCACTCTCTCTCTCTCACTTCTTGGTAATCTCTCTCTCCTCTCCGTTCACCTCCGTTTGTGGGTGGTTTTTGATTCTGAGACCATCTTTGTGATGAGCTTTACTTCCTTTATGTATATATATGGATGCATGCGAGTAGTTTTTTTGGTTACTTCATACCCTCATTCGGGTTTAGGTTTGGTTCTTGATTATATTCAATTGAATGGTGATTTTGTTGATGTCTCTGTGATAACATGTGTATTTCATTAGTAAAAATAGGTTTATAGGTAGATTTTCGGTTGGAAACCACGAATGATGCTCCTTGAGTCCGATAATTATCCAATTACTTCATTTTAAATTCGGATTTTTACATGCATGTGTGTGTTTGTGGATTTTTCAAAAAAATTAGGATTTAATTTCTTGAGATTGGTTTGAATTTGGTATATAGTTCGAGGTTAAGTAATCGATTACTAAAAATGTTGTTGCATGTTGTTTTTCTAGAAAACCCGAATGAAACTTTCAGTTTTAAAAGAATTTATGTCGAATTATATGATAAATTTGATTGATATGATTTTAGTCCATGAGTTTTGGTTCGAAATTATGAATAATTCGGTTATAGATATTTTGTTAAAGTCAAAAATTTGAGATCATGGTATATAAGTTAGGCTCGGTTGATTTTGAAATGGTATATGTGTCTTTGCATGTAAAAGATATGAGTTTAAATTTGGTTACTAAAGCCTATGTCTAGTGTTAAAGAAATAAGAAGCGAATTCTTGTAATTGAGTATATATATTATCATTTTGATTCGGTGTGTTAAGTCGTAAAAGTCGTTAATCTTATAAAGTAAATTGCATGTTATACATTTTTAAGTATAAGCGACTAGAGATTTTGGTCGAGTATTGTTGATTGTTGTGGTTGATTGATATGATAAGGGTAAGCGTAGTTACGAATACTTCATGCCCGATTCTCAAAAGGAACTATAGACTTGTATAAGGAATATAGTCGATATGATTGGTCATAATTGCAGTGTGTCGAATTATGTGATTACTTGCTATATGCCAGGTGCCGAGTTATTTGGTGTTATAGAGCGTATAAAGGTGTTAACCTATTATGTGTTACGTGAGATACATGTATGTATAAGATAAGCGCATATCGCGATTGGGGTAGGAAGTTAGACGTTCTGAAAAATGTCAGAAATTTGATAAGGTTTCTAATTAGGGTTCGTTTTGTATTGTAGATTTGGAAAGTGAAGGAATTCAGGCTAGAAAAGGAAAAGAGGTCTTAGGTGGCACTAGCTCAAGTTCCGTGAAACAGGAAAGTATTTTGAGGCAAGTAACTTTTCCTTATATCATGAATTGATTATAGAGAGGATATTGATGTTATGCACTGATAGAGTAAAGAATCTTTGTTTTTATTAAACTTTGTGATGAACCCTAATCGTAGCCCTTTGTTTCAAGTTCTTATACCCTGTTTTCCTTATATTGTTGTTATCCTTGTGATCATTCACCTAATTGACATAATGAATCTTTCCTATGCAATACCTTGTTAACCTATATCCCTATGATAGTAAGCTTGTGCCATGTTCCTGTGCATTTCGTTGAAGCTATTTTCATAACAATCTTGTTATACCCTAATGATCGATCATTTCTTGACTTACAATCCCTTTTATTATCAAATTACTTATTCCCCTTGAATTCTTGAATTGAACCTAAGAATGACTTTCGACTTGAATGAGTCCAAACGATTTCACCTATAGGTAATGTTAAAATGAATTTAGCTAAAACTTTTGTGCCTTCCAATCAAAAGGTTTTCCAAAATGAATTCGTAAAGATTGGATAGAGGCGTAATAGGCTAGTGGGACTAGTCCAGTCACGTAAGAGGCTAGCGGGGATAGTCCAATATAAAGGTTAAAATAATGCCACAGGTACCTTAATGACCGAATGGAGGTCAGTACGAGATGATCACCTGTATTATATTTAAAAGATGGATATTCCAATCAAGGGTTCTTTGTTTTTAAATAACAAAAGTAAAAGGCGTTATGCCTTTCTTTTGATTTGAAATTGAATAGTTTAAATTGAATCTTCTTTAGAGTTCTGAGAAACTTATTCGAGAACCCTGTCACTCTACTTTTATATTGATGCTCAAAGCTTGGAGCGATTTTCTCTTAAAGTGTAAAACTCTCTGAGAACCCTATCGATTGATCTTGAGAAATGTCGATTATACAAACTTGAATCTTGAAAGCTTTGAAACCCTCTTTTGAAACCCTTTCCTAGAAATTGATAGAACGCTGCCACCTAGTTCACTGGAAATAGAATGCCTCAGTTATTGTTGTTATGCTGATATTTAGAATTGTTTATATAGTTACTTGTCGAGCTTCTTTGCTCATTTATTTGTGTTGTCTAATAATGGCAGTTAAGTAAGAAGATGACCAGATTTAGGCGCACCGCTCGCAAGAGCGTTCCTGGAGGTCCATATCCTACCGTCTGATTTCAGTGGCCAGATTAAGTAGATGTTGTGTGAGAAAGCGACAATAAGTTAGTGGGGAGTGTACTAGCTGAATCAGATACTTTTGGGTTATTTGTCGATACTAAGTCGGAATAGAATAATTTGGTTTTATTTATATTAAGGATTGTAATAATAATATTCCGGTTGCTAGTTGTAATCTTGTCTCAAATTTTATCATGTTTAGATCCTAGTAGTTTCGGGGTTTATTATATATTTCCGTTACTATTTATATTAGTTTATTGGTGTTGTGGGTCATCATTCCTAACCCCGAGTTTTAGGGCGTCACAGAAGGTACTTAAATTTTTTATTAAAAGCTAGGAGCTTATAGCTTCTTATTGACTCTACCAGAAAAATATCTTCTAAAACTTCTTTAGAAAGCTATCCTAATTTAAAAATAGACTAAATTCTAAAATCATAAAATCAAGCATTTTCTTATTAAAATAATTGAATGTAATGAAAATATTTATACTAAATATCATTCAGTTTCATTAAATAAAATAAGATAATGATGATAATAATAATAATAATAATAATAATAATAATAATAATAATAATAATAATAATAATAATAATAATAATTAGGGAATTAAATAAAATAAATATTCAGTCAAAAATTAAAATATATTTAAATAATAAATCTTCTCGAATATATTAAATTAAAATAGTGGAATTATTTAGCTTCATAACATCACATTCTATCATTAGCTTTATATAATAAAACGTCTTATACGAACCTTCATTTAACGAGCCAAATGTTAGATATGAATTAGCTCTTTATACATACACTTTAATAATTTACATGGCACACAAAATTAGAAAATTTCGCACGTATTTCTATTAGGACCAAACTTTCGAAACATTATAAATTAAGTAATAAATACGTTGGTACATATTCGCGAACTCCTGGTTCTTACAAAAAATATCAAGTCTTAGAGTATCTGATAACAATTAACTAGATGATTAATCTGAAATGGGTGATTTTTAATGGATTAAATATTAAATAGGTTACTAAATGAAAATCATATATCATATTTACCATCTTTCAACGGAGTATAATTTGAGTAACCAAAATCATAATAAATATCAAATATATATACCTCTGTATAATATGCTCGGCAAGTAAAATTAATATTTTCTTAGGTTATACACATTATTCTTAATTCCAACTGCAATCAAATGAAAAGTTGTTAATATAATATTTCTTGATTTAAAGATTTTTTTAAATATTTGTTTTTAACTAAATTAAAGTAAATTACTATAAATTTTAAAACAAATAGTAATTAAAATTTTAAAATTTAAATGTCTAAAAATATAGAATCACGAACTTCAATTTAGTTATAGTAATATTCAAGAAAAATATATAGAACTCAATAAAAATTATTTTTACTTTTCGAGCACATATGTAGAGATATTTTTTATATTTATTATAATTTTGGTTACTTAAATCATACCCCTTTAAATTAGTGGTCAAGATAATATATAACATTTATTAAAGTGACCGGTTAATATTTATCCCGATTTTAAATACATAATATCGGAGTAGTAAAGCATGCTCAAAAACACTTTGATATTAAACCCAGTTTTAATGCAGGAGTAGCTAGAGCTGTAATTCGAGTTGGGTAGTCGGCTTAGACTCATTTAACTACGTTCGACTCGTTTAGTTAAATGAGCCGAGTTCGGGAAGAATTTCGACTCTTTTAATTAAACGAGTCGACTCGACTTGACTCATAAAATTAAATGAGCCGAATTCGGATAAAAATTTAGACGCAATTAAGCGTGAAATTTCGTCCAACTCGTTAAAACCAACAAGGCGGGTCAACTCGACTCGTGAAATTAAACGAGTCGAGTTCGGGGACATAATTACATCCCCAATTACAGCCCGCGAAGGAGCAAAGCATACTCAAAACCCCAGACGGCGAGTTTGGTTTCTAGAATCTGTGCGTGAGCTTTGTTCTTTTTTTTTTGCCGAAAAGAAGGAAACTTTTATTACTTCAAATCATTACATAGAACGGAAAGGAATTCCGGATGGACATTTTCCTTTTCCCACTTACGATCAGCTAGAGAAGAGCTATAACTCGCTAGATAATGAGCTACGCTATTCGCAGATCGTTTAACAAATCTTAACATCACGTTTTTTTCCTGCAACTCCACAAGAAGCTGTCTACACTCGTCTACCAACCTACCAACATAAGAGAGTGTGACATACGAACTCCGAATCCATTGAACCACCACCAGGCAGTCCGTCTCCACCAGAACATCACGGTGTTGCTTCTGTTTGACCCAGCTTAATGCCTCACGGATCCCCATTGCCTCAGCTGCTTCCGGACTAACCATACCCTGGTAACACTTAGACATTGCTTCAATCAGTTCTCCTCTGTGATCTCGTACAACTTGAGCATGGCTGTACCTGTTTGTGTTGCTAAAGAGTGCCGCATCAGTATTGATCTTAACCTTGTTAAACACTGGAGCTTGCCAAGAAACTATACCGTCTTCAGGAAACACATGTCCTAAAGAGATGTCAAAAGTTCTATCTTGGACGAATTGCCATTGGTTAAGTACGGACAAAGCTGACTGAACTACCTCTGAAGCTGTCAAACATTTCTGAGACCACACTAAGTCATTCCGGTTCTTCCACACCATCCAGCACAGCATAACTGAGTTTGTGATTGAAGGACCATTACATTGATCAAACACTAGCTGCAACCAATTTCCAAACGATTGAAATGCACCTGTAATACTGGGAAGTGCTGCTGCAGTCCTGCAATTTTCTACAAATGAGCATGTCACCAATGAATGCAAAATAGACTCTGCATCCTCATTACAAACCGGACAAATGCTATTAACACGAACTTGCTTAATACGAAGGAGATCTTTAGTGGGTAAACAATTGTTAACTGATCTCCAAAGAAAATTCTTCACTTTTGGTGGGATTTTTAGATTCCACAGTTTCCTCCAAAAGCCCGAGTTGTCCAAATTTCTTCTTCTATCAGACTGCAGCGTTATATAGGCACTTTTCACTGAATAAACCCCCAGCTTCTCATGTCTCCAAAACCAGTTATCCTCATTATCGTCACCCAAGGGGATAGATAGGATGAGATTAGAATCTCTGTCATCAAATATATCATGAATAAGGTCGACATCCCACTGCTTGATACCTGTTATCATAAGCGAAGATACTGTTTGATTGATCAACGATTCAGAGACAGTATGAATATATGGATCATTAGCCTCTGGTAACCATGGAGTACCCTCTATGAACACAGAATGACCTCCCCCTATTCGACAAGAAACTCCTCGCTTGACCAAGTCTTGGGCTTCTAACACACTCCTCCAAATGTAGCTTGGGTTACTACCAAGCTTGGCTGTTAAGATCGATTCAGAAGGATAATACCTGGCTTTAAAAAGTCTTGATACCAACTTATCTGGATGAACTAAAATCTCCAAATTTGCTTCCCTAGCAAGGCTATATTAAAATCCCGAACGTTTCGAAATCCCATACCACCCTCACTCTTTCTTGCACTCATCCTATCCCATGACATCCAGTGAATGGATTTTTGCTTAGCAGGATTCGTGTTCCACCAGAATTTACACATAGATCTCTCTAACTCCTTACAAGTGTCGATAGGAATAAGAAAGACACTCATTGTGTAATTAGGAAGGGATTGAGCAGTAGACTTGATTAATACCTCCTTTCCACCTCTAGATAATTTCTTTTTATCCCAGCCCTGCAACTTCTCCTGCATCTTCTCCTTAATATAGCCAAAAGCTACCGTTTTTTTCTTGTGCAAAAAGCTTGGTAAACCCAAATACAAGCTATTTCCATCCGCCTCCTTAAAACCCAGCTGCTGACACAGGCTACTTTTAAGCGCATTGCCAACATTCCGACTGAAAATGACAGAAGATTTGTCAATGTTAATTTGTTGACCTGAAGCCTGTTCAAAAATATGAAGCATTTCCTGCACCCTACTTGCACACTCCACATCCGCTTTACAAAAGATATAACAATCATCTGCAAAAAACATGTGTGAAATGGGAGGCGCTGACCGAGCAACTTTAATACCCTGCAAAAGCCCTCTCCTCTCATAGCTACGAATAAGAGATGTAAGACCTTCAATGCAAATCAAAAAAAGGTAAGAAGAGAGGGGATCCCCTTGTCTAATACCTCGAGAGGGCATAACAGAACCAAACACTTTACCAGCATGAGCAATTTGATAATACACTGATGATATGCAAGCCATGTACATGTTCACCACTCTCTGATCAAATCCCATTTTTGTCAAAACCGCTGCCAAAAAGTCCCATTCAACATGATCATAAGCCTTGCTCATGTCTATTTTTAATGCCATCCATCCTTGCTTTCCTGTGGTCTTTCTTTTCATGAAGTGCATTAACTCATGCGCAATCATGATATTATCAGAAATTAAACGGCCCGGAATGAAAGCGCTTTGAGTGTCTGAAATAATTGCATCTATAATTTCTTTGAGACGATTTGCCAAGACCGTAGAGATGATTTTATAAAGCACATTGCAGAGAGAAATTGGACGAAGGTCCGTCATGAACTGTGGATTTTTCTTCTTAGGAATTAGAGCAATGTTGGTTGCTATGAGATTCTTGTCAATGATACCAGTGTCAAAGAAATTCTTGACAACAGCTACCACATCTGCACTAAGAGTTTTCCAGAATTTTTGATAGAATCCGGGTGTCATGCCGTCTGGTCCTGGGCTCTTGTCTGGGTGCATGTGAAACAATGCTTGCTTCACTTCAGTTTCTGTCACTGGGCTCAATAGCATGACATTTTGAGCATCAGTTATCTTTCTCTCGATACCTTGAACTACTTCAGTCCATTCTGTATTAGAAGTTTGAAATAACTTCGAGAAATATCCTGTTATGACTTCCTCCAAACCACTATTCCACTGAACATCCTGACTTTCATTGTTTTTCAGACTCCTGATGTGATTAAGGACACGCCTATTCTTCATAGAAGCATGAAAAAACTTACTATTACTATCACCCTCTCTGAGCCACAACTGTTTTGATCTCTGTCGCCAAAAAATTTCTTGCTGCGTATAGATCTCAGATAGCTTTTTCTGCTCCTCTATAATCATTGCCAAAGAATAGTCATCACGTCTACCTTTTAAAGCTTTAATTGTCCTCTTGCATTGGTGAATTCTGTTCTTAAAGCTTCCTGTTATATCTTTACCCCAACTGGAAAGAATCTCAGAACATTGCTCCAACTTTTCATAGAAAGAACGGCTCATGCCACTACTCCAGACTTCCTCTACTATTTGTTGGCACATAGGCTCTCGTAACCAAGCATTTTCAAATCTGAACCGCTTAACTTGAAAATCAACTTTTAATGTATGAAGCTCAAGAAGGATGGGACAATGGTCCGAAGTTGATATTTCTAAGTTAAAAAGCTTTGCCTCTGGAAACTTACTCATAAAATCAGCAGAAACCAATGCACGATCAAGCCTAACCTCTATTAAGTCAGCTGTTCCTGATCCTCTCTCCCATGTAAATGGATAGCCAACCAGTTCCATGTCATGCAGGTGACAATCCTCGACAACATTTCTGAATCCCTGAATCAACTGATGTGGATACGGCCTACCACCCTGCTTATCTGCCTGAGACATAACGTTGTTCATATCCCCTATTAAACACCAAGGCAAAGCACTGTGACTTGACAACGTACGAATTAGCCTCCAAGTTTCGTCTCGTTTACTTCTATCAGGTTCCCCATATAAGCCAGTCACTCTAAAATCGACACCATCCTTATTCCTTACTACGACATCTATGTGATTCTTGCTATACGACTTCAAAGTTACCTCGTTTTGATACCTCCAAATCATAGCAACTCCTCCACTATGTCCCTGAGTTTCCACGACCACATTTCCTTCAAAGCCAACTGTCTGTGTGAACTTCTCTACTGTTGCTTGTCTACACAATATCTCACTTATAAAAATGAAATCGGGTTTCTTTTGGAGAACAATCTCCTTTAGGAATTGAAAAGCCCATGGGGTCCCAAGCCCATGGCAATTCCATCCTAGGATACTCATAATGATAGGCGAGCACTCCCATGAGTACTCGCCAGAAGCCCGTTTTTTGAACCATTATTTTTGTCTGTTGTTGCCTCGTCTGTTAAAACAAGATTATCCTCCTCAGAAGTCATAATAATATCTTTATTTTGGCCCGAACAATTATCAATACCAAGCCCATCACCTGCCCTTCTTTTTTTCGTTTCTATGACAGACACATTCCTTTGATTTAGCTGCTCCGTAATTATCTGAGCGTTTGTTACACTATTGTTACCAAACTCGTTTCCCGCTCGTGAGATAATATTTTGAAGATTTGCAATCCCCTTATCCTCTCCTTGTCTACCCGTTTCCGTAATCAGTGGAGATTGTCGTGGATCTTGACGAAATCCATCTTGCTCGCCAGTAGCATCCTGCCTCTCCATGCCTGAGCTTGAATCTCCAGTTTCCATGCCATTTCGTAACCACTTGGCACCTATTGGTTTGACCTGATTTCTAAAAGGAGCTCGCATCCAGGGGCCATAAGGCTTGACAATATTATTCACTGGCATCTCAAATAGCTTGCTGCAGAATTTCTCCGAATGACCAACAATACCACAGATGAGACAGAAAGTTGGAATGTTTTCGTATTTGAAATTCGCCCAGAACCATTCATCCCCTGCCATTTTAATCTTCATTCGTCATTTCAGTGGCTTTCTAAGATCAATGGAGACTCGGATTCTCATATAATCACGCCATACCTCTGCAAAATTGTTAGGACACCCCTTAATAAACTCACCAACGTAGTTACCAATTCCCTGTATTATTTTTTCTGACATGAAGCCAATTTTCAAATCATGCACCTGTATCCATACTTCCATCTTGTTCAGGTCGACATTCCTTGGATTTTCACCATTCTTCAAACGAGCCAGCACCAATGCACGTCTGTTAAAAGACCACGGACATCCTTCCATTACCCTCTTCACATCTATCTCATGGTAAAACTGAAATAGGTATAGGTTCATATCCAACTCCTTCATATAGACTCCCTTTCCAGGTTTCCACAAAGCAGCCATAGTCTGTTGCATTGCTGCAAATTCCACCTTTCCTTCCGATATGAATCTGCCCACCACACATAACTCTGGATTGAAACCCTGAACCTGCATACCATTTTCATCCCCTGTTGATCCCAAAAACTCCAATCCTCCTTCCTCCTCATCCTCCAATGAAATAATGTTCATACTTTGCACTATATCCATCACAATGATTGATAAAAGAAGAAGAAAAACAAAGACGAAAGTGACAAAAATACGATGACAAATCAAACCATGTCAGATGACAAGACTTTCCCCCTTAAGGCTGGATTATTAAATTCGAGATTTTTAAGTGAATGAAAATAACAAAAAACTCAAAAGTGCACGTACGAAACGCGGACAACCCTCTCTGCGTGAGCTTTGTTCTATTTGTCATAGTGTAGCTATATTTCCACTCTAATTAGGAAATTTTTCTCTAATCTGAATCATCATATATATAATATATAGTATATACGTTTCTGCTTGCTTGCTGATTATCAAATCTGACCATTATTAATTCTTTTGATTATGGTTCTCCTCGCATATTTATTTGATTCATACTTATCAAAGTTATCAGATGCACATCAATTAATCCATATATATATTTGCGTTACAAAATATTTTTTGATCTACTCTGCTTCTTTGATCCTAGTACTGAACAATGAGAATGTTAAGATTCTATCCTTGTATTCCAGAAATATGGACTTCATTAATCAAAAAGCTACGGCCTAAGCCCAACCTAATCCAAGAATCAAAACCTCTTCCCGAAGATCTCTTGGCCAAGATATTTAGTAGAACGCCAGCGGAGTGTCTTTATCAATGTCCACAAACGTATCATTAGAAAATAGAAAGTTTGAGGCATATTTTATATATGTTCTTGATATGATTTCCGGAAGTTAACACTTGGAGGTTATTTCTTGACATGAGAACTTAAACTTTCATGTTTGGATCTAAGACATTTTTTTAGTGGAATCCATAAATATATTGAGACAAAGTTGCTTGTTTGAAATGAGTTAGGGGGATTTTGTCCCCCGTTGATATTGTAAAAGAAAGATATTGAGTTTATATAGAATATTGTGCTAGTATTGTTTACAACTACTAGCATAAGTGGAATGCTTGTGTGGCCTAGTGCTAGTGGGAACTCCTATATTTTTTTCTATTACAAGTTTAATTATTTATATTGATTATTTACTTATTAATATTAAATATATTGAGTAAGGATTATTTTAATCATACTCTGAATATAATTTGTAATATTAATATTAATTAATCAGGATATAATATAAGTAATAAAGAAAACCCATTTTATTTACCTTTTTCTGTTTTGTTGCTTGAGATACCACATCGAGTAAAATAGAAGAAGAGCAGCTTGAGATGCCTATATATTGAGAGGTATACTTGAGATAAAAATATAAGTCTTAATGCCTACCTCGCAAATATATATGAGTTGCATAGGTTTTTTTATGGACAAACTGAGGTGCGAGTCGCCGTTGATCGCTGCTGGTTTTGTCGCCAGATTGATATGTTGTTGTTTTATCCTGAAAGCGATATTGCTGCATCCCATCACAGCATAAGTGGGGGGCAATAATCTCTTCAAGAACAATCAAGTCCTCTTGAAGGGTTTGGCAACTCAGATGTTGTGTTCTTCTTATCAGAATTTGGAAAGCGATAAGACATAAGTTTTCTTTATTTATTTAGTTAATTACAGTCTCTGATTATAGTTTGGTAGCCTTCGTGTTTTGTTTCATTATTTTGTTTTTTGTCTTGTTCTTGTTATCATATATATATAACTACCCGTTGATACTGTGTAGTTAGAATTATACCCAACAATCTTGAAGAAATTATAGTTATATATAGTTAATTAGCAAAATGGTTAACGAAACTGGTGATATTCCTAAAAACTGTTGAGACTAATTCTGGTTCTGGTGGTATTGCATCCATTGATTGAACCACATATCTTTTTCCCCAGCCAATTGATTTGTCGGGTATGCCTGATAATTTCAGTGGTGGAGCTTCTTTTTCTCGTTGGCAGAAAAAGATGAAGCTCTGGTTAACGGTTAAGGGTCTATGGCCAATGGTACAGTATGATCCTCCTGTGTTGGATCAAGAGAAGGATGAATCTTTTAAGGCTTATTCTTTATGGGATGAGAAGGATGGGGTGGCTAGGATAGCCATTTTGGCAGCCTTGGTGAACACCTTGTCCGATATTTATTCATTAGGTGCCTATACTGCTAAGGTCTTATGGGATAAGCTGGACCAAACCCATAATACTGATTCTCAAGGACTTGAGAAGTATTATGTGGCTAGGTTTCTTGACTTCAAACTGGTGGATAGAAAATCCATGAAGGAACAAGTTCATGAGTTTAAGATGTTGGTTCATGCTTTGGGTGAGTCCGGAATGGTCTTGCCTAAGAAGTTTCGAGTCATGTCTGTGATTGAAAAGCTCCCTAAGTCTTGGGATGAGTTTGCTCTCACTTGGACTAACTTGATGTTGGACATCTCTGTGCAGGAGCAGCACAAGTCCAAACAAGGACAGGTGATGCCCTTGAACATGGGAGCTCGAAGGTGGATGTAGTGACTATAGGACAGAAAAGAAAGGTAGTCACTAAGAAGGCTAACACTAAACTTGACAAGAACAAGGCTAAGAAACCAAAGGCAAACAAATCATGTTGGTCTTGTGGAAAAGTTGGTCATTGGAGCAAGGATTGTCCTAGTAAGAAAGCTAAGAAAGTTGGAGTGGTAGCTCAAGTAAATACTATGCTTGGACATGGAACCACGAGTGGGCCTGTAGCTAACATGGTCATTGGTGAGGTTGTTGCCTCTGGAACTGATGACGAGTATGTTACTTACAACCCTGTATTACTTTCCACTTATCTGTCACATGAGTGGTTGATTGATACTGGAGCTAATGTACATATTTGTGATGATATTAGTTTGTTTGTATCTTATTAACAGAGTCATGGAGTGACAGTGCGGATGCGGAATGATAGTTCTTGGAATAGAAAACGTGGACCTGAAGTTTGCTTCTGGGCGGATTCTATCTCTCACTCGAGTGCATCATGTTCCCTATATTCGTAGAAATATAATAAGTGGAAGTTGTTTAGTTAAGAACGGCTTTGAACTTTCTTTGAAATGTAATAAAGTAGGTATTACGCATACTGGTACATTTTTTGGCAAGGGTTACTTATCTGATGGTTTGTTTTTAATAAATGATGAACCCATTTTGGGTGATTTTATTAATGATAGTGTTGCACCTTCTGTTAATTGTGTTGAATCATCTGATTAGTGGCACTTACGACTTGGTCATTTAAATTTTGGTTCTCTACAGAATATGATGAATTTAGAGTTGATTCCAAAGCATGCCATTGATAAGAAATCTAAGTCAAGTGTGTGTAACTTCTAAACAAATAAGGAATACTTTTCATAATGTTGTTAGGGATTCAGACTTGTTAGAATTAGTTCACTCGGACATTCATAAATTCGGTGGTATGTTGACTAAGGATCATTGTAGATATTTCATTACTACTATAGATGATTGTAGTAGATACTGTTATGTTTATTTGATTAAAAATAAGGATGAAGCACTAGATAAATTCATTATGTATAAAAATGAAGCTGAAACACAAGCTGGCAAAGTACTTAAACGTTTGAGGTCTGATAGAGGTTGTGAGTATACGACTACCTTGTTTAATGAATTTTGCACAAGTAATGGTATAGTTCATGAGGTTACTCCACCATACACACCTGAGTCTAATAAGGTGGAAGAGCGAAAGAAAGGAACTTTTAAAGACATGATTAACAGTATGCTGATTAATTCTGGGTTACCTAAGTACATGTGGGGAGAGGCTCTGAATACGGCTTGTCATATTCTGAATAGATTCCCTCTGAAACATATGGACAAGATACCTTATGAATTATGAAGAAAGTGTAAGACAAGTTTGAGTTATCTTCGTGTGTGGGGGTTCCTTGCTAAGGTGCTTGTCCCTGAACACAAGAGAAAGAAATTAGGTCAGAAAACTGTTGATTGTATCTTTTTGGGCTATCTTGAAACCACAACTACTGTGAGAACTTTAGTTTTAAAATCTGACATAGATGGGATTGTGGTGAATACGATAGTTGAGTTTCGTGTAGCAACTTTCTTTGAGGAAGTGTTCCCAATAAAGACTGGTATACCTTTGGGTAATTCGGAGGATGATCCCACTCACACATCGAGTAATATTCTTGATCATGTGGAAAAGATGACAAATATGGGTCAGATCCTGGTAGTAGCTCTACTTCTAATGAAGTAGAGGAACCTAGAAGGAGTAAGCGTGCAAAGGTAGTCAAGGAATTTGGAAGTGATTTTATCACTTACAATGTCGAGGATGAGCCTTTAACTTTCGGTCAAGCCATGGATTCTTCGGAATTAAGGCACTGGAAAGGCGATATGAAGAGTGAAATTGACTCAATTATTTTTAACGGAACATGGGAGTTAGTTAATCTCCCTCCTGGGTGTTCTACTATTGGATGTAAATGGATCTTCAAGAGGAAGTTAAATCCTGATGACTCAATAGATAAGTACAAGGCTAGGCTAGTAGCTAAGGGCTTTAGGCAAATGGAAGGCATTGACTATTTTGATACATACTCTCCTGTTGCCCGAATGACGATAATCAGAATGCTTATTGCATTGGCTTTCGTACATGGTCTTATCATCCATCAAATGGATGTAAAGATAGCTTTTCTTCATGGTGACCTTGAAGAAGAGATTTATATGAATCAGCCTGAGGGATTTGTTACTTCGGGTAATGAGAGGAAAGTATGTAGACTAGTCAAGTCCATCTATGGCCTTAAACAAGTACCAATAGACTGGCATAAAAATTTTGATGAAGCTGTTTTAGACTTTGAGTTTTTAGTTAATGAAAATGATAAGTGTGTCTACTATAAGGTTAGAGGTAATGATTGTATGATTGTGTGTTTGTATGTAGATGATATTCTGTTGTTTGGAATCAATATTGAGATTATTAACAAGGCAAAGAGTTTCTTGAATAGGCATTTTGAAATCAAGGATATGGGTGATGCTAGTGTGATTCTTGGTATCAAGTTGACTCAGTCAACTGATGAATAACATTGTCACAATCTCATTATATAGAGAAATCTATACTTGAGAAGTATAGTTATTCAAATTGTAGAATCTCTAGTATACCATATAATTCAAAAGTTGTTATAGTCAAGAATAGTTCAGGAGTTCCTGTGTCTCAGTTAAGGTATTCTCATATTATTGGGAGTTTGCAATATCTTGCTAATGTGACTAGACCGGATATTTCGTATTTTATGTCTAAGTTTGCTAGATATACAAGTTTTCCAAACAAGACTCATTGGGAGGCACTGGATAGAGTTCTTAGATATCTCAAGGGAACTATTTCCCGTGGCTTGCATTACCGAAGATTTTTGGGGGTACTCGAGGGGTATAGTGATGCAAGTTGGATAGCTAAGAAATCCAGTTCCAATGGAGTGACTAGATATGTGTTTACCCTTGCAGGTGGAGCAGTGTCCTAGAAGTCTTATAGACATACTTTGATTACTCGGTCTACTTTTGAGGCTGAGTTATGTGCACTTGATGCCACGAGGACGGAGGTTGAATGGTTACATGGACTCATGTCATTGTTATCTGTAGTAAGCAAGCCGCTTATTGCCATTTCTATTCATTATGATAGCCGTACAACTATTGACAAGATTAGAAGTGTGAATTATAATGCTAAGACAAAAGACACATCCAAGTTAGACTGAATTCTATAAGGGGTCTTGTGTCTGATAGGATTATTGTTATAGAGTTCGTAGAAACTCAAGATAATATAGCCGATCTGCTGACTAAGGGGCTCGAGCATGCTGTAGTCCTTTAGTCTAGGTTGGGAATATGATTGGTAACCCATCATGATTCATCAATAGCGGGAACCTAATACACCTTAGAGGAGATCCCTTGAACGAGTATTCAATGTGGTAATAATAAAATATGAGGGTGAATTGGTAGTACCTTGCTATATGCTAAGATATTTATGTATCTAAGTCTATTCCATGAAAACCTAAAAGGTATAGTTGCTGCAAGTATAGCAAGAGTTATTTGAACTCTGAATGGGGTTATTCCTTGAAACATTCGACGAACATGATCGAGACATGACCATTAACGTCTCAAATCGTAGATTGGCACCATAGCCTTTGAATTATCGTCTATGGAGTATGGTTACACCCAACGGATAAAGATTCAAGGTGAAACATTCCATTTGTATCCGGTAGCCATCGAAGTAGAGGACTTAGGAGGGTTCAAACCCAGAAGGGTACCGACTCTGAAAAACATGTCATGTATAAAATCTGTTATGCAATTAAATTATGGATTTGCCGGGGATTGTTAGAAAATCGAAATTTTGAGGCATATTTTATATATTTTCTTAATATGATTTCAGGAAGCTAACACTTGGAGGTTGTTCATTGGCATGAGGACCTAAACTTTCATGTTTGGATCTAAGACATTTTCTTAGTGGAATCCATGAATATATTGAGACAAAGTTGATTGTTTGAAATGGGTTATGGGGATTTTGTCCCATATTGATATTTTAAAAGAAAGATATCGAGTTTATATAGAAACTTGTGTTAGTGTTGTTTACAAATACTAGCATAAGTGAAATGCTTGTGTGGCCTAGTACGAGTGGGAACTCTTATATTTTTTTTCAATTACAAGTTTAATTATTTATATTGATTATGTAATTATTAATATTAAATATATTGATTAAGGATTATTTTAATCATACTCTGAATATATTTTGTAATATTAATATTAATTAATCAGGATATAATATAAATAATAAAAAAAACCCATTTTATTTACCTTTTTCTGTTTTATTACTTGAGATACCGCATCGAGTAAAATAGAAGAAGAGCAACTTAAGATGCCTATATATTGAGAGGTATACTTGAGATAAAAATATAAGTCTCAGTGCCTACCTCGCAAACATATATGAGTTGTATAGGTTTTTTTAAGGGCAAATTGAGCTGCGAGTCACCGTTGATCGTTGTTGGTTTTGTCGCCAGATTGATCTATTGTTGTTTTATCCTGGAAGCAATATTGCTGCATCCCATGACAGCATAAGTGGCGGATAATAATCTCTTCAAGAATAGTCAAGTCCTCTTGAAGGGTTTGAGACTCAACCGTTGTGTTCTTCTTCTTATCAGAATTTGGAAAGCGATAAGAGATCAATTTTCTTTATTTTCTTAGTCAATTACAGTCTCTGATTATAGTTTGTTAGCCTTCGTGTTTTGTTTCGTTATTTGGTTATTTGTCTTGTTCTTGTTATTATATATATAACTGCCCATTATTGTTGTGTAGTTAGAATTATACCCAATACATACATGGATTGGAACTTATTGAATGTACTCTATTTTTGTTAATATTAGAAAATAGCTTGTTAATATAGGCGGAAAATAAAAAGGTTAGTTAGTTAGAGATAGATTGAGACTTATATATATTGGGACTCATATCATAGCTGTAAAGTAACTATACATTTTCTAATTCCAGATGATTTTAATCTTCAAAAACTAAAAATCTAAATGAATTAAATTGTTTCTTGTTCTTGTTTACCTTGATCTCTTATGTTTTCTTTATGACATTTCATCAAACACTTATGGAGCAATCTTCAACGCATTCTCAAAACGTTTACAATACTGCGATCAACTATAACGATCTGTATTTTTCGTCAATTAATATTAATTCTAATGCTCAATTAGGGCAAATCATCTTCAATGGCAACAATTACGTCAATTAGAATCGTATTATCAGTTTAGCTCTTGGATCGAAAAATAAGACTGGTTTCATTGATGGAACGTTACTGCGACTTCCGGATGATTCACCATTGCAGAGATGGATTCGCAATGATTACATGATTATAGGTTGGATTCTCTATTCAATTGAGAAGTCAATTGTCGAAAGCTTCATTTTTAATCCTTCAGCTAGAGCTTTGTGGCTTAAAATACAAGAAATGTATGGTCATTCTAATTCACCTCAGCTGTATGAATTCCAATTCCATAAGACTTTGATGTCTATCACTCAGAAACATGATCCTATAGTTGACTACTACAATGAATTGAAGAAAGTATGGAATCAATTATAAAGTTTAGAACCTTTTCTTGATTGTACTTGTGGAGCTATTGTGAAATGTTCTTGTGGATTAATGAAGAAGATTATTGAGGTCGATGAGCTCAAGAAGTTGATCCAATTTATTGATAGATTGAATAAATCATAAGATCAGGCTAAGATCAATATTTTGAGTATGGATCTTCTTCCTTCTGTGAACAAAGTTTATCATATGTTACAACAGATTGAGAGGCAGAATTTGATCATCAATCCACAATCTTAGAGGAGTGCCTTTTATTCTGCTAGAAATTCTTCTCAAGTTGCTTCTCATTTTTGTTCTAAGATTTCTCTTGGTTCACAAAGAAAAGATTTCAGAGATTCTAAGAAAATTAAACCAGATAGGTTTTGTTATTTTTGTAAGATGAAAGGACATATTAAGGAACAGTGTTTCAAGATTGTTGGTTATCCAGACTGGTATAAAGGAAAGAACGTTGGTAATCAAGGAAATTTTAGAGGAATGGATCATATATTTGCTGGAAATGTTCATGATTCTTCTTCTATGATTGGTGTTCTTGGACATTCTCCACTTGATCTTACAGTGTCTAATTTTGATGATTCCACATATGGTGTTGGTACTAGTGCAACTACAGGAGATTCTCAGAATTCTAATCTTATTCTTTACTAGGAATTTCTTAAGTTCATGCAATCCAATTAGCATATCAATGTTTCTTCAGAATATGTATCTGCTATCAACTTTGCAGGTACATTATCTGATTTATCTGCTATTTGTTAATTGTCTAGTGATAAACATGTTTGGATAGTAGATACTGATGCTAGTGATCAATTGGAAATAGATTTAGATATTTTTTTCTAACACATAATTTCTTTATCATCCCCTTACAATTGTTTCTCCTGATGGTACTCTCAAAATTGTTTATACAGTTGGAACTGTGATTCTGAATTCACATATAACTCTTTCTAATGTGATTTACATTCCTGAATTTCAACATAATCTTCTTTCTGTAGCAAAGCTACTTGATGAACATAAGTTGATTTCTAACTTTGAAACATCTTCATGTTCCTTCCTGGACCTTATAACTAATCATGTCAAACCAGTTGGCATTCGGCATGGAGGTTTATATAAACTTCTATCTGATAGGATTTCTCCTGTTTCTTCTTATACTCATGTCAACACTACAGTTTTTACAACTGGTGATCCTCTTTTTCTTTTCAATTATAATGTTTCTTTTGATATTTTCCATTCCATATTAGGGCATTTGTCTATGCCTAAGTTTCAGCATTTGTCTGATGTATTTTTTGACAAAAATATAAAATATTATGACTGTGGAACTTGTGTGTTCGCAAAACATCATCAATTGCCATTTTCTACATCTAATTCTATTATTTCTGCATGTTTTGAATTAGTACATATTAATTTATGGGGATCATATAAAACACCTTACGTTCATGGTGCTTCTTGTTTCTTAACTATTTTAGATGATCATTCTAGAACTACATGGTCATATTTTGTTAGATATATTTGTGATGTCATGTCTAATATGATTTGTGTTTATTTTCAGATCTTACTTAATAGGACAAATCAGGACTTAACTGGAAACCAGTACTTATACTGAAGTCAGAACTTAAGATATCAAAACTTAAGTTATCAGAACTTAAGTTATCAGGAGATAATATCAGGACTAAAGGAGACGTTCAGATAAGGAAGGCGGCTGATTGAAAGGAAAGAAGATCAAGACAAACATAAGAAGAGATATGCATGGAGAAGAATTCTATGAAGAATAGAATACTTGGAAGAACAGATAACTGATTGATATATATTAGGAAGCAGAATTATATTCGATATCAATTAGAAGATTATCTTGTAACTGTATAGTATATAAACACAGACATGGTTTATGAAGGGTTTTTAGCACATAAACACAACGAAAACGTAAATTTAAATCTTAAAAAAAAACGAAACCCTCAGCAGGATCCATGCGAAAAATAATATTTAATTCGTAGTTCAGTATGTTTACCTTAAGAAGCTTTACGTTAATGGAATGATGGAGGTCTTTAATGGCGATCCAAAAATGATGAACGGAGATCCTTAGCAGCTGCTCCTCAAGTGTGAAGCACTCCACCTACCAAGAAAATGATGTAATGAAGGAGGAGGAGATGGAGAGAATTAGGGTTTTGTAAATCTTTTTGGTTGAGGCAAAAATAGGGTCTATAATAGTATATTTATAGGCAAAATTTTCAGCTGAAAATTTTCCCATAAAATATTATTATTATTAACCTTTATTATTCTCTTTAATAATTAAAACACCTTTTAATTATTAAACCTTTTTCTAAACACTTTAGAAATAATTCTCTCACTTGATTTAATTTCCAAAAATTAAATTCATAATTAATAGTATTAAAAAAATTTCTTAATTAATTTATAATTAATTAAATCTCATTTAATCAATTATTAAATTTGCCAATTAATTATTTATTTCATAAACAAATAATTATCAGCCATTATTAATTATTTTCTCCACCATTAAATCATTCTCTTTTATGGTGTGACCCTGTAGGTTCAATATTAAGCCGGTAGTAGAAATAAATAATAATAAAACTATTTTACCATTATTTATATAAATTCTATAATTCATTAAATATGATTAATTAATTAATCATATTTATTCTACATCGTGAGGGATACTTTTCAACATATCGCGACTATCCGGATAATACAAATTCACTGCTTAGAATAACAAGAACCTATTTCAGGGAGTAGTTACCGTACAATTAATTCCTTATATCCTGCAATGTCACGATTAAATACAAGGCATGGAACTTGTGTCAAGCCTATCTTATTTAATCACTTGCTTTCCCATTCACTATGCTTAGTTCTATTTAATGTAAATTAGAATTCCTTTCTAATTTCATTCACTCTGGCCAGAGATTCCTGAACTAACATAAGTGGATCAGCATTGAACATTCTCTTCCTACACTGGAAGGGGTAGATCCTTTATTAATCATACACTATCTTCGTGTACAAATTCCTATACCCAGTAGAGCCCTTATAATTGTCCCTTGAGACTAAGAACTAAACCAAAGCATAGTTCAGCGTACACAAGATGACTATGATGACCTCAAGTCTAAGGATACTTGTACAACTATCACTATGTGAACAACTGCTGGCACGTGAGTGAACTCCATCAGTTGTTCAGCTGTGTGAGTCATGTTCAGTGAACTTATTCTATAATAAGCACCTACATACTAGCTATAGTGTCACCATACAAATGTCTATGAGAACAGACATCGTTCATAATGAAGCAAGCATAGTATGTACCAATCTTTGCGGATTATTAATTACCAGTTAGTAATCCTACGACCATGAACTATTTAAGTTTAGAGTTATCATCTTTTAGGTCTCGTTATTATGATCTCATCACAATCCATAAAAAGCTTTACTCTAAACTGTGGTATATCTTATTTAAACATTTAAATAGATAGAGCCCGCAATAAAAACAAAACAAGTCTTTTATTAATATCAATGAAATCAAAACAGATTACATAAAAGTTATTCCTAAATCCTCATACATGATTGGACTTAGGACATATCTCTTTCAATCTCCCACTTGTACTAAAGCCAATCACTCTAGTATCTAATACCCATCTTGTCTTTATGATGATCAAAGTGACTATGAGAAAGCGGCTTTGTGAGTGGGTCTGCTACATTGTTATGTGTGTCAACTCTCTCGACGTTGACATCTCCTCTATTTTCAACTCAGATTCACCACCAAAAACAAGAAAAATGTCCTGAGTCCTTCGCAAGTACTTAAGGATGTTTTTCACTACTTTCCAGTGGTCTTCACCTGGATTGGACTGATATCTGCTCGTCACACTAATTGAATAAGCAACATCAAGCCTTGTACACAACATCGCGTACATGATAGATCCTATTGCTGAAGCATAAGGAATCTTACTCATACGCTCTCTTTCCTCAGGTGTCTTAGGAGACATTTTTTCGGAAAGGGACACTCCATGGCTCATCAGTATGAGACCTCTTTTGGAGTTTTCCATGCTAAACCTTTTAAGCACTTTCTGGATGTATGTACCCTGGGTAAGACCTATCATTCTTCTAGATCTATCTCTATAGATCTTCATATCGATAATGTAGGATACTTCTCCCAAGTCCTTCATGGTGAAGTTCTTTGATAGCCATACTTTGACTGATTGTAGCATCGGTAAATCATTTCCTATAAAAAGTATGTCATCCACATACAATATAAGAAATGTTAACGTGCTCCCACTAACCTTCTTGTAGACACATGGTTCATCTATGTTTTTGATAAAACCAAACTCTTTGATTGTCTCATCAAAACGGATATTCCATCTACGAGAAGCTTGCCTTAAACCATATATGGTTCGCAACAGCTTACACACTAGGTGTTCATTTCCCTTGGAAAGAAAACCCTCTGGCTGTGTCATATACACTTCATCCTTAAGTTTCCCATTGAGGAAGGCCGTTTTCACATCCATTTGCCAGATCTCATAGTCGTAGTAAGCAGCAATCGCAAGCAAAATCCGAATTGATTTTAACAGGGCTACAGGTGAAAAAGTTTCATCAAATTCAATCCCTTGCCTTTGTTTGAATACTTTTGCCACGAGTCTGGCCTTATAGGTCTCCACCTGGCCATCTGCTCCAATCTTTCTTTTGTATACCCACTTGCACCCGATAGGCTTAACACCTTCAGGCGCCTCAACCAGAGTCCATACTTGGTTGGTATACATAGATTCCATTTCGGTTTTTATGGCACTATGCCATTTCTCTGAGTCAATACTACTCATAGCCTCATTATAGGTCACAGGGTCGTCATCATCAATGATTGACAACTCATTGTCATTCTTAATGACAAGGCCATAATACCTCTCAGGTTGGCGAGACACTCTCACTGTCCTACGAATGGGCTATTCCACAGAAGGTTGTTCAGTCGGAACAGGTGTTCCCACTTGATCCGTAGTAGTTTGTACTTCTTGAACTTCATCAAGTTCAATTTTGCTCCCACTGTTTCCTTTAAGGATAAACTCCTTTTCCAAGAAGGTAGCATGTCTGGAGACAAACACCCGATGATCGGTGTAAAAGTAATACCCCAAAGTCTCTTTAGGATATCCCACAAAATTATATTTTACGGATCGAGATTCCAGCTTATCTGGGTCAACTTTCTTGACATAAGCTGGACATCCCCAAATATTAACGGGTTTAAGACTCGGTTTCCTTTCTTTCCATATCTCATATAGTATTTGCGGAACAGATTTGGAAGGCACCTTATTCAGTAAATATGCTGCGGTTTCCAATGCATAACCCCATAGGAATACTGGAAGATTCGCATAGCTCATCATGGACCGAACCATGTCTAACAAAGTTCGATTTCTCCTTACAGATACCCCATTTACCTGTGGAGTATATGGAGGAGTCCACTGGGAGATTATACCATTTTCTTTGAGATAATCTAGAAACTCTCCATTCAAGTACTCACCACCTCGATATGATCGAAGAGTTATAATACTGTATTTGGTTTGTTTCTCCACTTCATGTTTATATTCTTTGAACTTTTCAAAGGCTTCAGACTTGTGTTTCATCAAATACAAATATTCGAATCTAGATCTATCATCTATGAAAGTAATGAAGTACGAAAATCCACTCATGGCTTGCGTAGACATTGGTCCACATACATCTGTGTGTACCAATCCTAGCAAATCTGCAGCCCTCTCTCCATGTCCACTAAATGGAGATTTGATCATTTTACCCAATAGACAAGACTCGCATGTAGGATATGATTCAAAATCAAAGGGGTCAAGTAAACCTTCCTTATGCAATGTCCGCAGTCTATTTTCACTAATATGACCTAGCATACAGTGCCATAAATAGGTCAGATTTTCATCATCTCATTTTCTTTTATTAGTTTGTTCAATCTGAAGTAAATCATGCTCTACGTCACATACATACAGACCATTATTTAAAATGCCACGTCCAAAAAGAACATTATCTCTAAGGATAGTGAAAGGAATATGTCCTAAGTCCAATCATGTATTAGGATTTAGGAATAACTTTTATGTAATCTGTTTTGATTTCATTGATATTAATAAAGACTTGTTTTGTTACGGGCTATATCTATTTAAGTGTTTTAATAAGATATACCATAGTTTAGAGTAAAGCTTTTTATGGATTATGATGAGATCATAATAGTGAGACCTAAAAAGATGATAACTCTAAACTTAAATAGTTCCTGATCATAGGATTACTAACTCGTAATTAATAATCCGCAAAGATCGGTACATACTATGCTTGCTTCATTATGAAGGATGTCTGTTCTCATAGACATTTGTGTGGTGACACTATAGCTAGTATGTAGGTGCTTATTATGGAATAAGTTCACTGAACATGACTCGCACAGCTGAACAACTGATGGAGTTCACTCACGTGTCAGCAGTTGTTCACATAGTGATAGTTGTACAAGTATCCTTAGACTTGAGGTCATCATAGTCATCTTGTGTACACTGAACTATGCCTTGGTTTAGTTCTTAGTCTCCAGGGACAATTATTAGGGCTCTACTGGGTATAGGAATTTGTACACGAAGATAGTGTATGATCAATAAAGGATCTACCCCTTCCAGTGAAGGAATCGAATGTTCAAGGCTGATCCACTTATGCTAGTTCAGGAATCTCTGGCCAGAGTAAATGAAATTAGAAAGGAGTTTCTGATTTGCATAGAACTACGCATAGTAAATGGTAAGCAAGTGATTAAATTAGATAGGCTTGACACGAGATCCATGCCTTGTATTTAATCGGGACATTGTAGGGTAGAAGGAGTTTATTGTACGGTAACTATTCACTGACAGGTTCTTGGTATTCTAAGCAGTGAATTCATATTATCCGGATAGTCGCGATATGTTGAGAAGCATCACTCACGATGTAGAATAAATGTGATTAATTAATTAATCATATTTAATAAATTAGAGAATTTATATAAATAATGATAAAATAGTTTTATTATTATTTATTTCTACTACCGGCTTAATATTGAACCTACAGGGTCACACCATAAAAAGAGAATGATTTTATGGTGGAGGAATTAATTAATAATGGCTAATAATTATTTATTTGTGAAATAAATAATTAATTGGCAAATTTAATAATTGATTAAATGAGATTTAATTGATTATAAATTAATTAAGAAAAGTTCTTAATATTATTAATTAAGGATTTAATTTTTGGAAATTAAATCAAGAGAGAGAATTATTTCTAAAGTCATTAGAAAAAGGATTAATGATTAAAAGGTGTTTTAATTATTAATGAGAATAATAAATGGGATAATAATAATAATATTTATGGGAAAATTTCAGCAGAAAATTTTGCCTATAAATACACTATTATAGACCCTATTTTTATTCCAATCCCAGAAACCCAAAAATTTTAGAAAACCAAATTCTCTCCACCTCCTCCTCCTCCTAAAAGTCATTTTCTTGGTGGATACCGGTGGAGTGCTTCACACTTGAGGAGCAACTGCTAAGGATCTCTGATGGTTATCTCCGAATTATTTTAAAAGGTTAGATTCGATCCCTCGAATTTTTATTCACGATTTATATGCTTTTATTTGGATTTTGTGTGTGTAAAAGTGTTTTTCCACGCCCCGCTGCGTTTAAAATCCATCAATGGCATTAGAGCATAGGTTGTATGCATATAGATCTGTGGTAAAATTTTCAGAATTTTATGTGCTTGTATGAATTAATTATGATTTTTACAAGTTATATCATGGATTAATTTTGTCTGATGAGAAATCGTTTCTCATAATAATTTTGAATGTTGATCTGGGTTCTACAAGTGTTGTAGATCGTCTGGGTATTTTTTTCAGAATTTTAGGATGTATAGATTTTTTATTATGAATTTTTGAAGTTGTTGCAATTAAATTCGTAATTAAATTAAGTCACATATATATATATAAATAAATTGTTAGTATATATATATTATGTATGTAAAGCTGCTTGTACTGCTGCTGTAAATTGCACGGAAGCAAAGACAGAAAGAGAGATCTGACAGGGCGGCTGCACGCAGTTCGAGACAGAAAAGCAACGGCGGCTGAAAAAAAAAATATAGGGATGTAACGCATTCCCGGAATGCGTTACACACCTGTGGCGCATTCACGGAATGCGTTACACCCTTTAATGGCTTAAAAGGGGTGTAACGCATCACCGGAATGCGTTACAGGGCTTGTAACGCATTCCTGTAATGCGTTACAGCCCTCTATTGATTTTAAAATTGATTTTCTGGGAGTTTCGTAACTCCGTTTTAGGCGTGCAATATACCGTTGGATTCGTTTTTCCGAGACGGATTTAATGGAGTGATCAATTTTAGTTTATATAAAAGTTTTGAACTGTTTATATTTCCATAAAGTGTTTCAAAGCTGTTTTTGACTGTTTTAGTTGCTTTTAAATGCTTCATGTGATACATAGAGATGTATAATGCTTAGACTAATGTGCTAGATGTTATAACATGCCTACCTTTATGTTTATTCATGTTGATATATGTGATATATTCTTAGTTTATCATGCGATGATAGATTTAGGTGAACTTGAATGAACATAAGGCGTTTGTTAGACAACCTAGTATAGTGAAATTGTTTCATAACCTTAAAAACAATATTATGAATACAATCATGAGATTCTTGTGTTTGTGAAACACATAATTGAATATGAATTTTCGATATGAGAGAAAGGATGATTCTGTCAACAACAGATTTCTATCTGTAAGAAAGGGTTATTAAGTGACGCCTCTTGACAATGCTCCACCCGATCTGGGAATCGTCTGATAATTGATTATTGATTTGAAATATTTAATTTAAAAGGAAGAATCTCTTTATAATATGATTATGATTGTAACGTAATATAATCCCTCTAAAATTAAATAATATCAAGTAGTAATTGGCCAATGACACAACGGGCTTGTGTCGGTCATAGCCTTCCAACATGATAGAAAGTAGTTCTTATTTTTGAATCATTGTCGTTTCGTGCCACAGCCGAGGGCTTTGATTTCGAAATAAGAAATACTTGTCTATTACATAGAGATGTGTACATTGAATAAGAATCTAAAGGTCGTTACGTGCCACAGCCGTGGGCCTTTGGGGACTGATTCATTTGTACGGAATGTTGGGTTTGACTTGACTTAGAATATTGAGTTTGTCGTGCCACAGTCGTGACTCAATTATTCAAGAGGCTAAAGTTTGATTAGGGAATAACATAAGATGTAATTGACAAGAGTTGTCTGCCTATTGAACATTACATGGTGTTTCGTGCCACAGCCAGGGTTGTGTAATGGACTGTAGGATCCCTATTCCCACTAGCATTATGAATGCTTAATTTTTCACGTAGAGGGTTGAATAAATTAGATAAACTAGTGGGAGCCACTTATGAATAAAGACCCGATTCATATAGTGTTTTAAAATGAAATCGAATATTTGCTAAGTGTTGTTATGTGTTTATCATTTACAAATTTACAATATACATTATGTCTTCTGCACTATCACTCAGGTGCATACTAGATGCTCACAAATTGACTGGTCCTAATTATGCTGACTGGCTTCAAAACTTGAGAATTGTTCTCAGGATTGAAAAGCTGGAATACGTGATTGACTCACCTAAGCCTACTGAACCTGCTAGTGATGCACATAATGATGAACACGTTGTGTATCGTAAGTGGATAGATGATGCAAATGTTGCTCAATGCATCATGCTAGCTTCCATGAACATTGAGCTACAGAAGTAACATGAGTATATGGATGCTCACACTATCCTCATGCATCTACAAGAGTTGTATGATGTGGCAGGGAGGACAGCTCGATATGAGATATCGAAGGAGTTGTTCGGTTGTAGGATGTCTGAGGGATCATCTGTGAATGACCATGTACTTAAGATGATCAATTTGATTGAACGTCTTGGATAACTTGGTTTTGCCATGGATGGGGAGTTGAGCCAAGACTTGGTCTTGCAATCGCTTCCGATTTCGTTCTCGCAGTTTGTTGTGAACTTTCACATGAATAAGTTGGATGTCAGCCTTCCTGAACTCCACAACATGTTGAAGACTGCGGAATCGAATTTTCCCCCTAAGAAGAGTTCTGTTCTTCTAATTGGTGAAGGTTCCAATCCTAAGAAAAGGAAGAGGAACTCTTCCAAGAAGAAGAAAGTAGGTGAGAAAACGCCGGTTCCACCTAAAGCTGAAGACCCCAAGAGCAAAGTTGTTTGCTTTCATTGTAACAAGGTGGGGCACTGGAAGAGGAACTGCAAGGTTTACCTTGCAGAATTGAAGAAGAAGAAGGGTAGTGAGACTACCGCTTCTGATTCAGGTATGTTCATGATAGAAGTGAATATGTCATTAAATCAAATTTCTACTTGGGTATTAGATACCTCCGGTGGTTCTCAAATCTGCAATTTGTTGCAGGGACCAAGGAGAAGTAGGACTCTTGAGGAAGAGGAGGTGATTCTACTGATGGGAAATGGAGCAAGAGTTGCTGCTAAAGATGTAGAATCATTTCATTTACATATGCCTACGGGCAAGACTATTATTTTAAATAATTGTTATTTTGTTCCCTCGATTGTGAGGAATATTATTCCCAAGTTAGACTTGGCTGGATTTTCATTTATTATTGAGAATAATGAATGTTCTATTCTTAGAGATAATATTCTTTATGGACATGGTACTTTAAATAATGGTCTGGACATATGTGACATAATTTACTTCAGATTGAACAAACTAATAAAAGAAAAGGGATGATGAAAATCTCACTTCATAGTGGCACTGCAGTCTCCATTTAGTAGACATGGAGAGATGACTGTAAATTTGCTAGGAATGGTACACACAGATGTATGTGGACCAATGTCTAAGCAAGCCATGGGTGGATTTTCATACTTCATTACTTTCATAGATGATAGATCTAGATTCGGATATGTGTTTGATGAAACACAAGTCTGAGGCCTTTGAAAAGTTCAAAGAATATAAGTATGAAGTAGAGAAACAAACCAAACATAGTATTATAATTCTTCGATAAGATCGAGGTAGTGAATACTTTAATGGAGTATTTCTAGATTATCTCAAAGTAAATGGTATAGTCTCCCAGTGGACTCCTCCAGATTGGTATCTGAAAGGAGAAATCGAACTTTGTTAGACATAGTTCGGTCCATGATGAGCTATGCAAATTTCCAGTATTCCTATGGGGTTATGCATTGGAAACCTCAGCATATTTACTGAACAAGGTGCCTTCCAAATCTGTTCCTCAAACTCCGTATGAGATATGGAAAGAAAGGAAACCGAGTCTTAAACACGTTAAGATTTGGGGATGTCCAGCTTATGTCAACTAAGTTGACCCAGATAAGCTGGAATATCGATCTGTAAAATGTAGTTTTGTGGGATATCCTAAAGAGACTTTAGGGTATTACTTTTACACCGATCATCGGGTGTTTGTCTCCAGACATGCTACCTTCTTGGAAAAGGAGTTTATCCTTGAAGGAAATAGTGGGAGCAAAATTGAACTTGATGAAGTTCAAGAAGCACAAACTACTACGGATCAAGTGGAAACACCTGTTCTGACTGAACAACCTTTTATGGAACAGCCCATTCATAGATCAGGGAGAGTGTCTCGTCAACCTAAGAGGTAATATGGCCTTGTCATTGAGAATGACAATGAGTTGTCGATCATTGATGATGACGACCCTGTGACCTATAATGAGGCTATGAGTAGTGTTGACTCAGAGAAATGGCATAGTGCCATGAAATCCAGAATAAAATCTTTGTATACGGTATACAAAAGATAGATTATAGCAGATGGCCAGGTGGAGACCTTTAAGGCCAGGCTTTTGGAAAAAGGATTCAAACAAAGGCAATGGATTGACTTTGATGAAACTTTTTGCCTGTAGCCCTGTTAAAATCAGTTCGGATTTTGCTTACGATTGCTGCTTACTACGACTATGAGATCTGGCAATTAGCCAGGTGGTTTTATTTCCAAGAGAAATGAAAACCTAGTGTGTAAGCTATTGCGAACCATATGTGGTTTAAAGCAAGCTTCTCGTAAATGGAACATTCGTTTTGATGAGACAATCAAAGAGTTTGATTTTATCAAAAACATAGATGAACCATGCGTCTACAAAAGGGTTAGTGGGAGCGCGATAACATTTCTTATATTGTATTAAAATAGAGTTGACACACATAACAACATAGCAGGCCCACTCACAAAGCTACTTTTTAAAAGTCACTTTGATCGTCATAAAGATGAGATGGGTATTAGATACCAGAGTGATTGGCTTTAGTACAAGTGGGAGATTGAAAGGAATATGTCCTAAGTCCAATCATGTATTAGGATTTAGGAATAACTTTTATGTAATCTGTTTTGATTTTATTGATATTAATAAAGACTTGTTTTGTTACGGGCTATATCTATTTAAGTGTTTTAATAAGATATACCATAGTTTAGAGTAAAGCTTTTTATGGATTATGATGAGATCATAATAGTGAGACCTAAAAAGATGATAACTCTAAACTTAAATAGTTCCTGATCATAGGATTACTAACTGGTAATTAATAATCCGTAAAGATCGGTACATACTATGCTTGCTTCATTATGAAGGATGTCTGTTCTCATAGACATTTGTGTGGTAACACTATAGCTAGTATGTAGGTGCTTATTATGGAATAAGTTCACTGAACATGACTCGCACAGCTGAACAACTGATGGAGTTCACTCACGTGTCAGCAGTTGTTCACATAGTGATAGTTGTACAAGTATCCTTAGACTTGAGGTCATCATAGTCATCTTGTGTACACTGAACTATGCCTTGGTTTAGTTCTTAGTCTCCAGGGACAATTATTAGGGCTCTACTGGGTATAGGAATTTGTACACGAAGATAGTATATGATCAATAAAGGATCTACCCCTTCCAGTGAAGGAAGCGAATGTTCAAGGCTGATCCACTTATGCTAGTTCAGGAATCTCTGGCCAGAGTAAATGAAATTAGAAAGGAGTTTCTGATTTGCGTAGAACTACGCATAGTAAATGGTAAGCAAGTGATTAAATTAGATAGGCTTGACACGAGATCCATTCCTTGTATTTAATCGGGACATTGTAGGGTAGAAGGAGTTTATTGTACGGTAACTATTCACTGACAGGTTCTTGGTATTCTAAGCAGTGAATTCATATTATCCGGATAGTCGCGATATGTTGAGAAGCATCACTCACGATGTAGAATAAATGTGATTAATTAATTAATCATATTTAATAAATTAGAGAATTTATATAAATAATGATAAAATAGTTTTATTATTATTTATTTCTACTACCGGCTTAATATTGAACCTACAGGGTCACACCATAAAAAGAGAATGATTTTATGGTGGAGGAATTAATTAATAATGGCTAATAATTATTTATTTGTGAAATAAATAATTAATTGGCAAATTTAATAATTGATTAAATGAGATTTAATTGATTATAAATTAATTAAGAAAAGTTCTTAATATTATTAATTAAGGATTTAATTTTTGGAAATTAAATCAAGAGAGAGAATTATTTCTAAAGTCATTAGAAAAAGGATTAATGATTAAAAGTTGTTTTAATTATTAATGAGAATAATAAATGGGATAATAATAATAATATTTATGGGAAAATTTCAGCAGAAAATTTTGCCTATAAATACACTATTATAGACCCTATTTTTATTCCAAACCCAGAAACCCAAAAATTTTAGAAAACCAAATTCTCTCCACCTCCTCCTCCTCCTAAAAGTCATTTTCTTGGTGGATACCGGTGGAGTGCTTCACACTTGAGGAGCAACTGCTAAGGATCTCTGATCGTTGTCTCCGAATTATTTTAAAAGGTTATATTCGATTTCTCGAATTTTTATTCACGATTTATATGCTTTTATTTGGATTTTGTGTGTGTAAAAGTGTTTTTCCACGCCCCACTGCGTTTAAAATCCATCAGATAGAACATTCATTATTCTTAATAATAAATGAAAAACCATCCACATCCAATATAGGAATAGAAACAATATTCCTCATAATAGAGGGAACGTAATAATAATTATTCAAAATAATAGTCTTGCCCGTAGGCATATGTAAACTAAATGATCCTACAGATATGACCGCAACCCTTGCTCCACTGCCCATACGTAGAATCACCTCATCTTTTTCAAGAGTCCTACTTCCCTTTAGTCCTTGCAACGAATTGCAAATATGAGAACCATAAGCGGTATCTAATACCCAAGTAGAAATTTTTCCTAGTGACATATTAACTTCGATCATGAACATGCCTGAATCAGAAGCGGTAGTCTTACTACCCTTCTTCTTCTTCAATTCTGCAAGGTAAACCTTGCAGTTCCTCTTCCAGTGCCCCAACTTGTTACAGTGAAAACAAACAGCTAAATTAGGACCAGTCAACTTGTAAGCATCTAGTATGCTCCTGAGTGATAGTGCAGAAGACATGACGAATATAGTAAATCTGTAAATGATAAACACATAACAACACTTAGCAAATATTCAATTTCATTTCAAAATACTATATGAATCGGGTCTTTATTCATAAGTGTCTCCCACTAGTTTATCTAATTTTTTCAACCCCCAAAGTAAAAATTAAGCATTCATAATGCTAGTGGGAATAGGGATCCTACATTCCATCACACAACCTCGGATGTGGCACGAAATGTCATGTGATGTTCAATAGGCAGACAACTCTTGTCAATTACATCTTATGTTATTCCCTAATATAAGTTTAGCCCCTTGAATAATTGAGTCATGGCTGTGGCATGACAAACTCAATAATCTAAGTCAAGTCTAACCCAACATTTCGTACAATTGAATCAGTCTCCAACGGCCCACGGCTGTAGCACGTACCGACCTTTAGATTCTAATTCAATGTACATATCTCTATGTAATACACAAGTATTTCTTATTTCGAAATCAAAGCCCTCGGCTGTAGCACGAAACGATAATGATTTAAAAATAAGAACCACTTTCTACCATGTTGGAAGGCTATGACCGACACAAGCCCGTTGTGTCATTGGCCAATTACTACTTGATATTATTTAATTTTAGAGGGATTATATTACGTTACAATCATAATCATATTATAAAGAGATTCTTCCTTTTAAATTAAATATTTTAAATCAATAATCGATAATCAGATGATTTCCAGATCGGATGGAGCATTGTCAAGAGGCGTCACTTAATAATCCTTTCTTACAGATGGAAATCTTTTGTTGACAGAATCATCCTTTCTCTCAATATTGAAAATTCATATTCAATTACGTGTTTCATAAATACAAGAATCTCATGATCGTATTCATAATATTTAATGTTAAGGCAAGAAACGATTCTTATTCTAGATTTTCTAGAGCACGCCTTATATTGATTTAAGTTCACCTTAATCTATCATCGCATGGTAAACATAGGCATATATCTCATATATAAAATTAAATAAACAAGTAAATGTAAAGTGCAATAAAGTAAATGTGTTTGGTTATGGCCCCATCCTATGTGATCTTTATCAAGCTCATGATAAAGATTAAGGTCAATCTAATATGGTGATGGAAATAAATACAATTACTTATTACATAAGTCTTCTTCTTTGTTTAGACTTCTTGTATGCCTCTTCTTCTTCTTTGTATCACCTCCATTGGATAGCCTTCTTGAGTCTTCAATTACATTACATGATTGAAAGTAAAACTAATCTAATGAACTTACAAGAATAACTTGAGTTACATTCGAGATTTATGATTACAAAGATTGACGACATGCAAGTCGTATTTAAAACCAAAACCAAAACCATTACACTAAGGTCGAAAGGCCATAACCATCCACCATGCTCATACAACACATAAAAGCATGTTAAAACACATAATATGATCTTAACATATCATATTATCCATGATCTAATCATAAAAAGAAAATATGACACAAATCAGAATTAAATCAGAAAAACAAGAATCACTGTTTACGGGCAGTAAGCGACGTCAAACGCCTAACAGACGAGTCGTTGATAGCTATAGCTATCAGTTTTGTTCAGGCTCGTTTACCTATGGAATAGGGTATTCGTTTGCGTAAATCGGACACCATACCCAGATTTCAGCAAATCTGCAGTAGCCAATTCAGAATCCGTATCTAATATGATTCTCATAATTAGAACAAACATAAATCATGTATATATCAGTATATATAGAGATTACATAATCATCTTATGATTATACAACTCACATGAATATCATATATTCAAAACCATACATATATAAGCATATTATATCAACATCAAATCATGGCGAATCACGTACATGCTCATATATCGAAAACAGTTAAACACATAAACGAATTAAAAACTTTTCGCAAGTAGCTCTGATGCCATTGAAGGGTTTTTAGCACATAAACGCAGTGAAAACGTAAATTTAATCTTAAAAAAACCGAAACCCTCCGCAGGATCCATGCGAAAAAATAATATTTAATTCGTAGTTCAGTATGTTTACCTTAAGAAGCTTTACGTTAATGGAAAGATGGAGGTCTTTAATGGCGATCCAAAAAGGATGAACGGAAATCCATAGCAGCTGCTCCTCAAGTGTGAAGCACTCCACCGGTATCCACCAAGAAAACGATGTAATGAAGGAGGAGGAGATGGAGAGAATTAGGGTTTTGTAAATCTTTTTGGTTGAGGCAAAAATAGGGTCTATAATAGTATATTTATAAGCAAAATTTTCAGCTAAAAATTTTCCCATAAAATATTATTATTATTAACCCTTTATTATTCTTACTAATAATTAAAATACCTTTTAATTATTAATCATTTTTCTAAACACTTTAGAAATAATTCTCTCACTTGATTTAATTTCCAAAAATTAAATTCTTAATTAATAATATTAAGAATTTTTTCTTAATTAATTTATAATCAATTAAATCTCATTTAATCAATTATTAATTTTGCCAATTAATTATTTATTTCATAAATAAATAATTATCAGCCATTATTAATTAATTTCTCCACCATTAAATCATTCTCTTTTATGGTGTGACCATGTAGGTTCAATATTAAGCCGGTAGTAGAAATAAATAATAATAAAACTATTTTATGATTATTTATATAAATTTCTAATTCATTAAATATGATTAATTAATTAATCATATTTATTCTACATCGTGAGGGATACTTTTCAGCATATCGCGACTATCCGGATAATACAAATTCACTGCTTAGAATACCAAGAACCTATTTGAGGGAGTAGTTACTGTACAATTAATTCCTTATACCCTGCAATGTCATGATTAAATACAAGGCATGGAACTTGTGTCAAGCCTATCTTATTTAATCACTTGCTTTCCCATTCACTATGCTTAGTTCTATTTAATGTAAATTAGAATTCCTTTCTAATTTCATTCACTCTGGCTAGAGATTCCTGAACTAACATAAGTGGATCAGCATTGAACATTCTCTTCCTACACTGGAAGGGGTAGATCCTTTATTAATCATACACTATCTTCGTGTACAAATTCCTATACCCAGTAGAGCCCTTATAATTGTCCCTTGAGACTAAGAACTAAACCAAAGCATAGTTCAGTGTACACAAGATGACTATGATGATCTCAAGTCTAAGGATACTTGTACAACTATCACTATGTGAACAACTGCTGACACGTGAGTGAACTCCATCAGTTGTTCAGCTGTGTGAGTCATGTTCAGTGAACTTATTCTATAATAAGCACCTACATACTAGCTATAGTGTCACCATACAAATGTCTATGATAACAGACATCCTTCATAATGAAGCAAGCATAGTATGTACCGATCTTTGTGGATTATTAATTACCAGTTAGTAATCCTACGACCAGGAACTATTTAAGTTTAGAGTTATCATCTTTTAGGTCTCATTATTATGATCTATTCACAATCCATAAAAAGCTTTGCTCTAAACTGTGGTATATCTTATTTAAACATTTAAATAGATAGAGCCCGCAATAAAAATAAAACAAGTCTTTTATTAATATCAATGAAATCAAAACAGATTACATAAAAGTTATTCCTAAATCCTCATACGTGATTGGACTTAGGACATATCTCTTTCAGTTTACACTATATGTGTTATCTTAATCGAGATTATTATTCATTGTAACCCTAACAGCTCTCGTGATTATTTGTTCATCACTGAGAGAGGACAGTTCTTTGTAACAGAGTTTATTGTGTTGAATAAAATCTGTGTTCTGTTACTTGAGTTCTTATATTCGATTTGATTGTAGTAAATACTGTATTCAACCCCCTTCTACAGCGTGTGTGACCTAACAAGTGGTATCAGAGCAATCTAAGTAACATACATACAGTAAAGATCCAAAAACAATCATGTCTGAAGAAGCACAAACTCCAACCAAGCCCACCAAAACTGAAGAAACTCCAAAGACTCAAATCCATAATCGATATGAGACTATTAGGGTTCCCATACTGAAACCTTCTGAGTATCCCATATGGAAGGTGACCATATGGAAGGTGAGGATGTCTATGTTTCTGGAAGCTATAGATCCAGAATACCTTGACAGAATTAATGAAGAACCACATAAGCCAACCAAGCTCTCTTTTATAGTTGCAGATCAGCCAGCACAGACTGTACCTAAAGAGAAAAGTGAATATACAGCTGAAGATATCTCATCTATTGCAAAGGATGCAAAGGTAAGACATTTGCTGCACAGTGCCATTGATAATGTCATGTCAAACAGGGTAATTAACTGCAAGACTGCAAAGGAGATATGGAATACCTTGGAGACAAGATGATAGGGAACTGATTCAATTAACTGCAAGACTGCAAAGGAGATATGAGGTGAACTATGCCTTGATGGCAAATGCTGATAGCAGTTCTGAAGCTGCTAAGTTAAAGGTACCTCAAATAACTTATGCTTTTCATACTGATGATATTACTGAGTTGAGAAGATATCTTAAAACCATGTTCATTAGTTATAGAGATCAAACTTTAACATGTGAGAGATTAACTTCTGAAAATCTTGCTTATAAAAAGAGGAATGATTATTTAGAAACATAGTTAGTTATGTTCCATCAAACTCAGAAAGATAGAGATGATGCTTTCTATGTTAGAGATGAAGTGCTTAAAATGAATGAATCTCTAAAAACTGAGTTAGAAAAGGAAAGAGAGGACTTGGACTAACTCTGGCAGAACAACTCAAAATTTGTTAAGTAGTGGAAATTGGAAAGAGGGTTTAGGTTATGAAGATGATAAGAATAATAAAGGAACTGTAGAAATTGAGCCTATAGTTGTTAAATAAAAGCCAAAGGTAAATCATGTTAAGTTTGTAGCTGTAAAGTCTGATATTGATAAATCAGAAGTTAAAGAGAAATTAACTTCTGACAAACCAAAACAGGATAAGCCAACTGAAGTTAACATAGGCTTGATGACAAAGAAGCAGCTCAAGCATAAGCTGAAAGATGTTAAAAATGTAAACAAGGTAAAGCCACCTAGGAAAAATAGGAATGGAAAGGTAGGTGTGAATAAAAGCAATGATTATAAGCCTGTTCCTAATGTTCTAGAAAGAAATGTTATAATTGTGGAAATTCTAACCATCTGGCTTCTTTTTGCAGGAAGAATAAAAACATAAACTCATTACCTTCAAAATCAGGAGTTAAGAGTCAGTCTGTTAGATATAGGCCACAAAATCCTTATTTTCATTGTGGTAGTTTATGGAATTCCATTTATACTTGTAAGGAATATCATAGTTTGTACTATGATTATTATCAAATAAAACATTCTTTAAAGAAAGTTAGCATTATTCCTTCTAGTGTAAGTTCGGATGCAAAGTCTGATATTGTAAATTCTGATAAGAAAACTGTTAACATAAACTCTGATGTTAAATCCGCTGCAAATGTTAACAAACTTAATAAGGTCAAAGGATCCAAGCAAGTCTGGGTCCTTAAAACTAATCATTAGTGGTCTTTGTGATTGCAGGGCAAAAGGAAAAACATCCTAGTTCTGGACAGTGGATGTTCAGGACATATAACTGGAAATAAAGCCCTACTATCAGACTTTGTGGAGAAAGCTGGCCCAGGTGTTTCTTATGGAGATGGCAACATAGGAAAAACTCTGGGATATGGCAATATCAATCTTGGGAATGTCATCATTGAAAAAGTAGCTCTATTCTCATGTTGATGAGACTACGTAGCTGTATGAATAGTTATGTGATAACTCAACACAATAACAACACTAGAACATGACAGGTTAATAATACTACATCTACACAAGAAATCAGGAAGAATGAAGACAAGACAAATACAAAGAATCAAAAAAGTAGAAGAAAGGCTGAAGTCTGTCTACAGGTCACTGAAAGAAGTTCATTAATATGATCATGCCTCAGTGAAGAACAAAGGTTAAAGACTTTCAGGGTTTCAGAAAGGTTGAAGATTCAGTATACAAGTGCTACCGGAAGATTTCAGTGTATTGGCATTGATTGAAGATAGACAGTGTTCGAAGCATAGGAATCTGAAGAATTGAAGACAGGGTATAGACAGAGGTTAATGAAGACATTGTCTAAAGTACCCAAAAGGATTCCAGTAAAAGTATAGTTGTTTATTGACAGTCAGTGTTTGAAGCAATAAAGTTGAGGCAAGCTTAACAATGTAATCAAGGAAATAATACGAAGACCTGAATCAGGATTAGTCGTCTGTGAACCAGACCAGTTGCACTAGGCATCAACAGCTCGTGAAAGGAATCTGGGTATTATTTATAGAAGGATTGTTAAGTTGAGGAACGTACTTGGATTGAACGTTTATATGTTAAAGTACGAGAAGAGGTGCGCGGGGTATACAACTCAACAGCTCAGGGGATTGGCGAAGTTTAAAGTTTAATTGGTAAATTAAATTTATTTATTTAAAGGACTTTAATATAATTTATTTAATAAACTTAAATTGATTTATCTTATAAACTTTAAATAAGTTTATTTTATAAATCTAAATTAGTTTATTTATATAAGTTATATTTAAAGTTAATTTTATAAATTAATTTAATTACAATTTAAACTTAAAAAGACAAAGAACCAAAAATATTCTAAGTAAAGACACTAAGGAACCCCGGTCCCCACAGGAGAAGTAACCACAGAGGATTTGTTCTAGGGCACCTCTGTCGCCACAGAAGCCCCTGTCGCCACAGAAGGTGTTAGAACAAATTGCTTAAGGCAATACAGGGAGAGTGTGTCACCACAGAGGCTATACAGGAGAAGGTGTCTCCACAGAGCTTGTCACCACAGAGTGTTATAAGACAAACTGTCGCCACAGGAGTTATTTATTTTGTTTTATAGATCTCAAGTACAACACCTGTGAGTATATGTCGCCACAGAGAAGTTGTCGCTGTAACGCCCTCCAGACTCCGGGTATAAGTCTGGGGGTTACTAGCTAATCTCCAAACCTGTACAATCTGATTAACAATTAATAAAGAAATGAAACTAAGCCCCTTTAATACTAACCAGGATCTTTTTAGGTTGAAGTATGAAAACAAGAACCACTAACTACTTTATTATAAACCAAATTCAAAATCTCCCAAACTCTTTTTATTACAAACCATTTGTCTAATCAATTTTAAACTAAGTTCATCTTTTATTCAAACACACACACTATCTAACAACACTCCACCTGTTCGGGCAACTCAAAGCTTTCTTCTTGGATCGGGATCAACACCTTGGGTATGAGAGGATCCCGAGGCTTAACCCGCTTCTTTATCACTCGAGTCCTGATGGGTTTCATATTCCTTCTTAACTGAAAACAATATGGTGAATAACAACAAAAAGGGTGAGCCAAAAATTGCTCAACAAGTCCACAAAATATAAACAGTGTTAAAGCATTTGAAATGAAACCGTAATCCCAGGTATATCTGCAAAGATATAACCCCACGAGAATAGAAAGAAGGCCATTACTGGCGAGTACAAATGAACTAAACTGGACACAAATTCGCATCTATATTCTGCTGATCAGTAAGAATATAATGCAGATCTAATACACATTATATATAGATCCAGTCAGGTACCCAGGCACTACGGCCCATATCGATGCACCAGTCATATCCCAGTCCTCAGGATTAAGACACACTCAATCCCCAAAATATCATTATCCAGTCCATCGCTTAGCAACCGGAATAATCGGTATGCTTTGATATATTCTAATCACCACAATATATCAATCTCAATGTATCACTAATGGAATATGAATCAAGAATCCAAAGAAATGGAGAAATCAAAAATCAAAATGAAATATGAACAAAGGAATAGCAAGTGCGTATCAGTGATTAAGAACAAGAATCAAAAGAGTGAAAATGTGATAAGTATCTGAAAAAATGTCATTATTCTGAAAGTAGAATAGGGGGAAAACTTGCCTTCTGCGCGACTCACTGCAAATATGTCACCTTCGTCTATTACCGTCTCAACCTGCCTTGCTGGCTTAGCTTCTGTTAGAGAAATAGACCGATTTAGTCATTTTATACTTCAATTGCATCTTGAATCGACTTCACACCGTTCCTAGTATCTACCCATGCGCTTATGACTAACTCATGTATTACTTATTAGCAAGTAAGACTCAATTAACCACATAATACACACAAGTATATAATCATTTTTATAGTTAAAATAATTTTTAGAACCAAAATCGACTTGCCAATCGCTCAACCGATCGATATCTGACTCGTTTCCCATTTTTTCGGAATTTTTCGGACTCGTCTCGGCACGCATTTTGACTAATAATCAAACAAGTAACAAATTGAACTAATTTCTAAAATAAATTAAGCTTTAATATTTTTTTTAATGAAAAGAATTCATTTTTCTGAGTCAAAGGGCTTTCGTTTCGCTCGAATCGGACTAACGGTCTAATAATTATCAATTAAACACTCATAATTCAATTTATTATTCATTATAAATAATTATTACTAATTTTTGAAACCCAAAAATAATTTTTTAAATAATTATTTAAGAAAAATCAGAAGTAAAAATGATTTTTCTATAATTTTTGGAATTAAAATAAATTTATTATGATTTATTGAAAATTATTTGATTAATTATCAAAATAATTAATCATTTTTAAATAATTAATAACTAATAAATAAATAATAAATAATTAAGAAAATAATTCAATTTGATTTTTAGAAAATAATTCAGAATTATTTATAATATAAATCAATTAATTAAATAATTATTTAATCAATTTATAAAAAATAAATCTGATTTTTAAAATTAATAAAAATAAAATAAAATTAAAAATCCAGAAACATTTGTCAGAAACCAGACATCTGACAAAACAGATCAAAACCGAGTATTTTATACGGGTCAAACGGGTCAAAATCTGGGTCGTGAAGAACACGCCGGATTTTGCCCAGAATCCGGCCACCGGTGCAGATTCCGGTGAGCCATTTTCAGGCCAAAAACGGAACCGTTTGGTTCAATTTTTGCAGGTTTTCAATCCCAAATCACTTCACCAATCTGATTCAGACCACAACATACCAAAAACATCTCGGAATCTTCATCTCCGATCAAAACCGACTTCAACTCCGGCCAAAATCCTATCTTTTGATTCTGTAAATCAAACTCAACGTTCTATAGTGCAAATCAAAGCTAAGAACACATACAATCAAAACCCTAACCTTTCAGGAACCAAAGATTCACAGAAATCATCGAGTTGTAATTTGAAAATTCGGTATAAACCCTAGAAATCGTGAATCACTATACAAACATCGTTTGTTCAATTAAACACCATGAATCGACTGTAAATCATCTAACAAAGCTATATCAATAATCAAAACATCAAAATAACCCTGAAATCAAAAAGTCCTAATTCGAATATAAACCCTAGAATTTGAAAATAAAAAACGATCCATTAAAACATGAAATTGATATCAAAAACAGAAAGAACAGATCAAATCATTCGATTTGGTTACTGGAATCACACGATTTGATGAAGAAATCAGCTGAAAATCACAGTTTGATTCTCGTCCCGATTCAAGTTCTTCCCGAACCGATTTGCAGAGAAAATAATTTAATTTATGATTTTTTAATTTATAATTAATAATAATTAAATAAAAATTAGGCTATTTATAGTAGTAAAATTAATACCCCTAAATAAAATTAAGGCCCTAATTCTACACTTTTTAAAATTAATAGGCCCCTAATTTTATAATTTTTGAGTATTAAAATTTAATTTATAAATATTTTATATATGCAATATATATGCCAAAATTTCCCAAAAATTGTGAATATTGCAAAAATGCAAAGAAATAGTATAAATGAAAGTACTATAATTTTATAAAAATAAAAATGTGATTTTTGTGGGGGTTTTAACACCCAATGGGGCCCGAAAAAGTCATTTTTCGTAAAACGAGAAAATTTATAAAATGCCTAGATGTTCAGAATAATGCGATGGTAAAAGCCTTTTGATGAAAAATAAGGCCCATTATTTTATTTGAACTACTGGCTTTAAAATCATGGTTTGGGTCGTAAAACGTTTGAAATGAAAGCGATAAATGCAAAATATCAGAAAAATATCTTACAAATACCGGAATGACACAGAACACACACATAACACGTAACAATTAGGGTTTGACAGATAAGTACACATAAATGACACATTAATATACATAATTTATTATAAATATGATATAATACACACGTAGATTTCCTAGACGTTACATCCTTCCCCCCTTAATAGGATTCCGTCCTCAGAATCTTACTATGTAAACAAATGTGGATATTTCTCTAACATCTCACTCTCAAGTTCCCAGGTTGATTCTTCAACCATAGGATTTCTCCACAACACTCGTACTAAAAATATAGACTTATTTCTCAACACTGTCTCTCGCCGATCTAAAATTTTTACCGGCTGTTCTACGAAAGACAAATCAGGTTGGATATCTATCGGTTCATACTCGATTACATGTCTAGAATCAGGATTATATCGCTTAAGCATCGACACGTGAAACACATTGTTAATATGTTGCATATGAGGCGGTAAAGCTAATTCGTACGCAACTTTTCCCACTTTCTTCAAAATTTCAAACGGTACGACGTATCGTGGTTTCAATTTACCCTTGTTGCCAAATCTGGTCAATCCTTTTCATGGCGATATTTTGAGTAATACGTGTTCTTCTTCCTGATAATCCATATCCTTCCTTGCTTGGTATGCATATTTGCGTTCCCTGTTTTGTGCTGCCTCTAATCATTTTCGAATAAGTTTGATCTATTCTTTAGCTTGCTAGATTAATTCTGGACCCAAAATCTTGCGTTCTCCAATTTCATCCCAATGTACTAGTGATCTGCACTTTCTTCCGTATAATGCTACGTATGGTGGCATTCAAATGCTGGCGTGATAGCTGTTATTATAGGAAAATTCCACCAAAGGTAAATGCTCATCCCAACTGCCTTCAAAATCCATCGCACAAACTCTTAGCATGTCTTCAATTGTTAGGATAGTTCTTTCACTTTGCCCATCGGTTTACGGATGATAAGCGGTACTCATGTTTAATTGTGTTCCAAGACATTCTTGAAATTGTCTCCAAAATCTTTAGTTGAAACGGGGATCTCGATCCGACATGATAGATATTGGAACTCCATGTCGCATCACAATTTCCTTGAGATACATGTGCACTAGCTTGTCGAGCGAAAATCTTTCGTTAATCGGTAGAAAATGTGCTAACTTCGTGAGTCTATCAACAATCACCCATATCGCATCATGATTTGCTTTAGTCCTTGGTAGTCCTACCACAAAGTCCATTGCTAAATGTTCCCATTTCCATTCTGAAATGTCTAACGGTTGTAATAACCGCTCGGATGTTGATGTTCCGCTTTGACTCTCTGGCATGTGTAGCATTTACTCACCCATTCTGCTATTTCCTTCTTCATATTCGGCCACCAAAAGTTTTCCTTCAGATTGCGATACATTTTTGTACTCCCTGGATGAATGGAATACTTCGAACTGTGCGCATCTCGCAATATTTCTTCTTTTAGTTCTCCCACGTTAGGGATCCAGATTCTCGATGCGAAACGTAAAATTCCTTCATTATCCTTTTGAGTTGTGATTTCTTCTCCCGTTAAGTCAGCGGCGAATTTTCTCTAACAACTCTGGTTGAAAAGTCATAGCGTAGATAGCTTCTGTAGATTCATTAGGAACACGAATTTCGATTTCCAACTTGTCAAATTCTTGAACTAGTTCTTCGCATCAAGTTAACAAATTTAATCTTTCTTTCCGGCTCAGCGCATCGGCCACAACATTTGCTTTCCCTGGATGATAACTGATCGTAACATCGTAATCCTATATCAATTTCAGCCATCGACGTTGTCTCATGTTCAGTTCCTTCTGCGTAAAGATATACTTCAGACTTTTATGATCTGTGTAGATTTCACACTTTTCACCGTAGAGGTAGTGTCTCCAAAGTTTCAACGCAAATACGATCGCTGCTAACTCCAGGTCATGCGTAGGATACTTCTGCTCATGAGGTTTAAGATGTCTCGAGGCATATGCAATGACGTTACCGTGCTACATCAATACACATCCTAGTCCGCAATACGAAGCGTCACTGTAAATGACGAAATTTCCATGCTCGTCTGACAATACCAGTACCGGTGCGGTTACTAACCGATTCTTCAACTCTTGAAAAATTTCTTCACATTTATCATTCCATACAAACTTTTCACTTTTTCGAGTTAACTTGGTCAACGGCGTTGCTATTTTCACAAAATCCTTGACAAATCTTCGATAATATCCTGCCAATCCCAAGAAACTTCAAACTTCTATCGGTGTCTTTGGTCGTTCCCAATTTAACACAGCTTCAATTTTCGCTGGATCGACTTGGATGCCTTCTCTATTGATGATGTGTCCTAGAAATTGTACTTCCTTTAACCAGAATTCACATTTTGAGAATTTCGCGTACAGTTGCTCTTTCCTCAGAATTTCCAAAGCTATCCTCAAGTGCTCAGCATGCTCTTCTTCTGTCCTTGAGTAAATCAAGATGTCATCAATAAATACGATCATGAATTTGTCCAAGTATTTCTTGAATACTCTGTTCATCAGATCCATGAATGCTGCTGGCGCGTTAATCAGACCGAATGCCATTACAAGAAACTCGTAATGCCCATTTCTCGTGCGAAACGCAGTCTTGGGAATATCTTCAGATTTAATCTTCAATTGATGATAGCCTGATCACAAATCTATCTTCGAAAACCATGTGGCTCCTTTTAGTTGATCGAACAAATCATCGATTCTTGGTAAAGGATACTTGTTCTTAATGGCGAGCTTATTCAATTCTCGATAGTCAATGCATAATCGCATGCTGCCGTCTTTCTTCTTCACGAACAACACCGGTGCACCCCAGGGGGATACACTGGGTCGTATGATGCCTCGGTCTAGAAGATCTTACAATTGCGTTGACAATTCCTTCATCTCGACTGAAGCCATTCGATATGGAGCTTTCGAAACTGGTTCTGTACCTGGTGCTAGATCAATCGTGAACTCGATTTCTCGATCTGGCGGTAACCCTAGAAGCTCGTCTGGAAAGACGTCCGGAAATTCACATACAACTGGAATGTCTTCTATCTTAGGACTTCCTTTTTAACTATCTAACACGTAAGCTATGTACATCTCACACCTTTGTCAAATCAATCATTTGGTCTGCAATACTGTGAGAAATTTCTTCCGCTATTTTTCGCCCTTGAACATTACCGTTGCATTTTCCGCAGTTCGCAATTTGACTTTCTTATTCGCGCAATCTATTTGAGCATTATGATAAGCTAACCAATCCATTCCCAAAATGACATCAAACTCTCCTAGTTTAAAAGGAATCAAGTCTACAGAAAAATAATGTCCGGCTATTTCCACATCATACGCAGGACATAGTCGATCTATTGGAACTTGGTCATCATTTGCTAATTTTATAATTAACTACTCGCCCAACCATTCGATTTCGCAATGTAATTTATCAAGAAATTTTTCAGAAATAAATGAACGGGTAGCTCCAGAATCAATTAATACTTTTGAACTTATGGAATTCACCAAAAGCGTACCTGCGATTACACTCGGACTCTGCAATGCTTCTTTTATTGTCATGTTGAAGGTTCTTGCTCTCAGTTGATTAGGCGGCGACGGAGGTAATGCCAACACTCTTGGAATACTGGCTTCCATAGCTGATCCTTTGCAATTTCTGGTGATATGCCCTTTCTTCCCACACTGGAAGCAAGTCATTTCCGCTGTTCTTCCCACTGAACATTCGTTAGAATAATGCCCTTTCTGCTTACATCGATAGCACGTCACATCCCTTTTGATACATACGCCGGTATGTTTTCGATTATATGTCTTGCAGTACGGCACTGGAACTCTGACCATTCCCTGCTGACCGGGGTCTTGGAAACGATTACCTATTTTCTATGTACCTTGTCCAATCCTTTTAAAATTCAAATTTATCCGGGCTTGAAATCCCGACTTTCTACTGGAGCGGTCTTGGAAACTTCCCTGTCCTTTATCTTGCTGAGATCTTTCACTTTCCCCTTCAATAATCAAAGTTTTCTGGACTACGGTGGTATACGTTGTCAATTTAAAAACTACAACTTGGCCACGAATCCATGGTCGTAATCCTTCTTGAAACCTTTGAACTAGCTTCTCTTCAGTATCAACCTGTTCTGGGACAAACCTAGCCAACTCAGTAAATTTGGCCTCATACTCTGCTACGGACATATTTCCCTGCTTTAGTTCTAAAAACTTAATCTGCATTTGGTTTTTCACATAGCGAGGAAAATGCTTTTCTAAAAACAACTCTTAAACCTATCCCACGCAATAACATCTTCACCCTCTAAAGCCTTTTTAGATTCCCACCAATAATTTGCCTCTCCTTTCAATAAATAACTAAAAAAGTCAGTCTTCTGGTCTTCACCTATCTTTACTAGTGCAAACGCTTTCTCTATCTCTTTCAACCAGGTAGTAGCTTTAATAGGATCAGTAGACCCCTCAAATTCTGGAGGTTTAACAGACTGAAACTGCTTAAAAGTAACAACAGGTAATACTGGTGGTAATTGAGGCTCCGGACGAGGTGGCTGCTGTAACATTTGTTGTTGAATCTGTTGCTGCTGATGCTGCATCTGTTGCTGCATCATTACCATCTGTTGTTGCATCAGATGGAACATTTGGTTCATGGTTTCATTAGTCTGACCTTCAGAATTGCTGTTAGAAGTCTCAGCCCTAGTCTTTCTTTTTGGTGCCATCTTCTGATAATAAAACAAGTGATATTTCTTTAACAGTTTAATAAATAATTGATAGTAGGTAAGAAAACAATTTATCCTATATTAACAACATAATTTAAATCAAGAAAACAGTTGGTGAATATAAAAACAGGAAATGTAAGTTGTTAAATAATATGAAAAGCTGTAAAACAATAAAGTGAAAGTAAATGCTATAAAACTGTAAAGACTGAAATTTAAATAAAAGAAATTTGAAAATTTTCATTTTATATATATGACACCAGCTGTAATAACCCCAATTTTTGGAAATTTTTGAAACCCTTATGAATAGTGTTTTTGCTGAATGAGAAAACTGTTCATGCCACGCTATGTAGGGGTTCTGTTATTGATCTTATGGGATATTATTAGTACTCTATGTGGTATATAAGTGTATGTAAAGATCGTCAGAATCCAATTTTGAACACTTTGATTTTTCCCGGAAATCCACTAGATACGGAGAGAATTGAGTATAAGGTAACAGGATAAAAAGGATTTAAATTAAAGGATTATAGGAGAGGATCATAAAAAGAATATAATATATTGAGAAAGGTTAAGGGAACCTAAGTAATAAGATCCCGGGTATGATCCCTCAAACGATAAACGAAAACGAAAGTTAAGCGAACCGTATAACAGATCAGCGGTCATTAGGCAAACAATTAGGAAGTTAAGCAAAGGGATTAGAGGAAGTGATGTCACCCAACCAATGAGAAGAGGACAAGGAAGGGAGGATGACATAGCAATGTGATGTAAGCATGACATAGGGAAGGAGGAGGTGTGGTTGGTTTATAACCACACAAATATAAGGTTATTAAGGTAATTAACCAAAAACAAAACAAAAAACAACCAAGCTAAGCCAAACAAATCAAAAAACACAAAATCATTTCATTCTCATCATCTTGCTCTCGGCTTTTCATCTTTTTCAAGGGCAAGAATTTCAAAAATCAAGTTCCAAGCATTGTTAAATCACAAGGTAATTATCTAAGCTTCCTTGTACATAGATATGGATATGCTATAAGTTTAAGCTCCTAATTCCTTCACAATCTCTTCCAATAAATCAAGGAAGAAGATGGTGAATAGTAACCTTCAAGAAATAACTTTAGTTTTCTTGAATTTTTATGAAAGATTAAGGTTATACAAGCAAGGATCAAGGTTCTTTTAGGCATTCAAAGCTCTTGGGTTGTGTTAGGAAGCTTCAAGGAGGTATAAACAACTTTCACCTTTAACTTATAGTTTGAACTTTGAGTTTTGATGAGTTTATGGATGGATTAATGTATATATAGAAATATCCATGTATGTATAGCAAGATCCATGTATGTTAGATAGTTTGGTTGGATTTGTGGTGATTTTGGATATGAATCTTGGTTAATGGTTAATGAATCTTAAGTTATGGTTAGTAGATCATGTTTGCGGTTGAATAAGTTGGAAAACCTTGAGATTATGGACTGACTTTGCCTTGATATAAGTTGTGTTTGATGTATTGATGATGGTTGGGTGGTTTGTAGTGAATTGGTAAAGAATTGGAGTGGTATAAATATTGGTAATCGCGTAAACATAGCCGTCGTAACGTCCGATTTTCTTTAGACTGCTTTTGTTCATAACATTAGGACCCGAGGACCCCCTGCTAGATTATGACCACTGCCATGTTTAGATAGCTCATGTTACGAGCTTCGTTTTGATATGTAGTTCGTTCGATTCCGATGCACGGTTTAGGAGAAACGACCGTTTTAAGTAACGGCATTTCGCGAACGAAACTTTTCCCCTCGCCTTACTTTGAAACATAGGTTAAAGACCAAAAAGGGTTAATTAATGTATGAAACATTTATGGTAAGTGTGTTAGGCAGTTGGTAAGACACTCGCGAAGGAATCGCATTAAAACTCGTAAAGGTTAAATTATTAAAAATGGTGGAGCCGAGGGTACTCGAGTGACTTAAGAGAATCAGTAAGCGCAGAACAAGCGTTAGAGTCTAAGTTAGTTAAAGTATAGATTTACAAGTGACTTTGGTTTAATTCCAACTTACTTGTTGTTTATAGGTTACCAGACTCGTCCCGAGCCATTCGTAACCCCCCAGTCGCTCAGGCAAGTTTTCTACCCGTTTTACTGTTGTGGTGATGTATATGTGTATATGCATGATCTTGCGATAAATGCATATTTGTTATTAGCAAATTCTTGCGATATATTGTAGCATGTGATATGGTATATATGCATGCCTGATTTATATTCTTGGTTTATATATCTGTTGGTTCAAATGCTTATAGTTGCATAATACCTATGCTAGAGATAAGCGGTATTTGAGTTTACCCTTAGTATAGGGGATAAAAGGTGAACATATTTCTAAACCGGGAGGCGAGGCTCCCGAGTATAATATATATTTATATATATATATTGATATAGTTTTTAAAACTATTAATCGAATAAGGTTTATTGATAACTTTATTTTATTTAATGAATATTATTACGAATATTCATTCGAGGACTTATGACTCCTTTTATTTTATTATTTGAATATTATTCGAATATTCATTCGAGGACTTATGACTCCTTTTATTTTATTATTTGAATATTCATTTGAGGATGTATGACTCCTTTATTTTATTTAATGAATATTATTTATAATATTCATTCGAGGTATTATGACTCAGCTTATTTTATTTATTGAATATTATTTGAATATTCATTTGAGGATCTATGACTCCGATTATTTGCTGAGATATATTCTTTATTTTATTAAAGAATAAGGTGTCGATAATCAAACTTATTTTTTGATTATTCAAATAAAGATATTACTTTCGTATAAGTATATCTTTGATTATTTGCTATTCATTTCAAGTATAAGTTTTAATACTTCTACTTCAATTATTTTATAAAGATTATTTTTTTTATGGGAATATTATTTAAATAATAATATTCAGACATTTTCTAAATATTCTGGGGACTGATTTACTTCATTAAATCAGTTTTACTCCAAACACTCTTTAAAGTGTTTTGGAGTCTTTAAAATGATTTTCAAAAGTTAGAGCGGATCCCAAAACTATTTTTATATTTAAGATCTTCCTTTTAAAAAGGGGATTTAAATACTCGCTCAAAACCTGGGGGATCCGGCTCGGTGGTGTGTTTTATATTCGCAACAAGGTTGCTGTCTTGGTAAAAGAGTTTTTGATTACTTACCCAATATTCGGGAAGTAAAATTCTTGGAACAAGTTAATCCATTAACAGGCATCGCCTGGGAAATATCGGTGAGTTCTCCTTTCCAAATAGATACGACTTCTTGGTGGAGCCGTATCAACAAGTTTCTACTTGGGGAAAGTGGGGATAAGCTTTACGTTTCAGAGTCATGGATTTCATCTGAACTAGGAGTGGCGTAAGTGGCCGAGTAGCGCCGGCCCAGCCTTATTATATTGGCCCAAATGGCCTGGAAGTTCCGCTAAGGCGGTCCATTCCTTAGGAGTTCAGTGTTCGGTTGACAAGTAAATCCGACAGGTTCTCCTCTACATGTAGAAAATGGTGGGGTTGTACTACTACGACTGATCATCGTAAGTGGTCTTCCTGGCGCGGCAAACTCCCGTAATGAGTTCATCATCCAATTGGATAATTTCTGCAACACTACCCAGAGCACTTCGATAGAAAGGCTACGGTTGGGCGATTGTTGAGTGTTGGCAGGGTCAAGTTTTCAAAAGGATGTTTACATCAAATGAAGTATCTCATAACTTCATTTTATTTTGATGATATTTTAAAAGATTTAATCTATTCAAATCTGGTCTTGTAGTCTCATCTATGTGATGAACTTTTGAACTAATTATAACTTGAACGGTGGTAGTTCAAGTAGTATTTGGAAAAGATATAAGTATATTGGAGTATCTTGTAACTTCATCTTTTAAACTTATATCTAGTAAATGATTATCTTATGTATGACAAAGATTTTCAGAAAAACGTTGTGACAAGGTTAGATATATGAGATCACCTTGCAACGATATTTTTATACAGTTATACACTGGAACTCTATGTGTATTATGCATGGAAGAGGACTTCCAATATTTTGAAAAGTATATATGTATATATATACTGAATATTTTGTGACTTCATCGCATTAAGATATCAAACTTGGTTCATTTCTTTTGACCAAGACTTTCATGAGTACTATGAGAAGGCTCATATACTATTAATCATTATACATATTATTTTGGTGGGCTTGCTGCTCACCCTTGCTTTCTTCTTTCATCACACAACAACAGATAGAAAAGATGAACAGAACCAAGCTCCCGATTCGCAAGCGATTAGGAGACGTTCCGCAGTTTTCTAGAAGCATTAATGCCGCCGTAGCTGAGGTAGGAACTACCAATAGGCTAGGCTTTCAACTTTTGATGTACCAGATTTATTTATATTTATGAATTGTAATAATGGCAAAGAAATGTAAATTTATTCAGAAAACCTTTTAAGGTGTATTGGCAGATAATTGTGGAATAAAATGACTTGTGGTTATTTTTGGATGTTCATCTCTGAGACTATAACGTGTGGTGTGTGTGTTTATTGTGGGGTCACAGTACAGAGTAGTTGAGTAATTATTAAGATTGGGTGTTATTAAGGGAAATGGAACTCGTAACGACCCGGATCTCCGACCCCAGATCTGGGGGTGTTACAGAAATGGTATCAGAGCTAAGCGTTATAAACCTCAGAGATGATGGGATGTTAAGATAATAAGTTAACTAAGATAATAAGAACTCTTGCCAAGTTCATAGTCGGACTACCTAACGTAGTACTGACAGTTAAAACCCTTATGAGAACCCTTATAAATGTAGCGATAGAAGCGTAGTTCGTTATCGTATATGGTAGCGGGACTCCGAACCCTGAAGTTGAGGAACATCAACGCGATGATGTTTTATTACTAATTGGAGATCAGATTATGGATCCAATAGAGCGTCCTAACGCAGGACCGGATGATGTTGATATTGAGGATGTTGTCCTAGTAGGGATAGTTGTTGAGAAGGACCCCATGGAGGATCCTGACAGGATTGGATAAAGGACCACTGATGAATTGATGACCATGGTTTGGTCGACTACCAGAGGTAGGATTGGTCGGTCACTACTGGAGGTTCGTTCAAGTTGTAAAGATAGTAGCCCCTTTAACGCGGCTTACTCGTAAGACTGAGAAGTTCGAATGGACAGAGAAATGCGAGAACAGCTTTCAAGAACTGAAGCAGAGGTTGGTGATGGCCCCTATGCTGGCATTGCCGGATGGAAAAAGGAGATTTTGTGATTTGTAAGTGACGCTTCGCATAAGGAATTAGGGTGCTTCTTAGCACAACAAGATAATCGCATCTGCGTCAAGACAATTAAGGTAATATGAAATTTGATATCACCGCCCATGAGCTTAGGCTCGTGGCAATAGTTTTACCCTAAAGATTGGAGGCACTACTTGTATGGAGAGAAGTGCGAGAATTACCTAAGCCATAAGTGCTCTAGTACATTCTTACGTAGAAAGAGCTCAACATACGCCAGAGGAGGCGGTTAGAGCTAATCAAGAATTATGATTGGCAGATTCTTTATCATTCGGGGAAAGCCAATATGGTGGCTGATGCCCTTAGTAAAAAGGAGAGACTCAAGATGATAATGTCTTTGGAGAGTTTATAAGAGATTTTGAGAAAATGGAAATAGTAGTGAAGGTAACCGGAGCCGGTACCGAAAAGCTGTTTGAGATTGCAATACAGCCCGAATTATTGGAAAAGAACATATTGTGCCAGTAAAGGTGATGAATGAAGGCAGAGAGCGAACAAATAAATATGAGATTAATACCGAGAAAGATGATAAGGGAATAATGAGGTATTCCTACAGAATTTGGGTTCCAAATGTTCAAGAGCTTAAGGATGAGATCTTAGATGACAGCTAGTTTAAGGAATAAGATTTAGAGCAAACCCTGAACGTGATAGTCAGGGAGGTCGCCATCAAGATAGAAAGAACCCATAACATAATGAAGTGAAAATGAGGATTTAAAATATGAAGGATGACCCCGATTATGGGGAGGAGGAGGAAAAGTTCAGACTTAAGAAACAGAAGTCGAGTAAGGAAAGGAGACCCGAGACGGTACTCCTATATGATAATTTATGGCCCTTTCTAGACAGAACTTAGACTATTATTCCCACCCACCACCCTGAGGAAACAATACGGTGAGAAATTCTTTCATGACCTTTAAGTCGCTAAGCTCTCAGAGTTCCAAGGAACAAGCTGACCCAGTCGAGGCAAGAGCCTGGCTAAAGGAAATGCAGGAATCATTTGAGATTTTAAATAATTGACGAATCACAAAAGAGTGTTTTTGTCACTTACCCTCCTAAGAGAGAGACCACCCGCTGGTAAAAGGCCAAGGAAGGCACGAAGCCAGAGGTTATGATAAACTGATTTAAGTTCAGTAAGTTGTTTTCGGGAAAGTACTTCCCAAGGTTATGGAAATAGTGTAAAAGCTTTAGAGCCAGAACAAAGGCAGACGAGTATGATGAATTATGAATCTAAGTTGTAAAGATTATCAAGATTCGTTCTGAGGACACGAATCCAGAATGACGGGATGTTTGAAATCGATGCTTATGATGGGTTGGTTCATGAAATAATGATAAGGGAGTTGGGTATGAGGAAACCCTAAAGACTCGTAGCAATAGAAATAGAAAAGTATGTAATCGTCAGGATGAGGGTGATTCACCATGAGTTAAAATTGCTGGGTGAAGGCATAAGAGATACATATATTTTATCCCTAGTAAGTTGGGAGGATTCAAGGAAACCTTGAGATAGTTCGAAGGATAAATAATAAGACGCGGATAGACTAAGGAGACAAGAAAGTAAGAAGGTAGGAAAATTGGATGAAGGAAGTGACCTTCAAGAATGCGAAATGTAAGAACGGTGGCTCGATACCCAGAAAGGGAGACGCCAGGTATGAGAGATATCCCAACATTGAGATGACTGTTGAGATAAACAACAAAAGTAAATAAGGAATTATTAAGAAGAAGTTCATGTTGAACATGACCAATATCTTCCAGAACATCCATGTTATCATTACCAAATCAGGAAAGAAAAGCGAATGACCATTGTTATCTTTTGGAGGCCATAGGGATTGACCTCAATTTGAATAAGGATGCTATTATGAAGTTAGGTATAGACTATCGAGGTGGGATTGATGAATAAGATAATCTATCAAGGATATATGACTTGATTTATTCGTGGAAGGATGCAGGTACCTTTTAAAGGTGGAATTAAGGATAGAACATCGGTAACTTAAAATGAATCCTAGGGGAATGCATAAAGGTTGGCATTTCACCCTTAATAGGGATAGTATGAGTTTTGACAGTATGAATTGGAAAGGATTAAGGTAATAACAACCTTTAAGTATCAGTGGAGAAAATTTTTCAGAAACATATAGATAATGGTTCTAGTATTAGTAAAGGGTATGTTGATATGCCCTGTATCTAGGGAATACAGGAGGAACGAATCAAGGATAACCTTAGAGGTTTTACAAGGAGAAAGGTAATATTCAAAATTCTCAAGAATAGAAATGTTGATAAAGGAAATATGACGTAATTATAATGTTGCCAAGTGGGGCACGTGTTAAACCACGAGAAAGTATGGATCGAACCAGTAATGGTCGAAATTATTCAGGGCAATTAGGACTTAAGATAAAAGATGTTCTAATTATGATTGAGAGTCAGTCATGACAGTGATTAATCTCTAAAAGACTGAGGCAATAACTTATGGAAAAATAATGATTTTTTTTTTACTCATCAGATTTTAAGGAAAGCATTTTCACATAAGCTGTGATTGAAATAAGGTAGAAATTTATTTGGAGGTGGTTAATGTGACATTGACTGTAAGGAAATTTTACTATCAGGAAAGGCCAAAGAGGTGGCCGACACTTTAAAGGTAAGTGGATAATTATAGGCGCGTGTGCCAAAAGAATACAGTGTTGATGGTTAAAAATGTGAAGGTTGAATTATGGTTTGGAAGATTGACATTCCTTCTGATGACTGTGCAATACCCAACCGTAATAGTAGTTGGTAAAGGTTTAATTCGTGTAATCGCCATAAACGGGCTATCTATCTTAGAAGATCCTATCTTGAGAATGAGCCTGGACCATGTTTCAAAAGGACTAAACGAACCTTTGAGTTAAGTCTTCAATTGAAGGCATATGATTAAGAATGGTATTAACCTGCTATCGTTGCTTTGAGCGAAACTCTTTTGCAATTTTATCTGCTTCATGTCATGAATGTATGTCAGGATCAGGAGTGTTCTTCATGAATCAGGAATGGTGATTATGTTACCTCCTTAGAATGATTTGATACGACATGTATGGACTCCGTATGGTTAGATATTAAGATTTTATGGAAAAGTGAATAACGACAGTAGGTCAGTGGTGGACCATAGTAAGGCAGCAATGATTCTGCGAGTAGTGAGCTGATTACAACCGTGAGAGTTGTATTGGAATGGGTATTGAGATTGAGTACCACTAATCAGGTCGTGGTAGTGTATAAGTTATCACTGATAGACTAATTAAGTAGAGTATCTACCTAGTGAATATTTATTCTTTCTAATCAATAGAGAGTCGTATTATTATACGAGGAAGGTTGTGGTACAAGCATAGAATCCTAGTAACGGTGATATATAGAATGAGATCCCAGATTCGATTTTCGATGTCGAGGGAGTTTCAAAGGTGATTGTGTATAAGCTCGAGGAAGAGCATGGGTCCATAGAATGATGGACGGAATAGAAATATTTAGGCATGGGAAATACGATGCTATAATACTTGATGCTGATATAAATACGTATATGTTTTGTTCTCCTATGACAAACCTCTATAGTTCAGAGGTAGATTCCAAGCCAGATATTTTATGGCAATAAAATTTTTATGAATATATAATTCTCTTCAGTTCGTTCTTTTCTCTTCTTTTCATTACATGTAAGCTGAGAAGAACAACCCTTCCAGAAAGGGGAGGTATTACCGAATGACTATCTATCTGTGTGATAGAAGCCTAGTAGGATACCATCTATTGTTTAATTGCTTGTCAAGTACTAAAGGCTGGCCACCTTCTGTACTAACTATGCGATATAACAAGTGTTCATGATCATAGTGATCTCTCAACAAATTCCTTTACTTCTATATGATTGATCAAGCTTCCAAAGATAGAAGCAGCTGAAAAAGGAGTAGTAAAGTTGTGGTAGTATTCGGAATGGAAACACATTCGTGATACTAAGGTTGACGTGGTTAATAAAGGGTTATAGAACGCTAGCGAGCAAAAGTATAACCAGTATAATATTAGGAACGGAAGGTAGTAGCGATTACGAACTGGAAAAGAATGGGTATTAAGAAGCAAAAGCTATAAATCTAGAAGCTATAATGAGAGTCTGTGCAATAGACTTGAAAGAAATTTGAATGATCACATAACGCGGATTGAGTTTTCTTATGACAATAGATCATATGTCAGTATTGAGATATCGCCTTATGAGATCCTTGAGGGAAGACAATGTCGATCTCCCTTATGTTAGGATGAAGTTGTAGAGCGCAAGATGCTCGGACCCGCAGTAGTCCAAAGGACCAAGGATATGATAGATCTAATCAGAGGACGGCTGGTAGTAGCCCAAGATGGACATGATAAGTATTTTGATTTGACACGAAAGGATAAAGAGTATGAAATAGGGGACCTAGTAATGTTATAGGTACCCCTTGGAAAGGATTGATGAGGTTCGGAAAGAAAGGAAAGCTAAGACTACAATTTGTTGGACCCTTGGATATATTAAGACGTTTGGGAAGTTAGCATATGAGCTAGCCCTAACCCCGAACATGTAGCAGGTCGTAACGTGTTTCACGTATCAATGTTAAGGAAGTGTAATTCAGATGCCAGATAAATAGGGGCATATGAGCGCATAGATATGCAACCCGACGTAACCTATATGGAGCAACCAGAAAGGGTTATAGATCGAAAAGGGACAAGTGCTTAGGGGAAGGGTTATCAAACTAGTCAGAGTTTGATGGTAGAACCACAATGTGGGAAAATTGACTTGAGAGTTAGAAAGTGCAATACTAAGAAAGTATCCCTATTTATTTCTATCTGATTCCGGGACGGAATCCTTTTAAGGAGGGGAGACTGTAATAACCCCAATTTTTGGAAATTTTTGAAACCCTTATGAATAGTGTTTTTGCTGAATGAGAAAACTGTTCATGCCACGCTATGTAGGGGTTCTGTTATTGATCTTATGGGATATTATTAGTACTCTATGTGGTATATAAGTGTATGTAAAGATCGTCAGAATCCAATTCTGAACACTTTGATTTTTCCCGGAAATCCACTAGATACGGAGAGAATTGAGTATAAGGTAACAGGATAAAAAGGATTTAAATTAAAGGATTATAGGAGAGGATCATAAAAAGAATATAATATATTGAGAAAGGTTAAGGGAACCTAAGTAATAAGATCCCGGGTATGATCCCTCAAACGATAAACGAAAACGAAAGTTAAGCGAACCGTATAACAGATCAGCGGTCATTAGGCAAACAATTAGGAAGTTAAGCAAAGGGATTAGAGGAAGTGATGTCACCCAACCAATGAGAAGAGGACAAGGAAGGGAGGATGACATAGCAATGTGATGAAGCATGACATAGGGAAGGAGGAGGTGTGGTTGGTTTATAACCACACAAATATAAGGTTATTAAGGTAATTAACCAAAAACAAAACAAAAAACAACCAAGCTAAGCCAAACAAATCAAAAAACACAAAATCATTTCATTCTCATCATCTTGCTCTCGGCTTTTCATCTTTTTCAAGGGCAAGAATTTCAAAAATCAAGTTCCAAGCATTGTTAAATCACAAGGTAATTATCTAAGCTTCCTTGTACATAGATATGGATATGCTATAAGTTTAAGCTCCTAATTCCTTCACAATCTCTTCCAATAAATCAAGGAAGAAGATGGTGAATAGTAACCTTCAAGAAATAACTTTAGTTTTCTTGAATTTTTATGAAAGATTAAGGTTATACAAGCAAGGATCAAGGTTCTTTTAGGCATTCAAAGCTCTTGGGTTGTGTTAGGAAGCTTCAAGGAGGTATAAACAACTTTCACCTTTAACTTATAGTTTGAACTTTGAGTTTTGATGAGTTTATGGATGGATTAATGTATATATAGAAATATCCATGTATGTATAGCAAGATCCATGTATGTTAGATAGTTTGGTTGGATTTGTGGTGATTTTGGATATGAATCTTGGTTAATGGTTAATGAATCTTAAGTTATGGTTAGTAGATCATGTTTGCGGTTGAATAAGTTGGAAAACCTTGAGATTATGGACTGACTTTGCCTTGATATAAGTTGTGTTTGATGTATTGATGATGGTTGGGTGGTTTGTAGTGAATTGGTAAAGAATTGGAGTGGTATAAATATTGGTAATCGCGTAAACATAGCCGTCGTAACGTCCGATTTTCTTTAGACTGCTTTTGTTCATAACATTAGGACCCGAGGACCCCCTGCTAGATTATGACCACTGCCATGTTTAGATAGCTCATGTTACGAGCTTCGTTTTGATATGTAGTTCGTTCGATTCCGATGCACGGTTTAGGAGAAACGACCGTTTTAAGTAACGGCATTTCGCGAACGAAACTTTTCCCCTCGCCTTACTTTGAAACATAGGTTAAAGACCAAAAAGGGTTAATTAATGTATGAAACATTTATGGTAAGTGTGTTAGGCAGTTGGTAAGACACTCGCGAAGGAATCGCATTAAAACTCTTAAAGGTTAAATTATTAAAAATGGTGGAGCCGAGGGTACTCGAGTGACTTAAGAGAATCAGTAAGCGCAGAACAAGCGTTAGAGTCTAAGTTAGTTAAAGTATAGATTTACAAGTGACTTTGGTTTAATTCCAACTTACTTGTTGTTTATAGGTTACCAGACTCGTCCCGAGCCATTCGTAACCCCCTAGTCGCTCAGGCAAGTTTTCTACCCGTTTTACTGTGGTGGTGATGTATATGTGTATATGCATGATCTTGCGATAAATGCATATTTGTTATTAGCAAATTCTTGCGATATATTGTAGCATGTGATATGGTATATATGCATGCCTGATTTATATTCTTGGTTTATATATCTGTTGGTTCAAATGCTTATAGTTGCATAATACCTATGCTAGAGATAAGCGGTATTTGAGTTTACCCTTAGTATAGGGGATAAAAGGTGAACATATTTCTAAACCGGGAGGCGAGGCTCCCGAGTATAATATATATTTATATATATATATATTGATATAGTTTTTAAAACTATTAATCGAATAAGGTTTATTCGATAACTTTATTTTATTTAATGAATATTATTACGAATATTCATTCGAGGACTTATGACTCCTTTTATTTTATTATTTGAATATTATTCGAATATTCATTCGAGGACTTATGACTCCTTTTATTTTATTATTTGAATATTCATTTGAGGATGTATGACTCCTTTATTTTATTTAATGAATATTATTTATAATATTCATTCGAGGTATTATGACTCAGCTTATTTTATTTATTGAATATTATTTGAATATTCATTTGAGGATCTATGACTCCGATTATTTGCTGAGATATATTCTTTATTTTATTAAAGAATAAGGTGTCGATAATCAAACTTATTTTTTGATTATTCAAATAAAGATATTACTTTCGTATAAGTATATCTTTGATTATTTGCTATTCATTTCAAGTATAAGTTTTAATACTTCTACTTCAATTATTTTATAAAGATTATTTTTTTTATGGGAATATTATTTAAATAATAATATTCAGACATTTTCTAAATATTCTGGGGACTGATTTACTTCATTAAATCAGTTTTACTCCAAACACTCTTTAAAGTGTTTTCGAGTCTTTAAAATGATTTTTAAAAGTTAGAGCGGATCCCAAAACTATTTTTATATTTAAGATCTTCCTTTTAAAAAGGGGATTTAAATACTCGCTCAAAACCTGGGGGATCCGGCTCGGTGGTGTGTTTTATATTCGCAACAAGGTTGCTGTCTTGGTAAAAGAGTTTTTGATTACTTACCCAATATTCGGGAAGTAAAATTCTTGGAACAAGTTAATCCATTAACAGGCATCGCCTGGGAAATATCGGTGAGTTCTCCTTTCCAAATAGATACGACTTCTTGGTGGAGCCGTATCAACAAGTTTCTACTTGGGGAAAGTGGGGACAAGCTTTACGTTTCAGAGTCATGGATTTCATCTGAACTAGGAGTGGCGTAAGTGGCCGAGTAGCGCCGGCCCAGCCTTATTATATTGGCCCAAATGGCCTGGAAGTTCCGCTAAGGCGGTCCATTCCTTAGGAGTTCAGTGTTCGGTTGACAAGTAAATCCGACAGGTTCTCCTCTACATGTAGAAAATGGTGGGGTTGTACTACTACGACTGATCATCGTAAGTGGTCTTCCTGGCGCGGCAAACTCCCGTAATGAGTTCATCATCCAATTGGATAATTTCTGCAACACTACCCAGAGCACTTCGATAGAAAGGCTACGGTTGGGCGATTGTTGAGTGTTGGCAGGGTCAAGTTTTCAAAAGGATGTTTACATCAAATGAAGTATCTCATAACTTCATTTTATTTTGATGATATTTTAAAAGATTTAATCTATTCAAATCTGGTCTTGTAGTCTCATCTATGTGATGAACTTTTGAACTAATTATAACTTGAACGGTGGTAGTTCAAGTAGTATTTGGAAAAGATATAAGTATATTGGAGTATCTTGTAACTTCATCTTTTAAACTTATATCTAGTAAATGATTATCTTATGTATGACAAAGATTTTCAGAAAAACGTTGTGACAAGGTTAGATATATGAGATCACCTTGCAACAATATTTTTATACAGTTATACACTGGAACTCTATGTGTATTATGCATGGAAGAGGACTTCCAATATTTTGAAAAGTATATATGTATATATATACTGAATATTTTGTGACTTCATCGCATTAAGATATCAAACTTGGTTCATTTCTTTTGACCAAGACTTTCATGAGTACTATGAGAAGGCTCATATACTATTAATCATTATACATATTATTTTGGTGGGCTTGCTGCTCACCCTTGCTTTCTTCTTTCATCACACAACAACAGATAGAAAAGATGAACAGAACCAAGCTCCCGATTCGCAAGCGATTAGGAGACGTTCCGCAGTTTTCTAGAAGCATTGATGCCGCCGTAGCTGAGGTAGGAACTACCAATAGGCTAGGCTTTCAACTTTTGATGTACCAGATTTATTTATATTTATGAATTGTAATAATGGCAAAGAAATGTAAATTTATTCAGAAAACCTTTTAAGGTGTATTGGCAGATAATTGTGGAATAAAATGACTTGTGGTTATTTTTGGATGTTCATCTCTGAGACTATAACGTGTGGTGTGTGTGTTTATTGTGGGGTCACAGTACAGAGTAGTTGAGTAATTATTAAGATTGGGTGTTATTAAGGGAAATGGAACTCGTAACGACCCGGATCTCCGACCCCGGATCTGGGGGTGTTACACCAGCCTCAGGTGTAAATACTTGATAAAAAAAGTCTCGCTCTGCTGGTAATCACCACGGCTACAAGTCATACTACCACTACAGGTCAAACTACTACTACAGGTTAAGCTACTAGTACACACATACACACTACTCACTATGTTATACTATGTTGCCTCTATATACATCTGTACTCTGAAGTCACTGTCTCAAAACCCAGGCGGAATACGCCTCAGTTCCTCCCTAAGTGCCTGGACCAAAGTCTGTGCCAAGCGGAATATCCTGTAGAACTCTGCGAAAAAAGGTGGTCCTTCATGGGTCAAATCATCGAGTTCCCAAGTGGCACTCATCAAAACTGACTGTAATCTCTGTTTCATAAAGTAATTCGGCTATAGGGCCGCTAACGGTCCTATGTCCCTCTGGTCAAATAAATGCATGATCTCTCGGTACTGTGCTCTCCAGTACTCCATATCATCCCTCATAACCCTGTACTCATGGTATGATACCATATACGGTTGTGCAACCTGACCTACTGACTCCTATGAAGGAACCCTCGGTATACCTGCACCCTGCTGTGGTAATCCTAACTGTAGATCCACATCATACTTTCCCATCCCCCCGACTGGAATCATCTAAAATATGTTCGGCTCTGGGGCATGTACTGGTAAAGGAGGTAACACTGGTGGTGGTGGTAATTCTGGCTCAATCCCCGGTATAAACTGATGCTCAACTGGTAAAGGAACCATCGGCTCAAAGAACTCAAATGGATCAAACATCTCTATGGGGTCATGGCCTATCCCCTGTATTGGTGGTACTGGCTCATGTGGCAATGGTGGTAGAGGTGGTAGAGGAGGAAACATGTACTCAGATACTGGAGGTATAACTGGTGCTGCTGACCCGGTGACTGTCCTCTCAGAAGACGCAGAATAACCAGAAGATGCCATCTGATAATATACCAAAGAAAAGAAAGGTCACTAAACAATCCTAAGATTTATACTTCCCTATTTTAATCTGACCTAAATTCTAACACTACTCTTCCTATTTGACTATTCCTATCCTATGTGATCTCCCTATCCTATCTTAACCCTAATGTTCTTGTTTTCAGGGACCAAACCTACAGCTCTGATGCCAAACCTGTAACGCCCTCCAGACCCGGGTTATAAGTCTAGGGGTTACTAGCTAATCTCCAAACTTGTACAATCTGATTAACAATTAATAAAGAAATGAAACTAAGCCCCTTTAATACTAACCAGGATCTTTTTTGGTTGAAGTATGAAAACAAGAACCACTACCTACTTTATTACAAACCAAATTCAAAATCTTCCAAACTCTTTTTATTACAAACCATTTGTCTAATCAATTTTAAACTAAGTTCATCTTTTATTCAAACAAACACACTATCTAACAACACTGCACCTGTTCGGGAAACTCAAAGCTTTCTTCCTGGATCGGGATCAACACCTTGGATATGAGAGGATCTCGAGGCTTGACCCGCTTCTTTACCACTCGAGTCCTGATGGGTTTCATATTCCTTCTTAACTGAAAACAATAAGGTGAATAACAACAAAAAGGGTGAGCAAGTCCATAAAATATAAACAGTGTTAAAGCATTTAAAATGAAACCGTAATCCCGGGTATATCTGCAAAGATATAACCCCACGAGAATAGAAAGAAGGTCATTACTAGCGAGTACAAATGAACTAAACTGGACACAAGTTTGCATCTATATTCTGCTGATCGGTCAGAATATAATGCAGATCCATATCTCTATATATATATCCAGTCGGGTACCCAGGCACTACGGCCCATGTCGAGGCACCAGTCATATCCCGGTCCTCAGGATTAAGACACACTCAATCCCCAAAATATCATTATCCAGTCCATCGCTTAGCAACCGGAACAATCGGTATGCTTTGATATATCCTAATCACCAGAATATATCAATCTCAATGTATCACTAATGGAATATGAATCAAGAATCCAAAGAAACGGAGAAATCAAGAATCGAAATGAAATATGAACAAAGGAATAGCAAGTGCGTATCAGTGATTAAGAACAAGAATCAAAAGAGTGCAAATGTGATAAGCATATGAAGAAATATCACTATTCTGAAAGTAAAATAGGGGAAAAACTTGCCTTCTGCGGGACTCACTGCAAATATGTCACCTTCGTCTATTACCGACTTAACCTGCCTTGCTGGCTTAGCTTCTGTTAGAGAAATAGACTGATTTAGTCATTTCATACTTCAATTGCATCTTGAATCGACTTCACACCGTTCCTAGCATCTACCCATGCGCTTATGACTAACTCATGTATTACTTATTAGCAAGTAAAACTCAATTAACCACATAATACACACAAACACATAATCATTTTTATAGTTAAAATAATTTTTAGAACCAAAATCGACTTGCCAATCGCTCAACCGATCGATATCTGACTCGTTTCCCATTTTTCAGGAATTTTTCGGACTCGTCTCGGCACGCATTTCTACTGATAATCAAACAAGTAACAAAGTGAACTAATTTCTAAAATAAATTAAGCTTTAATATTTTTTTTAATGAAAAGAATTCATTTTTCTGAGTCAAAGGGCTTTCGTTTCGCTCGAATCGGACTAACGGTCTAATTATTATCAATTAAACACTGATAATTCAATTTATTATTCATTATAAATAATTATTACTAATTTTTAAAACCCAAAAATAATTTTTTAAATAATTATTTAAGAAAAATCAGAAGTAAAAATGATTTTTCTATAATTTTTGGAATTAAAATGAATTTATTATGATTTATTGAAAATTATTTGATTAATTATCAAAATAATTAATCATTTTTAAATAATTAATAACTAATAAATACATAATAAATAATTAAGAAAATAATTCAATCTGATTTTTAGAAAATAATTCAGAATTATTTATAATATAAATCAATTAATTAAATAATTAATTAATCATTTTATAAAATTAATAAATATGATTTTTAAAATTAATAAAATTAAAATAAAATTATAAATCCAGAAACATTTGTCAGAAACCAGACATCTGACAAAATAGATCAAAACCGGGTATTTTATACGGGTCAAACGGGTCAAAATCCGGGTCGTGAAGAACACACCGGATTTTGCCCAGAATCCGGCCACCGGTGAAGATTCCGGTGAGCCATTTTCAGGCCAAAAAGGAATCGTTTGGTTCATTTTTCGCAGGGTTTCAATCCCAAATCACTTCACCAATCTGATTCAGACCAAAACATACCAAAAACATCTCAGAATCTTCATCTCCGATCAAAACCGACTTCAACTCCGGCCAAAATCCTATCTTTTGATTCTGTAAATCAAACTCAACGTTCTATAGTGCAAATCAAAGCTAAGAACACATACAATCAAAGCCCTAACCTTTCAAGAACCAAAGATTCATAGAAATCATCGAGTTGTAATTTGAAAATTCGGTATAAACCCTAGAAATCGAGAATCACTATACAAACATCGTTTGTTCAATTAAACACCATGAATCGATTGTAAATCATCTAACAAAGTTATATCAATCATCAAAACATCAAAATAACCCTGAAATCAAAAAGTCCTAATTCGAACATAAACCCTAGAATTTGAAAATAAAAAACGATGCATTAAAATATGGAATTGATATAAAAAACAGAAATAACGGATCAAAACTTTCGATTTGGTTACTGGAATCACACGATTTGTTGAAGAAATCAGCTGGAAATCACAGTTTGATTCTCGACCCGATTCAAGTTCTTCCCGACCCGATTTGCAGAGAAAATAATTTAATTTCTGATTTTTAGTTTATAATTAATAATAATTAAATAAATATTAGGCTATTTATAGTAGTAAAATTAATACCCCTAAATAAAATTAAGGCCCTAATTCTACACTTTTTAAAATTAATAGGCCCCTAATTTTATAATTTTTGAGTATTAAAATTTAATTTATAAATATTTTATATATGCAATATATATGCCAAAATTTTCCAAAAATTGTGAATATTTCAAAAATGTAAAGAAATTATATAAATGAAAGTCCTATAATTTTATAAAAATAAAAATGTGATTTTTGTGGGGTTTTTAACACCCAATGGGGCCCGAAAAAGTCATTTTTCGTAAACCGGGAAAATTTATAAAATGCTTAGATGTTCAGAATAATGCGATGGTAAAAGCCATTTGATGAAAAATAAGGCCCATTATTTTATTTGAAATACTGGCTTTAAAATCATGGTTTGGGTCGTAAAACGTTTGAAATGAAAGCGATAAATGAAAAATAAAATATCAGAAAAATATCTTACAAATACCGGAATGACACAGAACACACACATAACACGTAACAATTAGAATTTGACAGATAAGTACACATAAATGACACATTAATACACATAATTTATTATAAATATGATATAATACAGACGTAGATTTCCCAGACGTTACAGTCACCACAGAAGTACTCTCATCCCAGCCACAAAATTATTGACAAAGTCTACATATTTGCAGCAGAAGAAAGGGAGCCATTCATTTTTTTCTGTTCATCTTCTCTCCCAAAAAGAGAAGTGAAAATGGCAGCGGAGATTTACAGAGGAGTTCAAACTACTTGAATATCCATTTAACTTCTCACCGGAGTAACGTTATAATGCCCGATTTAACTCTTGTATATTCTTAGGGGCATTATAATCGTTACCCGGTAATTAAATCCTAGTACAAACAAAAGCTAGATTATTGTATAGGATTTGATTTGTAAATCTTTGTAGTAGCTAGGAACTTTGTTGTTCTTAGATTGTAGCCGGTTAATTTATATACTGGAGTGTAGCAACCCCCTCGAGGATTTATATACGAATATATATTTCCCTGAATATCTTGTGTTCCTCGTTTTATCGTTCCAAACACTATTTCTCTCAAGAACACGAAACCACTAACCGAGCATTAAATATTTTATCCGCTAAAGATTCGAAAGAATTTTTAATTTAGTGATTATCGTATTCAACCCCCCCCCCCTTCTACGATAATTCGGGACCTAACAATTGGTATCAGAGCTGACTGATTGATACACAAATCAGGATCCTTAAATTAATTTATTTTATTAATTTTCATTTACTTAATTTTAATTTTATAAATTTGATTTAGCAAATTTATTTTATAAATTTAATTTTATTAAGTTTATTATATGAACTTAATTTAAATAAATTTATATTATAAATTTAACTAAATTATTTTATTAATTAACATTTTAGTAAATAAAATTTTTAGTTTAAATTAATTCCCTCAGATTAATTTGCTGCCAGATTTGCTTAAACCAGAATATAGCTGCCAATTATTTTTAAATGGGTACCATTTTCTTTAGTTTACCTTTACCTGCCATATTTGGAGTTCACGCGCATATTAATGAAAGAGGAACAAGTTTGTTGTTGGTAACGCACACGCGCGGTACAGCCGGCTTTGGAAACACACGCGCGAGGCACAAAGCTGCTGAGGTTTTTGGTTGGCTGAAAGATAATTAATCTAAGGCAGCTTGTTGTTTTGTTGTCGCCACACAGAACCTTCTCCACAGCCAGAGTCGCCACAGGGGAAAATAGTCGCCATACAGTATTGTCGCCATAGAAGAATGAGAAAAGAAACTGTGTAGTTCACCCTGTAGTCGCCACAGATGACTTAGTTTTTTTTCGAACATACACAGAGGTGCACACTGAGTCGCCATAGAACACTTAATAATTTTTGTTACCCCATAATTTTTCATTTCTGAGTTATTTATTTTTCCATAAAATTTAAAATTCTTAAATTTAATTTTTTCTTAAATAATAATTTACATTTTATTTAATTTTTAAGAAAATTCGAAATTTTTGAAAATTAGATTTTACTTAAATATTTATTTTTGATTAATTTATTTTTGAAGAAAATTAAAAATATTGGAAATTTAAATTTTTCTTAAATATTAAATTAAGGGTACTCAAATATTGGTAGACTCAGGATTCCTCCGGGCTTTTAAAGTGGATTAAGATAACTCTATGATTCTAGATTATACAGTCACACAGTGGTTTGTACCAATGCTATATTTATCCGGGAATTAGTGAGATCATACAGGTAGGAATTGTGGAGGTCAGAGAGAATAATGGGGACAAACAAATATCTCAGTTACATGCATTAAAGTTGGAACCTCAGGACAGAATGTAAGAGTTATTGATAGCTGGATCAGAAGAAGCTCGGGTAGAATTACTTGAGGGACTGGACGTCAGGGCAGTGTTTCACATGTCAGGGAAGTTTAGTCGGATCAGATTCACAAGGAGTACAAAATCTATATCCAAGGATCAAGCCTATCTATTCTGAAGCAGAGATTCTTACAGATTCAGTTCAAGAGGTGATCACAAGACTGAGAACGGGACATAAAAAAGATTTGATAGCTACAGGTTTGACAAGCAATATGTGTCAAGTAACTATCAGGGGTTTTGCTACAACAGAACAAGAAGCTTGACAAACAAGGATGAGAAGGGATTCAGTTGAAGAGTTGAGACAAAGGCAGAATGTTTTCTTAAGGGAAGCAGCCAGTCAAAACTTATAGTGCACGGGAGGAAAGAGTTGGGATGAATCAACTGACGAGAATCATGAATATCTTGCTTTCATAGCAATCTCTAAAGATGGTCCAACTCACATATCTCAGGTTTCAATTTCTCAAACCACTGCAATATTTTATTCTCAAATATTCAATGCATGATAAGATCTTAGTGTTTAAATATTTAACACTCGCACAAGCATGATAGCATCATACATAGATAATGCTGTTAGTTCACTAGATTATTTTTCTGGTAACTAGGATTGCTGTTTACTTGTGCATGTTACTTTAGATGATCTTAAATATGTGTTTGAATATTTGTTGAACATGATTAATTGCTTTAGTGAGATAGATGTTTTCCAGCATATAAGACCTTTGTTTAAGCTTATCTCCTGTATCTTATTACAATGTGATTTATTCTTTTAATCTGAATTGTTTGTTAAGGTGTTAATTTATAATTGGATTGAGATAGATAGATGAGATTCATCAATAGGATTGGACTAGATAGAATTAGTGATTTATTTGTTAATTCTGTTTGTTCCATATCATGTATGTCTTGCTTAATTCTTATGCGTAATATTTCTGAATGAACGCCATGTATTCTTAAAATAATGCTTGCTTATTCTTTATGCCATGAATGCATATCTTAGTACTTGCATTAATTGTAGAAAAAGCATGTTTAGGATTACAATAGCACAAAGACTACTAGTCCTCCTTATGTAATGTTGGAACCAATTTTCCCCTAGCCTAGAGATAATATGTCAAGGATATTAAAATGGAGAAAATGGTCAGTCAAAGATAAGAATTAGCATTATAAGGTTGCAGCTGTTGTTATCTCTGTTTATAATAATATCTCTAATCTATCTGGACCCAAACTGATAAGTTGGGTACCAAGAACTGTTAATCCATTTGTGAGTGCAGGACATAACAGGTTAATTGATTCATATGTATTCTTGGTAATTGATACTCAAGGCATGTAATCAAAATAAGAGCCTCACAATCAAATGTGATTAACAAAAGCTATTCCGTCAGTAATCTTTGGAGATGACATCAAAGGTTTTTATTACGGGACAAGCTATGCAGAAAAGGGATGTCATCATGAATTGAATAATTGGTATCACTGATAACAACTAATCATTTGTGTCACTGATAACAATTGAAGCAACTTCTTGCTGGAGAATTAAGGCACAAATCCTCTTATCAAACAGTTCTACATCAAAGGACAAATTATCAATTCAATGAAGGATTAATGTCTCATCTGAAGCAGGAAGGTTGAGAAGCTTGCTCCTCTTAGAGTAAGGAAAGGAAACGCTCGTGGCTAGACTGGAAACTCTGGAGATGTGAAGTCAATGGTTTTTACTATAAAGCTTCATCTGACAAAAGTTTAGCTATGGCATTAGAAGCTCTCACCCTTGAACATCAACACAAGGAACTCTTTTGTAAAAGGGTTAGTGAGAGGACTGCCTCATCTGGAATTCAGAAGATGATAAATGTGAGGCATGTCAAAAAGGGAAGTCAAAGACAACATCACATCAAAGTAGAGATATACCTTAGTGATGGTGGTTGACTACTCTTATTAAACAAAGTTATTGTTCGTGCGTTCTCAAGACAAGACATCACAGATGGTGATTGATCATAGCAGGAGTTCAAACTGGAAGCAACTGTAGAGACATATTCAGCACTGGGAGCTCTGTGTCAGAAGGGAGTGGTACAAAGGAAAAACCAGAACTTTATTAAAGCTACAAGGGAAATATCAAGCTAATCAATACTTTCTAAATACCAAAGGGCTGGAACAGTCAATACAGGTTGCTATAAGTAAGATCAAACCTTGATCAGGATGTATACATGAAGACCATTAATGAGTTAATGACCAACAGAAGCAAACACTGGATAATCTCAAAGTGTTTGGAGAGAATGTTCTACAGTTAGGATATTTTCCACGGCTACTCAATGGAGTCTACAACCTACAGGGCACTTGTGGTTAATCAATAGAAGATGATTGAAAGTCTAAGTGCACAGTTCAACAACTCCATACTCCAAGCTGTTAAAGGAGAAATTGATGGTATTGATGATTTATACCCAAGCAGTGGAATGACAATATATAATACAACTCATTATTTCAATGAAGCCAGTCAGCAAGGGTAAGGATTTTCAGGAAATCCCAGCAACCGCTTAGGGGGAGCAAAAGAAGGATCAACTAGTCAGACACAACACCACATTGAATATTAGAGGACACTAAAGAACATATCTGCTGAGACAAAGGGTTTGATGTCAATATTATTCCCAGAGTCTAGTTCTTAAGTGATCCAGATGGTGGAGTAATGATTAGCAGGGTTACTGAGTGTGAATGATAATTTCTCAAGTTTTCTATCTGAAGAAGAAACTAAGAAAGTTACAGAAGCTCTGATAGATCCAGATTGATTGGGTGATTGCAAAGCAAGATGAGCTCAATCAGTTAGCAAGCAGATTGTAGGAAATATGGTATCCAAACCAAATGACAATATTGTAATTGGTACAAGGATAACCAGAAGTCAAACTGGATGACAATGGCATTGTTACGAGGGAAAAGGCTAAACTGGATGCTAGGTTATTATCAGGAAGCAGTATCTAACAGATAGCACCAGTGACGAGACTTGAGGATATTACGACATATCAGGCACCTGATGCACATTACACTTGGAATTGGACTCTAGTAGATGTGTACAAGTGCACTCCTGGTTGGTGAGTCAAAAGAGGAAGTCAATGTATATTTCTTCTTCACAAGCTCACTTCAGGTTGGTATGAACTAGTATACTACTCAAGCAATCGTCAAGGACATGGTATGGCACTCTAACTGAAGTTACAGTCTAATATGAACTAGTAGAGTCGTCATATTAATAACTCTCTTATCACTAGGCACAAACATAATGTTATATATTTGCTCTGATATAATGATAATGTTATATGTTGGTCTACTAACAAAAAACTTGTGCAAGATTATTTGCTAAGTAATTGCAGAGTATGTATGGAGGAGCATGCTGGAAAGGTTACAATTCTTTTTGGAATTACTTCAAGCAAGCCATTAGGATAATTCTTTTAGGAGCTCAAGCAAGCCAAAAGAACAATTCTTTTAGGAGCACAAGTAAACCAAAAGAATGATGGCAATACAAGTAAGTTAAGGATCTTTTGAAGATGAAAAATTTGGAAGATTCTGAAGATGCCAAGACTACTTACCAACAGAAACCACTAAAGCTTGATCAGTGCAACTCAGGTATAATGACAAGCTATAGAGGTATGACGAGCTCACTCTTTTACTCAAATGCTAATAGACAACATGTAATGTTCTCAAGATGTCAAAGTGCAAGGTTCCAAGTGGATCCTAGAGAATCCAATCGTAAGCTATTAAAAAGATTATTAGATATCTTAAGGGACTATCAACTCTTGGGGTAAAGTACCCTAAAGATATTATGCTTAACATGTTTGGCTATATAGATACAGATTACACAGGTTGTAAGAAAGACAGGAGAAGCATCTCTGAAGCTGTCAACCTAAGAGTGACAGGAGAAGCATCTCAGGAAGCTGTCAACTTCGTGGAAGAAGATTGATTTCTTGTTATGATAAGAAACAACCTCAAATCCAACAACTCTGTGGAACACTCTATGACAAGGCACCTTCACACCAGGTATCATTTATTTTGAGAGCATGTCTTTTAGTCAAAGAGTCACTTACAAAAACATTTATTAAATCACTTGTTAAAGTTAATTTTCAAGACTGGTTTGTAAGTGTGGGATATCATTCATTGCATATTAGTTGGAAATCCCATCTGTAAGGAATTCTTCATATAAGTTCACAAGTATTAAATCTTCAATATTTAAAGGACTTGTGAATTTATCAGTAATCCAGTACCTCGTACTTAGTGCTACTATCTTGATTATCATGTTTACAATGTCATATATATTTGTGGTAGTTAAGTATTTTAGCATTAAGTTTGAATATTATTTTAATTGATTTAAATTATGACTGTAGACAATTCCATTCCATATCAGTCTCATAATTTGAATTATATTAAAATAATATGCAGCATAGTTATTTGTATCATGTACGAATAATTGTGGTACTTTTAGTATTAGTGATATTATTTAGAATTTTTGTTCTAAGTAATCAATGCTTATTTCTAAAATCACTGATATTGAAAGTTGAAGTATTTTCTAAGTTATGTGTATAAAACTCTCAATATTTTATATGCTTATAAAGTATTTCTAAAATTACTAATTATCCAAAGAGTGATTGCCATGTATATAAGTCATATATCCTATTGGTGATTATTCAAGGATAATTATTATAATATTTAAGTGCTATTATCTAACTCATAGATATTTAGTACTTATCTATTTATTATTTATTTTAGGTAGTTTGGATTATGGAAATTGAAGCAATTCAATGATTTTATTTGCTCCATAATTCAAACTAACTTAAAATAAAATAAGCAGCATGATTGATTATAACTAAATTTGTCAACAATTGATATCTAGTATATTGATTGTAACTTATGTGTTATAAGTTAATTATGAGATTTGGTTTTAGTGAATTTAGCAATGTTTATATCTCAAGAATTCACTGAAATCAGAATATGATTGTAGCATGATTAGTTGTGTGCTAATTCTTGACTCATATCAGTCAATGATACTTAGTTAAGAGTTTAACTATGAACTAATTGTGAAGTATTAGTATTTGTGACATTACTTAGAACTCCTCTAAGTAATTAATGTGTATCCTCAGTCACTTATACTAATATAAAACGTGTAAAAATATCTCTTGAAGTACAACTATGGTCAATGAAGATTTTGCTTTATTAGAAGTAACCATATGTTGTTCACCTAGAGTAATTTTTATACTTATTTGCAAACTTCTAAACACTTTGATAATAGATGCAATACTCAATAGATCAAAGTATATGGAACTTGGAACATTTTTCTAAGATTGCAAACAATATAATGTTGGTTAATGTTGCTTTATTTATCGAACCAATATTGTTTGAGATATTACAGTTGTTAGGAGTTAACAATTGTACGATATATGAAATTGAATGCTGATGTCTTTTTGATAGATAATTGGTATTTAATTCATTGATATCTTATTTTAATATTTAAAATAGGATGCAACATAATTATTGGTATCTAAAGTACTTGACAAGTATCAGGCAATGATATATTGTTAATATTTTGTTGCAGATAATTGTGAGATTTTAAGTTCTAGTGAATTTATATGCTTTGTTGTATCTGAAAGATTCACTATAATTTGAAATTAGCAGCATAGTCAGTCTTATTAAGATTATTTATCAATAAACAATTTTGTTGATTATAATCTTATAAAGATAGATCATGGAGCTTTTGATATGAATGAGAATTGCTTAGACTTTACCCTAAGTGATCAATGCTTTTACAAAAACCCATTCATATTAAAAGACAAAATCTTTCTTTCTCTTCTTAATACTGCTAAGTCATCAGTCTATGTCTTATCAAATCACTTATCCTTTTTTTTGGCATAAAAACAGACTTGTGTACTCGAACAGTTTTAAGAGAAAATCAAACTTGTTTCTACTTTAGTGATTGCTTATTTCATTAAAATCTTTTGAAATCACTATTGTACATCATTTTTCTCAAAAGATTAAATGCATAATTTTCATTCTTTATAGATCTTAAGTGCATTTTATCTCTATATTTCCATATGCTCTGTGATGCAGGTTCAGCCTCCAATGTCATTCTTTCATTTGATAGTCATGAGGTTGAAAACCCACAACTTTTATCCCAAACTGTAAAGACAAACACAGAAACAGAACTAACCAACACTCTCTTACCAATAAAATGAAGTATGAATGAGCATGAGGGAGAAAGTGCCTTAGTACACCACATAAGGAAGGTTCTGAAGTCAACCTTACAAAGATGAGTAGTATTTAAAATGAGACAACTGCTAGCTCCCATACATCTTCTCAAAAAGATGTAATGGCTGAAAAGGCACAAAACAGTTACTAGATTCATCCTCTCAACAGGGTGCGTCTATTAAAATTCGCATGTCGGCCAGGGTATCCGATGTAGTGTCACCACCTCAAACATAAACAATTCTTGATGCACAAGGAAAGGTTACACACACAAGGATGAGTTAACGGGAACAAGAGTTTTGACCATTTTAAGGTCAAATTCGATTTTTCAAGGTTCTTTAATGGACCAATTGCCTTTACAGGTGTTAGGAGAGGACACTGATCCAATAGCCATATGTCAGTGGACAGTGTCTACCTCCCCAGAACTAATAAACCTGGATGCATCTGCGGATAGTGGATCTGACATAGGTGCAGATCGGCAACTTGTTGACAATGATTCAGATATTACCTGATGAGTCACAAGGAAATGTCTTCATAGACATTAGAAGGAAACTTTAATCTTTATCCTAAATTCTTTGGATCATTGTTTACCTTCCTAGAGTTCAAATCTGGAACCCAAAAAGGGAAACTAGCAACTTGTAGATTATGACTCGGATTCATCTAACGAGTCTAACAAGGATGGGGATTTGCGAACTCCCATTGCACCACCTGTGACCTCCTTAAGGATGGCTAAGGTGATTTTTCCTTGCAGGTACAACTGGATTTTGGAGCTATGAGAGGAGTAAAACACTTGTGAGAATGAGTGTAAACACGAGTGGAGAGAAGAGTGAAACACTTGTGAGGTACACGAAACAGAATCACACACTCATAGTGAGGAAGAAAGACAAAAACCATATCCCATTCCCTATCCCTAAACATGGTTCTTGATACTTCGGGTCTCGAATCTGTTTATAATTGGAACCTAACTCTTAGGGACCTAACATTTACAGATTGGATTAGAATACTTCGGGACCTTTAGGAGCTAACAATTGGTAACAATTGGTGATCTCACATTTGGGAGGTATAAGGAGTTGGGAAGATTGGTTAACAGGATGATCAACAGTGAAGTCATACTTGTAGCATTTAACGGGACATGGTTGATCAGACTCTGACTTGTTATTTCTTTCCCAAATAAGTGAAATATGAGAACTCCTTCAGACAACAGCATGCATTCCTTCTCTAAGGGGGAGATAAAAGCTTATATAATAGTTTGGAGGATTCCTCAACTAAGGGGGAGAAATAGCAGGGAGGAGGAGAAAGGTAAAGCACATGTACATCACATAACATCAGAAAAATCACACAACATCAGAATAAGTGGTTTGGTTCATCACTATTCTTCATAAGGGAAGAAGCTGTTTTCCAAAAGGGGAGTACCATTAGTTCTTATCTGCGGATCCTATTGTACGGGAGAGGTGGTAGACGAAGGTGATGTAACACCCCCAAATCCAGGGTCGGGGATCCAGGTTGTCACGAGTTCCATTTCCCTTAATAACACCCAATCTTAATAAATAATCAACTATTCTGTACTGTGACCCCACCATAAACACACACACCACAAGTTATAGTCTCAGAGATGAATATCCAAAAATAAACACAAGTCGTTTTATTCCACAATTATATGCCAATACACCTTAAAAGGGTTTCTGAATAAATTTACATTTCTTTGCCAGTATTACAATTGATAAATATACATAAATCTGGTACATCAAAAGTTGAAAGCCTAGCCTATTGGTAGTTCCTACCTCAGCTACAGCGACATCAACGCCTATAGGAAACTGCGGAACGTTTCCTATCCGCTCGCGAATTGGGAGCTTGGTCATGTTCATCTTGTCTATTTGATGTTATGTGATGAAAGAAGAAAGCAAGGGTGAGCAGCAAGCCCACCAAAATAATATGTATAATGATTAACAATATATGAGCCTTCTCATAGTACTCATGAAAGTCTTGGTTAAGAAGAAATGAACCAAGTTGATATCTTAACGCGACCAAGTCGCAAAATATTCAGTATATATACATATATACTTTTCAAAATCTTGGAAGTCGTCTTCCATGCATAATATACACAGAGTTCCAGTTTATAACTGCATAAAACTATCGTTGCAAGGTGATCTCATATATCTAACCTTGTCTCAACGTTTTTGTGAAAATCTTTGTCATGTATAAGATAATCATTAACTGGATATAAGTTTAAAAGATGAAGTTACAAGATACTCCAATATACTTATATCTGAATACTACTTAAACTACCACCGTTCAAGTTATAATCAGTTTCAAAAGTTCATCACCCAGATGAGACTACAAGATAAGACTTGAATAGATTCAATCCTTGAAATATCATTATAAATAATGAAGTTACGAGATGCTTCATTAAGTCCCGATATATAAATATATTCATATATATCTCCCATACATTTCCTGGAAACCTCTGTCATGTAAAGTATGAACAGAGTTGCAATATCCAATAAATTTGGAAAGGAAAGAATTTTGGCATAAACCCGATATCTTGCTGATCAGGCAAAGATACCAATAAGTAACCTTTTCTACTAGTAGATGGATGAATCCCCCACCGGTCATCACCCTGGCCACATAAGGACCTTGTGCTGGACCGCCACCCGGCCTCTTACGCGTTGATTGACTGCCACCCAGCCACTTACACTTTGATAGACCGTACCCCGGCCTGTCGCTTATGCCGACTCAATTAGATGGGCTTACTTCCCGAACGTTGGGTAAGTAATCAATTCATTTGTTTTCTCAAAACAGCAACCACGTTGCGAATGTAAAATACACCACAGAGCTGGATCCCCCAGGTTTTGAGTGAGTATTTAAATCCCCTTTAAAAGGAAGATCTTAAATATAAAAATGAGTTTTGGGGTCCACTATAACTTTAAAAATCATTTTGAAGACTCGAAAACATTTTTAAGAATGTTTGGAGTACTGCTGATTTATTAAAATAAATCAGTCCCGATATATTAGAAATATCTGAATATTATTATTTAAATAATATTCCCTTAAAAAATAATCTTTATACAAATAATTGAAGTAGAAGTTGTAAAACTCATACTTGAAATGAGTATTAAATAACCAAAGATATACTTATACGAAAGTACTATCTTTATTTGAATAGTCAAAAAAATAAGTTTGATTATCGACACCTTATTCTTTAATAAAATAAAGAATACATTTCAGAAAATAATCGGAGTCATAGGTCCTCATATGAATATTCAAATAATATTCAATTAAATAATATAAAGTGAGTCATAAGTCCTCGAATGAATATTCAAGTAATATTCATTAAATAATATAAAGTGAGTCATAATTCCTCGAATGAATATTCAAGTAATATTCATTAAATAATATAAAGTGAGTCATAATTCCTGGAATGAATATTCAAGTAATATTCATTAAATAATATAAAGTGAGTCATAATTCCTCGAATGAATATTCAAGTAATATTCATTAATAATATAAAGTGAGTCATAATTCCTCGAATGAATATTCAAGTAATATTCATTAAAAATATAAAGTTATCGAATAAAGCTTATTCGATCAATAGTTTTGAAAACTATATCCATATATATATAAATATATATATAATATACTCGGGAACATCGACTCCCGGTTTAGAAATATGATCACCTTGGGGTCCCCTTTACTAAGGGTATATGCAAATTACCGCTTATCTCTAGCATATGTATTATGCAACTAATAAGCATTTGAACAAACAGATATATAAATCAAGAATACGAAACAGGCATGCATATATACCATATCACATGCTCCAATATATCGCAAGAATTTGCTAATAACAAATATGCATTTATCACAAGATCATGCATATACACATATATATCACACAACAGTATAACGGGTAGAAAACTTGCCTGAGTGCTCCCGGATGGACTTAAGCTTAGATTGTTGGATTTTTAACGCAGCGGGGGCATGGCAAAACACTTTTACACATACAAAATCCAAATAAAAGCATACAGATCATGAATAAAAATTCGAGGGATCGAATCTAACCTTTTAAAATAATTCGGAGACAACGATCAGAGATCCTTAGCAGTTGCTCCTCAAGTGTGAAGCACTCCACCGGTATCCACCAAGAAAACGATGTTAAGGAGGAGGAAGGAGGTGGAGAGAATTGGGTTTTCCAAACTTTTTGGGTTTTCGGGTTCGATGGGGTTAGAATAAAATTAGGGTCTATAATAGTGTATTTATAGGCAAAATTTTCAGCTGAAATTTTCCCATAAATATTATTATTATTATCTCATTTATTATTCTCATTAATAATTAAAACACCTTTTAATTACTAATCCTTTTTTTAAACACTTTAGAAATAATTCTCTCTCTTGATTTAATTTCCAAAAATTAAATTCTTAATTAATAATATTAAGAACTTTTCTTAATTAATTTATAATCAATTAAATCTCATTTAATCAATTATTAAATTTGCCAATTAATTATTTATTTCACAAATAAATAATTATTAGCCATTATTAATTAATTCCTCCACCATTAAATCATTCTCTTTTTATGGTGTGACCCTGTAGGTTCAATATTAAGCCGGTAGTAGAAATAAATAATAATAAAACTATTTTATCATTATTTATATAAATTCTCTAATTTATTAAATATGATTAATTACTTAATCACATTTATTCTACATTGTGAGGGATACTTCTCAGCATATCGCGACTATCCGGATAATATGAATTCACTGCTTAGAATACCAAGAACCTATTCAGTGAATAGTTACCGTACAATAAACTCCTTCTACCCTACAATGTCCCGATTAAATACAAGGCATGGATCTCGTGTCAAGCCTATCTAATTCAATCACTTGCTTACCATTTACTATGCGTAGTTCTATGCAAATTATAAACTCCTTTCTAATTTCATTCACTCTGGCCAGAGATTCCTGAACTAGCATAAGTGGATCAGCCTTGAACATTCGCTTCCTTCACTGGAAGGGGTAGATCCTTTATTGATCATACACTATCTTCGTGTACAAATTCCTATACCCAGAAGAGCCCTAATAATTGTCCCTGGAGACTAAGAACTAAACCAAAGCATAGTTCAGTGTACACAAGATGACTATGATGACCTCAAGTCTAAGGATACTTGTACAACTATCATTAAGCGAATAACTGCTGACACGTGAGTGAACTCCATCAGTTGTTCAGCTGTGCGAGTCATGTTCAGTGAACTTATTCTATAATAAGCACCTACATACTAGCTATAGTGTCACCACACAAATGTCTATGAGAACAGACATCCTTCATAATGAAGCAAGTATAGTATGTACCGATCTTTGCAGATTATTAATTACCAGTTAGTAATCCTACGACCAGGAACTATTTAAGTTTAGAGTTATCATCTTTTTAGGTCTCACTATTATGATCTCATCATAATCCATAAAAAGCTTTACTCTAAACTATGGTATATCTTATTTAAACACTTAAATAGATAAAGCCCGTAATAAAAGCAAAACAAGTCTTTATTAATATCAATGAAATCAAAACAGATTACATAAAAGTTATTCCTAAATCCTAATACATGATTGGACTTAGGATATATTCCTTTCAATCTCCCACTTGTACTAAAGCTAATCACTCTGGTATCTAATACCCATCTTGTCTTTATGACGATCAAAGTGACTTTCATAAAGTAGCTTTGTGAGTGGGTTTGCTATGTTGTTATGTGTGTCAACTCTAATTCAATACAATACAAGAAATGTTACCGCGCTCCCACTAACCCTTTTGTAGACCCATGGTTCATCTTTGTTTTTTTGATAAAATCTCTTTGATTGTCTCATCAAAACGAATGTTCCATCTTTCGAGAAGCCTGCTTTAAACCACATATGGTTCGCAGCAGCTTACACACTAGGTTTTCATTTCTCTTGGAAAGAAAACCATCTGGCTAATTGCCAGATCTCATAGTCGTAGTAAGCAGTATTCACAAGCAAAATCCGAACTGATTTTAACAGGGCTACAGGTAAAAGTTTCATCAAAGTCAATCCATTGCCTTTGTTTGAATCCTTTTGCCACAAGCCTGGCCTTAAAGGTCTCCACCTGGCCATCTGCTATAATCTATCTTTTGTATACCGTATACATAGATTCCATTCTGGATTTCATGGCACTATGCCATTTCTCTGAGTCAACACTACTCATAGCCTCATTATAGGTCACAGGGTCGTCATCATCAATGAACGACAACTCATTGTCATTCTCAATGACAAGGCCATAATACCTCTCAGGTTGGCGAGACACTCTCCCTGATCTATGAATGGGCTGTTCCACAAAAGGTTGTTCAGTCAGAACAGGTGTTTCCACTTGATCCGTAGTAGTTTGTGCTTCTTGAACTTCATCAAGTTCAATTTTGCTCCCACTGTTTCCTTCAAGGATAAACTCCTTTTCCAAGAAGGTAGCATGTCTGGAGACAAACACCCGATGATCGGTGTAAAAGTAATACCCTAAAGTCTCTTTAGGATATCCCACAAAACTACATTTTACGGATCGATATTCCAGCTTATCTGGGTCAACTTTCTTGACATAAGCTAGACATCCCCAAATCTTAACGTGTTTAAGACTCGGTTTCCTTACTTTCCATATCTCATACGGAGTTTGAGGAACAGATTTGGAAGGCACCTTATTCAGTAAATATGCTGAGGTTTCCAATGCATAACCCCATAGGAATACTGGAAGATTTGCATAGCTCATCATGGACCGAACTATATCTAATAAAGTTCGATTTCTCCTTTCAGATACCAATCTGGAGGCATCCACTGGGAGACTATACAATTTACTTTGAGATAATCTAGAAACACTCCATTAAAGTATTCACCACCTCGATCTGATCTAAGAGTTATAATACTATGTTTGGTTGTTTCTCCACTTCATACTTATATTCTTTGAACTTTTCAAAGGCCTCAGACTTGTGTTTCATCAAACACATATCCGAATCCAGATCTATCATCTATGAAAGTAATGAAGTATGAAAATCCACCCATGGCTTGCGTAGACATTGGTCCACATACATCTGTGTGTACCATTCCTAGCAAATCTGCAGCCCTATCTCCATGTCCACTAAATGAAGACTGCAGTGCCACTATGAAGTGAGATTTTCATCATCCCTTTTCTTTTATTAGTTTGTTCAATCTGAAGTAAATTATGTCACATTTATACAGACCATTATTTAAAGTACCACGTCCATAAAGAATATTATCTCTAAGAATAGAACATTCATTATTCTCAATAATAAATGAAAATCCAGCCAAGTCTAACATGGGAATAATATTCCTCACAATCGAGGGAACAAAATACCAATTATTTCAAATAATAGTCTTGCCCGTAGGCATATGTAAATGAAATGATTCTACATCTTCAGCAGCAACTCTTGCTCCATTTCCCATCAGTAGAATCACCTCCTCTTCCTCAAGAGTCCTACTTCTCCTTGGTCCCTGCAACAATTGCAGATATGAGAACCACAGGCGGTATCTAATACCCAAGTAGAAATTTGATTTAATGACATATTCACTTCTATCATGAACATACCTGAATCAGAAGCGGTAGTCTCACTACCCTTCTTTTTCTTCAATTCTGCAAGGTAAACCTCGCAGTTCCTCTTCCAGTGCCCCACCTTGTTACAGTGAAAGCAAATAACTTTGCTCTTGGGGTCTTCAGCTTTTGGTGGAACCGGCATTTTCTCACCTACTTTCTTCTTCTTGGAAGGGTTCCTCTTCCTTTTCTTAGGATTGGAACCTTCACCAATTAGAAGAACAGAACTCTTCTTAGGGGAAAATTCGATTCCGCAGTCTTCAACATGTTGTAGAGTTCAGGCAGGCTGACATCCAACTTATTCATGTGAAAGTTCACAACAAACTGCGAGAACGAACTCGGAAGCGATTGCAAGACCAGGTTTTGGCTCAGCTCCCCATCCATGACAAAACCAAGTTGTCCAAGATGTTCAATCAAATTGATCATCTTAATTACATGGTCATTCACAGATGATCCCTCAGACATCCTACAACCGAACAGCTCCTTCGATATCTCATATCGAGTTGTCCTCCCCGCCACATCATACAACTCTTGTAGATGCATGAGGATAGTGTGAGCATCAATATGCTCATGTTGCTTCTGTAGCTCAATGTTCATGGAAGCTAGCATGATGCATTGAGCAACATTTGCATCATCTATCCACTTACGATACACAACATGTTCATCATTATGTGCTTCACTAGCAGGTTCAGTAGGCTTAGGTGAGTCAATCACATATTCCAGCTTCTCAATCCTGATAACAATTCTCAAGTTTCGAAGCCAGTCAGCATAATTAGGACCAGTCAATTTGTGAGCATCCAGTATGCTCCTGAGTGATAGTGCAGAAGACATAACGTATAAAGTAAAACTGTAAATGATAAACACATAACAACACTTAGCAAATATTCGATTTCATTTCAAAACACTATATGAATCGGGACTTTATTCATAAGTGGCTCCCACTAGTTTATCTAATTTATTCAACCCTCTCCGTGAAAAATTAACCATTCATAATGCTAGTGGGAATAGGGATCCTACATTCCATTACACAACCCCGACTGTAGCACGAACCGCCATGCAATGTTCAATAGGCAGACAACTCTTGTAAATTACATCTTATGTTATTCCCTAATCAAACTTTAGCCTCTTGAATAATTGAGTCTCGGTTGTAGCATGACAAACTCAATATTCTAAGTCAAGTCTAACCCAACATTCCGTACAGTTGAATCAGTCCCTAAAGGCCCACGGCTGTAGCACATACCGACCTTTAGATTCTTATTCAATGTACACATCTCTATGTAATAGACAAGTATTTCTTATTTCGAATTTAAAGCCCTCGGCTGTAGCACGAACCGACAATGATTCAAAAATAAGAACTACTTTTCTATCATGTTGGAAGGCTATGACCGACACAAGCCCGTTGTATCATTGGCCAATTACTACTTGATATTATTTAATTTTAGAGGGATTATATTACGTTACAATCATAATCATATTATAAAGAAATTCTTCCTTTTTAATTAAATATTTCAAATCAATAATCAGATGATTCCCAGATCGGGTGGAGCATTGTCAAGAGGCGTCACTTAATAACCCTTTCTTACAGATAGAAATCTGTTGTTGACAGAATCATCTTTTCTCTCATATCGAAAATTCATATTCAATTATGTGTTTCATAAACACAAGAATCTCATGATTGTATTCATAATATTGTTATTAAGGTTATGAAACAATTTCACTATGCTAGGTTGTCTAACAAACGCCTTATGTTCATTTAAGTTCACCTAAATCTATCATCGCATGATAAACTAAGCATATATCACATATATAAACATGAATAAACATCAAGGTAGGCATGTTACATCATCTAGCATATTAAATAGAACTAAGCATTATACATCTCTATGTATCACATGAAGCATTTAAAATCAATTCAAACGATCAAACACAACTTTAAAACACTTCATGGAATATAAACAGTTCAAAACTTTTATATAAACTAAAATTGATCACTCCATTAGATACGTCTCGGAAAAATGAATCCAACGGTATATTGCACGCCTAAAACGGAGTTACGAAACTCCCAAAAAATCAATTTTAAAATCAACAGAAGGGCTGTAACGCATTATAGGAACGCGTTACAGTATCTGTAACGCATTCTGGTGATGCGTTACACCCCTTTTCAGCCATTAAAGGGTGTAACGCATTCCGTGAATGCGCCACAGGTGTGTAACGCATTCCGGGAATGCGTTACACCCCTATTTTTTTTATTTTTCAGCCGCCGCCGTCCTCCTCGAACTGCGTGCCTGACAACGCCTGACAGCCGACAAAAGCTTCTGCTGTCTTCTTTGCTTTTCACAGGTAATAGCAGATAACAGACATAATATATATATATACAACATATTATATATATATATCTATATTTTATTACGAATTTAATTACAAGAACTTCAAAAATTCATAATAAAAAATCTATACATCACAAAATTTTGAAAAAAATACCCAGACGATCTACAACACTTGTAGAACCCAGATCAACAATGAAAATTATTCTGAGAAACGATTTCTCATCAGACAAAATTAATCCATAATATAACTTGTAAAAATCATAATTAATTCATACAAGCACATAAAATTCTGAAATTTTTACCACAGATCTATATGCATACAGCCTATGCTCTGATACCATTGTTGGATTTTTAACGCAGCGGGGGCATGGCAAAACACTTTTACACATACAAAATCCAAATAAAAGCATACACATCATGAATAAAAATTCGAGGGATCGAATCTAACCTTTTAAAATAATTCGGAGACAACGATCAGAGATCCTTAGCAGTTGCTCCTCAAGTGTGAAGCACTCCACCGGTATCCACCAAGAAAACGATGTTAAGAAGGAGGAAGGAGGTGGAGAGAATTGGGTTTTCCAAACTGTTTGGGTTTTCGGGTTCGATGGGGTTAGAATAAAATTAGGGTCTATAATAGTGTATTTATAGGCAAAATTTTCAGCTGAAATTTTCCCATAAATATTATTATTATTATCCCATTTATTATTCTCATTAATAATTAAAACACCTTTTAATTACTAATCCTTTTTCTAAACACTTTAGAAATAATTCTCTCTCTTGATTTAATTTCCAAAAATTAAATTCTTAATTAATAATATTAAGAACTTTTCTTAATTAATTTATAATCAATTAAATCTCATTTAATTAATTATTAAATTTCCCAATTAATTATTTATTTCACAAATAAATAATTATTAGCCATTATTAATTAATTCCTCCACCATTAAATCATTCTCTTTTTATGGTGTGACCCTATAGGTTCAATATTAAGCCGGTAGTAGAAATAAATAATAATAAAACTATTTTATTATTATTTATATAAATTCTCTAATTTATTAAATATGATTAATTAATTAATCACATTTATTCTACATCGTGAGGGATACTTCTCAGCATATCGCGACTATCCGGATAATATGAATTCACTGCTTAGAATACCAAGAACCTATTCAGTGAATAGTTACCGTACAATAAACTCCTTCTACCCTACAATGTCCCGATTAAATACAAGGCATGGATCTCGTGTCAAGCCTATCTAATTCAATCACTTGCTTACCATTTACTATGCGTAGTTCTATGCAAATTAGAAACTCCTTTCTAATTTCATTCACTCTGGCCAGAGATTCCTAAACTAGCATAAGTGGATCAGCCTTGAACATTCGCTTCCTTCACTGGAAGGGGTAGATCCTTTATTGATCATACACTATCTTCGTGTACAAATTCCTATACCCAGAAGAGCCCTAATAATTGTCCCTGGAGACTAAGAACTAAACCAAAGCATAGTTCAGTGTACACAAGATGACTATGATGACCTCAAGTCTAAGGATACTTGTACAACTATCACTAAGCGAACAACTGCTGACACGTGAGTGAACTCCATCAGTTGTTCAGCTGGGCGAGTCATGTTCAGTGAACTTATTCTATAATAAGCACCTACATACTAGCTATAGTGTTACCACACAAATGTCTATGAGAACAGACATCCTTCATAATGAAGTAAGCATAGTATGTACCGATCTTTACGGATTATTAATTACCAGTTAGTAATCCTATGACCAGGAACTATTTAAGTTTAGAGTTATCATCTTTTTAGGTCTCACTATTATGATCTCATCATAATCCATAAAAAGCTTTACTCTAAACTATGGTATATCTTATTTAAACACTTAAATAGATAAAGCCCGTAATAAAAGCAAAACAAGTCTTTATTAATATCAATGAAATCAAAACAGATTACATAAAAGTTATTCCTAAATCCTAGTACATGATTGGACTTAGGACATATTCCTTTCATAGAGTGGGTCCGATAACCTATGAACAACAACATAAGTCGGAATTAAACCACGGTCGCTTAAGAAACTAGACTTTAACCATTTAGAGTCCTAACGTTCGCTTTCGCGCTTAACGATTTACTTAAGTCGCTTGAGTACCCTCGGCTCCACCATTTTTAATAAATTAACCATTAAAGGTTTTAAGGCGATTCTTTCGCGAGTACCTTACCAACTGCCTAATCCACTTAACATAATTGTTTCATACTCCAATTAGCCCTTTAAGGTCTTTAACCTATGTTTCAAAGTAAGGCTAGGGGTAATGATTCGTTCGCGAAATGTCGTTACTTAACACGGCCGTTTCTCCTAAAGCGTACATCGGAATCAAACGAACCACATATCAAAACGAAGCTCGTAACATGAAATATCTAAACATGGCATTGGTCAAAACTTAGCAGGGAGTTCTCGGGTCCTAATGTTATGAACAAAAGCAGTCTAAAGTAAATCGGACATTACGACGGCTATGTTTACGCGATTTCCCAATTTTATACCATTCCAATTCAACCATCAATCAATCCCAATTCATTCATACAACCAACATCCATCCACACTACATCATAACAGCCCCAATCAACTCAATATTAACAATTTATACTTATTCTTAAACTTGAATTTAAACTATACTTAAGTCCTTTAACCAATCAATAAGATTTCAACATCCAATTTACCACAACTCCAACCCAAACTCTAATTATGCAAGCATCAAGCTACTCTTTTACCATAACAATCAAAACCATCCTAATATACAAGGTAAAGTTAGGGTTTGGAGATGTTATACCTTCCTTGAAGCTTTTAATCAATGAAAGATCCTTGGAATGCCCATGGAAGCCTTGATCTATGCTTAAGCTACCTTGAACTTTCATAAAAAAATCAAGAAAACCAAAGTTATTTCTTGAAGGTTACTATTCACCATATTCTTCCTTGATTTATTGGAAGAGATTGTGAAGGAATTAGAAGCTTAAACTTATAGGATATCCATATCTATGTACAAGGAACCTTAGATAATTACCTTGTGATTTAACAATGCTTGGAACTAGGATTTTGATTTTTCTTCCTTTGGAAAAGAAGAAAAGCCGAGAGCAAGATGAAGGGAATGAAATGATATTTGTGTTTTGGGTGAAATGATTGTTGGTTGGTTGTTTTTTTGATTAGATTTTGGTTAATTACCTTATTAACCTTGAACTTTGTGTGGTTATCATTCATCCACAGCTCCTTCCCCCCTATGTCATGCTTATGTCACCTTGTGATGTCATCATCCCTTACTTGCCCTCTTCTTATTGGTTGGATGACCTCATCATCCCTAACCTCCTTGATTAACTTTCTAATTGTTTGCCTAATGACCGCTGATCTGTTATACGGTTCGCTTAACTTTCGTTCTCGTTTCTCGTTTGAGGGATCATACCCGGGATCTTATTACTTGGGTTTCCTTAACCTTTCTCAATACATTATAATCCTTTTATGATCCTCTCTTATAATCCTTTTATTTAAATCCTTTTTATCCTGGTACCTTATACTCAATTCTTTCCGTATCTAGTGGATTTCCGGGAAAAATCAAAGTGTTCGGAATTGGATTCTGACGATCTTTACATACACTTATATACCATATAGAGTACTAATAAAATCTCAGAATATCCATAACAGAACCCCTACATAGTGTGGCATGAAAAGTTTTCTCATTCAGCAAAAACACTATTCATAAGGGTTACAAAAAGTTCAAAATTTTGGGGTTAGTACAGGTGATCTCCTTTAAGCAGTTGATTCTCATAGGGGGAGAAGCAAGAGAGATATGCGCTTCTCAACAGGAAATGTGGTTGTACAAAAGAAGATGCTGATAATTACTTCAAGACTGAGAAGTATTATCTGGCTGAGATTTGAAGAACCAAGAAAATGAAGATGAAACTACTTGAAGATTAGTTCAGTGCTAGAGGAACAAGCATATTTCATTTCAGTTACTCAAGAAATCTGGAAATGCAGTATTTGATCCAGAAAACCAGTAGCATTATTTACAAGTCCTGGTACATTACTTTTTCTAGTTGTTAGTTGAGTTATCCTCTCTATTTAATTTGTTTGTTAAGTTTAACAATCAAATAGGGGAGATTGTTGGTGAGACTACGTAGCTGTATGAACAGTTACGTGATAACTCAACACAATAACAACACTAGAACATGAAAGGTTAATAATACTACGTCTACACAAGAAATCAGGAAGAATAAAGACAAGGCAAATACAAAGAATCAAAAGATTAGAAGAAAGCCTGAAGTCTATCTACAGGTCACTGAAAGAAGTTCATTAATATGATCATGCCTCAGTGAAGAACAAAGGTTAAAGACTTTCAGGGTTTCAGAAAGGTTGAAGATTCAGAATTCAAGTGCTACCGGAAGATTTCAGTGTATTGGCATTGATTGAAGATAGACAGTGTTCGAAGCATAGGAATCTGAAAAATTGAAGACAGGGTATAGACAGAGGTTAATGAAGACGTTGTCTAAAGTACCAGAAAGGATTCCAGTGAAAGTACAGTTATTTATTGACATTCAGTGTTTGAAGCAAAAAAGTTGAGGAAAGCTTAACAATATAATCAAGGCTATAATACGAAGACCTGAATCGGGGTTAGTCATCTGTGAACCAGACCAGTTGCACTAGGCGTCAACAGCTTATGAAAGGAATCTGGGTATTATTTATAGAAGGATTGTTAAGTTGAGGAACGTACTTGGATTGAACGTTTATATGTTAAAGTACGAGAAGAGGTGCGCGGGGTATACAGCTCAACAGCTCAGGGGATTGGCGAAGCTTAAAGTTTAATTGGTAAATTAAATAAATTTATTTAAAGGACTTTAATATAATTTATTTAATAAACTTAAATTGATTTATCTTATAAACTTTAAATAAGTTTATTTTATAAATCTAAATTAGTTTATTTATATAAGTTATATTTAAAGTTAATTTTATAAATTAATTTAATTACAATTTAAACTTAAAAAGACAAAGAACCAAAAATATTTTAAGTAAAGACACTAAGGAACCCCTGTGGCCACAGGAGAAGTAACCACAGAGGATTTTCTCTAAGGCACCTCTGTCGCCACAGAAGCCCCTGTCACCACAGAAGCTGTTAGAACAAATTGCTTAAGGCAATACAGGGGGAGTGTGTCGCCACAGAGGCTATACAGGAGAAGGTGTCGCCACAGAGCTTGTCTCCACAGAGTGTTATAAGTCAAACTGTCGCCCCAGGAGTTATTTGTTTTGTTTTATAAATCTCAAGTACAACACCTGTGAGTATATGTCGCCACAGAGAAGTTGTCGCCACAGAAGTACTCTCATCCTCAGCCACAAAATTATTGATAAAGTCTACACATTTGCAGCAGAAGAAAGGGAGCCATTCATTTTTTTTTGTTCATCTTCTCTCCCAAAAAGAGAAGCGAAAATGGCAGCGGAGATTTACAAAGGAGTTCAAGCTACTTGAATATCCATTTAACTTCTCACCGGAGTAACGTTATAATGCCCGATTTAACTCTTGTATATTCTTAGGGGCATTATAATCGTTACCCGGTAATTAAATCCTAGTACAAACAAAAGCTAGATTATTGTATAGGATTTGATTTGTAAATCTTTGTAGTAGCTAGGAACTTTGTTGTTCTTAGATTGTAGCCGGTTAATTTATTTACCCGAGTGTAGCAACCCCCTCGAGGATTTATATACGAATATATATTTTCCCGAATATCTTGTGTTCCTCGTTTTATCATTCCAAACACTATTCCTCTCAAGAACACGAAACCACTAACCGAGCACTAAATATATTATCTGCTAAAGATTCGAAAGAATTTTTAATTTAGTGATTATCGTATTCAACCCCCCCCCCCTTCTACGATAATTCGGACCTAACATCTCAGGACTTAAACACAATTTGCTGAGTGTTAGTCAAATCTGTGACAGAGGTTATCATGTGGATTTCTTTGCAGAACACTGTGAAGTTGTAAGTAAATCTACAGGCAAAGTTGTTCTGAAAGGATACAGGCATGGTAACATTTATGAAGCCAAGCTTTCAACAAGTTCGGATGGTTCTGTAATCTGTCTGTTAAGTAGAACAACAATTGAAGAAAGCTGGGATTGGCACAAGAAACTCTCTCATTTAAATTTCAATAATATAAATGAACTAGTCAAGAAAGATCTTGTGAGAGGACTGCCAAAATCAGTATTTGCTCCTGATTGCCTTTGTGATTCATGTCAAAAGGCAAAACAAAGAAAATCTTCATTCAAGATCAAGACTGAATCTTCAATTCTTGAGCCTTATCACCTACTACATGTTGATCTATTTGGTCCAGTGAATGTCATGTCTATTGCAAAGAAGAAATATGCTATGGTCATAGTGGATGAGTTCACCAGATACACATGGGTGTATTTCTTGCACACAAAAAGTGAAACCGCATCTATCTTATTGATCATGTCAAACAACTGGATAAATTGGTTAAAGACTCTGTGAAAATCATAAGAAGTGATAATGGCATTGAGTTCAAGAATTTGATTATGGAAGAGTTCTACAAAGACCAAGGAATCAAGCAGGAATTCTCTGCTCCTGGAACTCCACAGCAAAATGGAGTTGTTGAAAGGAAGAATAGAACTCTTATTGAAGCTGCAGGAACTATGCTTGATGAAGCAAAATTACCAACCTACTTTTGGGCTGAAGCTGTGTAGACTGCTTGTTTTACTCAGAATGCAACACTTATCAACAAGCATGGAAAGACACCATATGAGATGGTGAAGAAAAAGAAGCCAAATCTTAAGTATTTTCATGTATGTGGATGCAAGTGTTTTGTTCTTAAGACTCATCCTGAACATCAATCCAAATTTGATCTAAAACCTGATGAAGGAATTTTTGTTGGATATCCACTTTCCACAAAAGCCTTCAGAGTCTAAAATTTAAGAACAAGGGTAGTCATGGAATTTATCAATGTCTCTTTTGATGATAAGAAGATTACAGGACTTGAAGATTTCAATGATCATGATCAGTTGAGATTTGAGAATGAAGTTTTAAATTCTGATTCTGTAAATCCTGATAGTCTAAATCCTGACAGTCTAAATCCTGATACTGCAAACTCTAATGGGTTAAACTCTGATGTTATTGAAACTGTGGTGACTATGCCAAAGGAAAACTCACCTATGCAGGGGGAGCATATTGAAGATCCAACCACATCTCAAGAAGCATCAGAACCAAGAACAGGCTCGTCAAGTTCTGATTCATCAAGTTCTGATGGGACAAGTTCTGATAATTCTGAAAACTCAAATTCTGATCATTCTGGAAACTTAAATTCTGAAGGATCCAACTCAGAGAGCATAATTTCAGGGGGAGCATCAGAAAATGTTGATGGAGACAACATGGATCATGGGGGAGCATCCAGTTCTAGAGATAATCTTCCATATGCAAGGAAGTGGACTAAAGCACATACACCTGACTTGATTATTGGAGATCCTGAAGCAGGTATAAGAACTAGAACAGCAACATCAAATGAATGTCTCTATCACTCTTTTCTTTCTCAGACTGAATCAAAGAAAGTGGAAGAAGCTCTTCAAGATGTTGATTGGGTGCAAGCAAGGCAGGAAGAGTTAAATGAATTAGAAAGAAATAAAATCTGGACCCTAGTGCCAAGACCAAAGAACAGATCTGTTGTTGGTACAAAATGGGTGTTCAGAAATAAAACTAATAGTGATGGCATAATTACAAGGAATAAAGCAAGGCTGGTTGCAAAAGGATATTCTCAATATGAGGGAATTGATTATAATGAAACATTTACACCAGTTGCTAGATTGGAAGCCATAAGGATATTTTTGGCTTATGCTGCTCACAAAAAGTTTACAATCTTTCAAATGGATGTAAAAAGTGCTTTTCTTAATGGAGAATTAGAATAAGAAGTATATGTTGAATAACCTTCAGGTTTTGTAGATTCAAAATTTCCTCATCATGTCTACAGACTTGATAAAGCATTTTATGGCCTTAAGCAAGCTCCAAAAGCATGGTATGAGACATTAGCTCAGTTTCTTCTGGAAAGTGGATTCAACAGAGGGACTATTGACAAAACTTTATTCTATCTCAACCATGGAAAGGACTTACTTTTGGTACAGATATATGTTGATGGTATCATTTTTGGTTCTACAAATGACAGACTTTGTAAAAGGTTTGCCAAGCTAATGTAGTCAAGATATCAAATGAATGTAATGGGAGAACTTAGCTATTTTCTGGGCTTTCAAGTCAAGCAGAATGAAGAAGGAACTTGTATTTTTCAATCTAAGTACACCAGAAATTTGTTGAAGAAATTTGGAATGCAAGATTATTCAAGTGCATCCACTCCTATGGCCACTGCAACAAAATTGGATAAGGATACTGGTACATCAGTAGATATTATTGATTATAGATGTATGATTGGCTCACTACTCTATCAAACTGCAAGTAGACCTGATATCATGTATGCTACCTGTCTTTGTGCAAGATTTCAAGCAGATCCAAGAGAACATCACTTAACAGCTGTGAAAAGAATTTTCAAGTACCTTAAGGGTACAGCTGATCTGGGATTGTGGTATCCTAGAGAATCAAACTTTAAGCTAATAGGTTACTCAGATGCAGATTTTACAGGATGCAAAATTGACAGGAAAAACACAAGTGGAAGCTGCCAATTTCTTGGAGGCAGGTTGGTTTCTTGGTTTAGCAGGAAATAAAAGTCAATTTCCACATCAACTGCAGAAGCAGAATACATTGTTGCAGGAAGCTGTTGTGCACAGATTCTTTGGATGAAGAATCAGCACTGGATTATGGGTTAACATATTCTAAAATCCCTATTTACTGTGATAATCAAAGTGCTATTGCTATGACAGGTAATCCAGTTCAACACTGAATGACAAAGCACATCAGCATAAGGTACCACTTCATAAGGGAACATGTGGATGAATGTACAGTGGAATTGCATTTTGTTCAAACAGATCAACAACTAGCAGATATCTTCACAAAACCACTATGTGAAGTTACTTTTACAAGACTGGTAAATGAACTTGGAATGGTTTCAGGTTCTTTCTCTAAATCTGCTTAGTTTATGTTCTGATACATCAAACTTTATGATCAGTATTTACATATATTACTATCTTTGTGTATTCTGTGCTTAAATTGAAATTTTCTAAGTGCTGATTGTTGTCTGATGTGAATTTCTAAACTCTGATAGTGATATGAATGTTTCTGTGACTATTCAATCCAATGAGGATAACTGTGCTTGATGCTGACCTAGTAGTCTTTAACATACTCATGATCCCATGTATGAAGTAATTGTTTATGTGGAAATCTTTTAACACTAGCAAATTATGATACTGAGCTTAGCTATGTTTACTTTGTGTATCTTATTACTAAGTCAAAAACTAGAATAGTGCTTCTTATCTTTTAAGTTCTGATGTTGGTAAATCTTATGGATGTACTAAGTGCTGATAAACCTCACTTATCAAAAGAAAAAGAAAAAGAAAAGAAATAAATATCAGGTACTCCTTTGAGATCTAGAGTAAAAATGTGGAAGGGAAGATCCAAGTGCATTGCTGGTATTAAGTAATATGCATTAGAAAAGCAAAATAAAATTTTCTTGGTGACTTTTCACATTCTCTGATTACTGGAGAAATACTTTGATAACAGCATAAATTCTGATAAGCAGTCGTGACTCACTTACACTGAGAAGCCACTGTAAAAAGGAATTTCAAAAGATGCATAAAATGAGCACAAAACAGTTGAGGTGGACTCATGCATGAACTCATTCTATAGTAGACTTCAGAATAATGACATATTTTGAGCAAAGTTCTTAGTTATGCCTTATTTCTAAGATGTACTGGAGTGAATCAGACTTTACTCTTTGTCTGATTTAGCTAAACGTACACACTTACAATCCTTATGAATGATGAAAATTACTGTGGTGATCAATGTTGTTTTAGATGAACAGTTTAAGTGTCAGTTTCATAAATTCTGAGGACAAGTTCTGATGGAAATTATGATGATTAAGTTCTGATGTACCCATATCAGTATTTGTGTGAAGAATTACAGGAATAAACATTCACTTTTCGAGTTAAGGAGCCATATTCTGATGACTTTTAAATTCTGATAATAATCAAGTTCTGATGCTGACGTGGCAGTATTTATTTACTTGATTTATTTTTTGTCATTACTTGAACGGTAATATTTTAACAGAGTATCAGTTTATGTGAGATAAAGCAGTAATAATCATTTGTTTAGTGGGAACAGTTTTTTTAAACTGAACGTGCAATGTAATCATTACTTATTTACCGTGCTCATTAACTTTTGCCTTAACTGCTGCATGGCTGACAGGTGTAAATGTCTGTTCCACTTCTCATTAACTGCTGTCATGTGGGGTATCTAAGTAAAAGAGATAAAAGATTTTCAAATCTTTTATTTTCATTTTTATTCTACTCACACTCTCTCTTTTCTTATTATCTCTCACATTTTCTGACGGTTTTCTTTACAGACATTTTCTCAAACACCTTTCAGCCAAACAAATTTCTCACTTATTTCAGATGGCGCCCAAGGATTTAATTTTTGATGGAGCCAAGTTTTTGCCAAATAACTATGCTGCAATCTTGAATAAGGCTGAAGCTCCATCAGATCTACACTTTGTGCAAGATTTATTAGCCAATAGTGAGATTGGGTATGCTTTGACCCAACCCCAATCTATTTCAAGCAAACAAGTGCTGACATTTTGGCGAACTGGGCTTTTTGATGATGGTGGTGCTACTGGTACTCCAAGTATTGTTTTCACATCAGGAGATGTCGAGCATGTGGTTACTCCTGGAGCAGTTCGTAAATCTCAACAGTGGAGGATCTTGTCTTACAGCAGCTTATGGCCAGTCTGGGCTATGAGAAAAGTTTGGGAAAGCTGGGTCAACTGAAAAGATCAAATATCATAAAGGAATTGAGCTTTTTCTTTGATTTTATCACTAAGGCATTTGCCAATAAGTGCTCCAACTTTGATGTTATTCCCATTATGAGTCAGCAAATCGGGTCTGCCCTTATTCATCAAACTTATTTTGATTTTGCAAGTGTTGTGCTAGGTTTCATAAGGGATAGGATGACAGAGGATAGGAATGTAGTATACTTTGCTAGATTCTGTCAGCTTATATATACTTTTTGTTGTGCTGATGAGACCCCTAGCCAGTGATTTAATTCCACCCTTTAAGCTTGCAAAAAGGGCTTTTAATGATTTGTTAAATGCTGACAATAAGAAATCAGTGCTGAGACCCTTACAGATTCCTCAGTTAGTAAAACAGATCTTGGTAAATGATGATCCACAAACATACACATCTGTTTACCCTGATGTTCAACCCACCAACTCATCACAACCAACACAACAGCCATCAGAACATACCACAACTACACAAACACCTCAAACTTCTCAACCTCAAACAACTCAACCCTCCATCAGGACATATTACAAACCAACACAATCATCTCAACCTCCACCTTCAGCACATCCAGTGAAGCCTTCATTTTCAAAACCCAAGAGGACTAAGATAGTACCTCAGTCTCAACAGAAGAGAAGGAGAATTATTTTGAGAGATGAGTCAGATAATGGGGAACAAGTTCCAATATCAGAACCTATTATTGTAGAAGCTGAGAAGATCTCTTCTCAGAAAAATACTGAAAATGGGAGTTCTAGGCCTCTCAAAAGGCTTAGAAAGCTAAATTCTGATGATGAAGCTCCCAAAGTCTCAACTTCAGCAAAGAGACTTAAAAAGCAAAGAGCCAGGAGGGCTGTAAGTGTATTATCACACTCTGAAGAAATTCTGGAAGCAGCAGCTAAGGAAGGGGGTCAGGAATCTCTGATCCCAACAGAACCTATAGTCATTGAATTACTTCCCACGGCTGAATCAGACTTTACTCAAGCTCAAAAGTCTCCTATTCAAGAGCAAGAGGATATTCCAGAGCAAGTGCCTGCACCTCCTGTGTCTCCTATAATTGATCCAGTACATGTTGAAGACCCAGGTACAAGTGCTGAAATTGATATTCATAACTTGATTGTGCCTGAGGTTCTGTACTTGGAAGCTCCACCAACTCAACTCACTCCACCAACAACACCAATTCTAGATGCTGATTTCAATGAAGATATTCCAACAACACCAATTCTGAATCTGGATGATGAAGATCAGATTTTAGATGGGCATCAAAATTTGGATGTTGATCAGAACTTAGTTGCAGGTCAGAATTTAGAGGATGATGTAGAAGCCTCTATAGCCTCACATACTGTTATTTTATCAGAGGATGCTGATACTGCAGGCTCTATAAGTTCTGATGCTGACAATGCTGAATCTACTGGTGAAGCTGCTACTAATCTAGATGCTGATGCAGCTGGTCCATGTGGACATGCACCTCAACAAGCTCCATGCAAAGCTAATTTAATCAAGAAGTTTGTTAGAGAGGATGCACCAGTACCTTGGAGTGAAACTCCTAGAGGAAAGGAGTGGACTAAGGAATGGAACACAGTTAGTTTTGTTCCTATTGAAAAAATTCTTGCTGAGCACCTTGCCAAAGCTGATGAAATGCTGATAAATGATTATTTCAAGGCACAGCTTAGAGTTACTGCATTGAGTACAAGGCACCTTCAAGGTCAACACTCAGTAACTCATGACAAGGTGAATAAAATTCAAGAATCACTGATCCAGCAAGATATGAATATAAAATTGGACAAGAACAGATTTTTCAAGCCATCCTTTGACCGAATTGGGTATATTGAAAAAACTCAGGAGAAGCAACAAGCTCAGATTGATGAAATTCTAAAGAATCAAGCTTCTCATCAAACTCAACTCAATGAGATTCAATCTTCAGTGGAATTTCTTGTCTCTCTTCTTTTACCTGCTGATGCCAAAGAGGGGGAGAAAGTGATTAAGTCCAAATGCAAATCTAGTCAAGTACTGAAGGGTAAGGATGATGGAAATAATGACCAGGGAAACTCTGGAATGGGTAGAGGTCATGGTCAAGGAAAAGGTTTTTCATCAAGCAAAGCTGGAACTACAAGTCAAAGAACAAGTTCTGATACTGGGAGAAGAATAAGTTATGATACTGGTAAATGGATAAGTTCTACTGGACATCTGGAGCTTGATGAAGAAATTTCAAAGAGGATATTTCTCAAAGAAAATCCAGGTATGGATTTTGAAAGTCTAAAAGAAGAAGAAGCTAGACTTAAAGAAGAAAATGTCAACTCCAAGTCTAAAGCTTCTGTTGTTAAAAAGAAACTTCCAAAACCTAAGGGTATTGTGATTAAGGAGAGGACAAATTCTGAGGCAACCAAAGCCAAATCACAAGTGGAGGTAGATCCAAGATCCAAGGGCAAAGAAAAAATTGGTGAACCTGTAAAGGTATATATGCCAGTCATGGATCTGGAAGAAAAAACTGATGAAGATGCTAGTCTGATTTTGAATAAAAAGGATATTCAAACAACCTCTGACATAGCTCATGTTGTTCAAAATCAGGACTTAGTAAAATCTGATATTACATGTTAGTCCCTTAACAATTCAACAAGAATTACAGAAGGGGGGTTGAATGGAATTCTTGAAACTTTTTCTTAAATAAAATTGTTCTAACTTAAATATATATCAGCGTGAATTGATTTGCAGAGTGCGGAATAATAACTTCAAATGAATCAAAACACAGGTAATTAAAAACACAAGTCTTTAAAAACTTTCTGGTGGATTTGAATGTATCCACCAGAGATATATAATATATATCTAGAGAACTCTGTCAATAGATGTTTGAATTGATTATCCGTTGATTACATGATCATCCGTCGATGGCTTTGTTGATCATCCATCGACAGCTTTGTTGATCATCCGTCGACAGCTATATTGATCATCCGTCGATAGTTTTGTTAATCATCCGTTGGTAGCTATTTGGCACTTGACTTCATTTCATTTATGCAGAATTACAAGACATCATCTATGTACAATTAATCAACTTATTCTGCATATCTAGTTAAAGTCAACATGACTTGAGTACTACTTACAGAATCTAAACAATGTGTATGCAGAAATGTGTTACAGACTTATTGTTACATAAGCTATTCACTCGATGGATAATAAATCATCATCCGTCGGGACTATATTGAGTCATCCGTCGGGACTATAATCCTTATCCATCGAGTGCTACATTTTTCACTAAGTAAAATCTACCAAGGTGTTTTGTTAATGAAATCATCAAGTTCACAATATATACACAACATTACAGTGAAGCAAGCAACCTCTGACATAGCTCAAGTTGGCTTGATATCAGAAGATAAGGAAAAGGAAACCTCTGACATTGCTCATGTTAAACCTTCAAAGATACTACTACCAGGATTCACAAAAGCTCAACAGACTCAACCTTTGAAGACTACATCAATTGGTTTTGAAGCAATAGTTGTTACAGGAAAGAAAGCAAGAGACAAATCAGGATTGGGTAGTTTTAAAGAGAAGAGAATACACAACACTACCAATGATCCAACTTTCTTAAGTAAACCAGGTGTAGGAGCAACTCCTGAGAGATTGAATCAACTTAAATCTGTACAAATGGTTTACCACTCTATTTTGAAAGAAGATATCATGTTATACTTTATGATAGATGGGAGGGTATTCCAGATCAGGGAGAATGCAATTTCATTGAAGTATTTTGAAGAACTGGAACATGTTCTATTTCTACTTCAAGTGAAAAACAGATCAACAGATGGTGCTGCAGGGTGTTTAAAATCAAATATTCAAAGACAGAAGAAGCTTTACTCTGTAAAGTCTGACAGCCCATACTTTCCTAAGTACAGATCTCAAAGTGGAGAAATTGTTGAAATGAAGCCTAATACTGCTAAAATCATCACTACATTTTCTGGTATGAAGGGACTTGAATTTAATCTAGAGTCTGATAAAGCCTATATCATCAGACTAGATCAGGATATAAGGAAAGCTAAAATACATAATCTCAGGGATGCTATCTTTCAAACTGGTGAAGATATAGTTGAATTGAAAAATGCTAAAAGGAGGATGGTCAATGAACTTGAATATGCTAAGAGATGTTTGTTGAAGAACTATCTCAGAACAACTCCTGATATCAAAGAGATCAGAAATTGAAGCCAATTCAAAGATCTATAACTGCTTAAATTCTGAAGTGTATACAGACTGAAGTTGATATCGAACTTTAAGGATGGTAAAGCTACAAGGACTGTAAGTTGTAGTTATCTAGTCAAATTTTCATGCATTTGTACTTAATGTTTTTGACATCATCAAATATATGTTGAACTTGTATATTATGCTAATTTACAAGTTGGGGGAGATTGTTAGATATATTTGTGATGTCATGTCTAATATGATTTGTGTTTAGTTTTCAGATCTTACTTAACATGACAAATCAGGACTTAACTGGAAATCAGTACTTATACTGAAGTCAAAACTTAAGATATCAGAACTTAAGTTATCACAACTTAAGTTATCAGGAGATATTTATCAGGAGATAATATCAGGACTTAAGAAGATGTTCAGATAAGGAAGGCGGCTGATTGAAAGGAAAAAAGATCAAGACAAACATAAGAAGAGATATGCATGGAGAAGAATTCTATGAAGAATAGAATACTTGGAAGAAAAGATAATTGATTGATATATATTAGGAAGTAAAATTATATTCGATATCAATTAGAAGATTATCTTGTAACTGTGTAGTATATAAACATAGACATAGGGTTTACACTATATGTGTTATCTTAATCGAGATTATTATTCATTGTAACCCTAGCAGCTCTCGTGATAATTTGTTCATCACTGAGAGAGGACAGTTCTTTGTAACATAGTTTATTGTGTTGAATAAAATCTGTGTGCTATTACTTGAGTGCTTATATTCGATTTGATTGTAGTAAACACTGTATTCAATCCCCTTCTACAGTGTGTGTGACCTAACATATTTGGTTTACAATAAGCATCAAGTTCCAATATTCATTTCATATTTTTATCATATATTGAGAATCATTTTAAGTGCAATATTAAATCCATTAGAAGTGATAATGGGACAGAAAGAGTTTAAAATTATTGTCAACAGCTGGTTGCTTCAAAAGGCATAATTCATTAAACTAGTGTTGTTGGTGTACCCCAGCTAAACGGTAGAGTTGAACGCAAACATAGACATCTTCTAGACACTGTCAGGGCTATTAAATTTCATGTTATTTGATCGATCTTATGGCTAGTTCAGTTTTATCTTGGAAATCTTCTTTTCAATTCTTAATGCACAAGCCTCCTGATTACAGCAGATTGAGAATTATAGGGTGTCTATGCTATGCAGCCATTAGGAATTCTAATAAACTGGCACCAAGAGCACTAAAGTGTGCTCTATTAGGATATCCTTATGCCAAGAAGGCTTATAAACTGTATGATCTTGATAATAAAAGAATTATTATCAGTAGAGATGTGTGATTTTTAAGGAACATATTTTTCTTTTTAAGCATTCTTTTTCTGACAATGATGCATCTTCACTAGTTTTTCCTTATATTGATTACTCAACAGACTCTCCTGACGTTTTTTCTTCATTTCCAGTCCCAAATACTGATTCTGAACATGATCATACTAGTTTCTTATCTTCTTCAGATTATTATCATATTCCAGTTTCATAGAATTTAGTCATACCTAATTAAACTGAAAATCAGGTTCCTCCTACCTATACTTCTGTTGTTCCTTTAAGAAGATCAACAAGATCTATTGTTAAATGATTACTTATTGACTCAGTCCAAGGTTCATCATTCTCAGGCTTTTAATGTTTTCACTCAACCTGATCTATCTAGTTTTTCTAATGTTCTTTCTACCTCTAAACCAGCTTGTCATTCTCAAGCACAACATGATCCAAAGTGGATTGATGTTGTGCATTCTGAGATTCAAACTCTTGAAAAGAATGGAACCTGGAATCTTGTCCCTTTACCTCCTGGTAAAACAACCATAGGATGCAAATGGGTTTATAAAGCTAAGTTTAATCCAGATGGATCTTTAAATAAATGCAAGGCTAGACTGGTGGCCAGAGGAGATAAATAAATTAAAGAAAAGGACTATAAATATGCTCTCATACTTTCAATCCACTGGCTTGGTAGACCACTGTTAGGGTTCTTATGGATCTTTAAATAAATGCAAGGCTAGACTGGTGGCCAGAGGAGATAAATAAATTAAAGAAAAGGATTATAAATATGCTCTCATACTTTCAGTCCACTGGCTTGGTAGACCACTGTTAGGGTTCTTATTGCTCTTACTACTGCTAAAGACTGGCAGATACATCAATGTGACATTAATAATGTCTTTCTATATGGTTGTCTAGAGGAGGAATTGTATATGACACCTCCACCCGGTTATAATGTTCCACCTGGAAGAGTTTGTAGATTGAAGAGATCTATTTATGGATTAAGACAAGTTGTCAGAAAATGGAATGTTGAGCTTACAAAACATTTGATTAATATTGGTTTTATTCAATCAAAACAAGATTATTCACTTTTTACCAGATCAGAGTCTACTGGGGATTTTGGGGATTTTACTGTTGTTGTGTCTTATGTTGATGATTTTTTTAATTATTAGCAGTTCTTTATCTTAAATACAGAGTGTTAAACAATCTCTTTATGATGCATTTACTATCAAAGACCTTGGAAATTTGACCTATTTTTTGGGCATTGAGGTTACTAGGATTACTTCTGGTATACTTCTGAATCGAAGGAAATATATTCTGGATTTGTTGTAATATTATAATTTTGAAGAGTGCCATCCAGTTTGTATTCCCTTTCCAAAGAATCTGCACCTTAGTAATAAGGATGTTCCTTTCTTATGTGATCCAAATGCTTACAAGAGATTGGTTGGAAAGTTGATATATCTCAACATGACTAGACCTTATATATCTTATAGTGTTCAAAAACTTAGCCAATTTCTGAATGCTCTAGCTATTTCTGATTTTCAAGTTGGTATGCATGTTTTGAAATATCTCAAAGGTACAATTAATACGAGTCTTTTCTATCATTTTAAGTCTGAATTGTTACTTAAAGGATATTGTGATGGTGACCGGGCCAATTTCCCTTTTACTGCAAAATCATTATGTGGATATGCTATTTTATTGGGAGATTCTCTTATTGTTGGGAAACTAAGAAGCAAAAGACCACTTCCAAGAGTACATGCCAAGCCGAATATAGAGCAATGAGTTACACTACTGGTGAAATTATCTGGTTTCAGGGCTTTTTGTCTTATTTGCAAATTAAGGTTCCTCTTCCAATAAACCTTTTTTGTGATAGAACTGTTGCTCAGTACCACAATTATTGTTTTCCAAAAGAGAACAAAGCATTTGCGGGTTGATTGTCATTTCATTCGAGATTATGTGCATGCTGATTTCCACAATGAACTATGAACTATATTACATTGGTGATGATTGGGATGGTAATGAAAAACGAATCAGCCTAAATGTTGAATAAGATTCTTTATTACTTGGGCATACTCAACTTAATCTTTGTTGGAAAAAATAATTCAAAATTATTTGAATTGTTTTTTTAGATTAATTTTGATGAGGTTTTTAGAAATAGTGTTTGAATAATTATTAGATAATGTATTATTTGAAATTCTAGATTAGATGTTAGTTGAAGATGTTAGTGGGATAAGGTTAGCTATTTGTTAGGTATTTTTATTAAATGTGTAGCCTATATAAAGAAGGCTTACATAGTATTTTAATGTATGACATCTGATAATAAAATTATGTTTTGTTTTTAATTTACCCTTTTAGAATACTTTTATCAGTTATCATTTATTTATAAAAATCTAACATGATATCCGAACTATGTTCGATTGAGTAACTGGGCGTCAAAAATTGCTGCGAATAAATGAAGAAATGGAAGACAACAGATGGTAGTGATGCTAGAGATTCATGAAGAATGTGTTTCAAGGCGTAAAAAACATATTTGTTTTGAGTTATTGGTGATTATGTGCACCATGATGAAAAGTGGAGAGAAGGGCTCCAATGGTGATGGGAAGTACATCACTGGTCAATAGGAGAGAAGTGTTCCTTGAAGAAAAGTGGAGAGAAGGGCTCCAATGGTGATGGGAAGTACATCACTGGTCAATAGGAGACAAGTGCTCCTTGAAGAAAAGTGGAGAAAAAGGCTCCAATGGTGATGGGAAGTACATCACTGGTCAATAGGAAATAAGTGCTCCTTGAAGAAATTAGGGAGACAAGTGCTACTTGAAGAAATTGTGAAGAGAAGTAATCAACAACAATGGTGGTGGTGATGACAAGTACATCACAGGGAAGAAAAATTTTGAATTAAGAGGGAGTGTTGGAAATAATAATTCAAAATTATTTGAATTGTTTTTTGGATTAATTTTGATGAGATTTTTAGAAATAGTGTTTGAATAATTATTAAATAATGTATTATTTGAAATTCTGGATTAGATGTTAGTGGGAGATGTTAGTGGGATAAGGTTAGCTATTTGTTAGGTGTTTTTGTTAAATGTGTAGCTTATATAAAGAAGGTTTATATAGTATTTTAATGTATGACATCTGATAATAAAATTATGTTTTGTTTTTAGTTTACCCTTTTAGAATACTTTTATCAGTTATCATTTATTTATAAAAATCTAACAATCTTTAATGCTATTGTTTGCTTTTCTTTACAAATAAACTAGGGGGTTACACAGTTGTACTCAATCCTGTGACATGGGAAAGAATTCACCTTTTTCATGAATGCACAGCGCTACGTGGAGTATACTTTCACCCGTTTGTTAAAGAATACCGTGTGTTATTGGTATCTTCGTATCTTAATACTATGTCGACTATAAGTTGTTTAATGGCAAGGGGAAGGGGAAGCCATTACGTCACTGGAGCAAACTTTCTAAGCTTTTGTACTACCCCATGTTTGAAGATGCCCATCCAGTCAATTTGCTGGGATCTTTACATCGGATACGCTATTTTAGTTCTCCATTTTCCTCTCCATCTATCATTGTATTTTCCAATATTGTAGAGGAAGAATTTAAACTAATGCCTCACCCCACCGGTGTCCCTGTTTGCGATTCCAAGGGAAAATCTGACAACAAAATGCATATTTTTGAATTAGAAAGCACTGCTTGGGTATATGTTCTGGGCATTCAGAATGATTCGCTAGTGATTAGCGTGCAAGGAAAAAGAATCCTTGCTTATAAGCTAAATACTACCAAGATTTTGTTATTTGATCAGTTAAAAGGTCGGGATAATTCTGCGACCGCACGCCTTCACACTAAGGCCATGTTTGTTTAATGGTATTAAGCAGGGGATAGGATTATAATCCTTTAAATTTTCCAATCCCATGTTTATTTTGTAAAAAATTAGTGAAGAGTTATCCAGGAATTATAATCCTTTAAATTAGCCTATCCCATGTTTGTTTTGTTGGAGAAGAGGATATGACTATAATCTCATCTAATACTTGGTGGGAGGAGGTATTATTTTATCCCCTCCTACAAGTCATTTTTTAAAGATTATAATCCCCCTCATTATTATCCCATATGAAACAAACATAGGATTGGAAAATTTAAAGGATTATATTACAATCACAAGTACTATCCCACAAAACAAACATAGGATAACGTTTTAAAGGATTATATTCCAATCCTACACTTAATCCTTTCAAACAAACTTAGGATAGGATTATTTAATCCATAGGACTAATTTTGATGGGATTAGTTATCCCCGGATTATTATCCCGGGATTAAAATCCTACGAAACAAACATGGCCTAAATGCTTGCTTTCCTTGAGGGGTTTTTAGCTTTGGAATTAATAATCAACAATTGTTGCAAATTTAAATCGATGTCTGAGAAAATTTGACAGCGATTAAATTAGGGTGAAAAACCAAAATACCCATAATTTGGGGAGATTTGCCCAAAATACCCACCGGCGGGAAAACCGCCCAAAATACCCATTGAATACGCATTACCATCATGCGTATTCTGTTTTTAAAAGAATAGAATACACATCTGTAACATGCGTATTCAGTGGGTATTTTGGGCAGTTTTCCCGCCGGTGGGTATTTTGGGCACTTGAAGCTGAAAAGTGGTGTATTTTGGGTATTCTTTCATTAAATTATAAATCGATGTCTAATTTATGTTTCTTCCTTTTAAAAAATAATTATTGACAACGGTTATTTTATCGATCTTTGTCTAATATATACAATAACATCATTTTAAAAATAACCGATGTGTATTAACATAATTCTAGCGGTGCTAGACTAATTAGATTCTGTTACTGAGTTGTCTAATTGCAAATTTTCTGTATGACCCTTCTGACTCTCAGGTCACTTGCACTCTGCATGTCTAGGAATCCGGTGAGTAGCCTATGAAACTTCCACCATGTGATTTGTCATTTTGGTCGTCTTCTTTCATTTCAAACTTCAAATTGACTTTTGGCATTGGACGTTCCCAAAATGCCCTCGATTTATGTGTTATTTATCCATTCCTACTTTTTTTGTGAGTGCTCTAGAATTTGCTAAAAGATTTATGGTCCAAACCGAACGATGAAGAAAGTCCACTTACAGCAGTAAATGAGCCCACCTATCGGTCGAACGGGGCGTTCAGGCGTTCAGGCAGAGGCTATCGGGATTTTTCCAAGCCCAATTCATTCTCGGGCATAGCTGTTCACGTAACTCTTTCCACCAACTAAAATTATATCAATAGTTGAAGTTTTGTTTTTCGCGGGTATCGCCACGCGTCTTAACCCCGTCCCCGGCCCTAAATCGTAGTATCGCCACGCGTCTTAACCCCGTCCCCGGCCCTAAAGAAAAGTAAAGAAAAGGGCGCAATAATCGAGCGTAATAGGACAATAATCGAGCGGAATAGGCCAATAATCGAGCGAAGCGTCAGATAGTACTCCCCTTTCTCTAATAATAAGGCACCAAGGCCCCTTTCATAAGAGATAGAACAATCCCTCACTCGAGGTTATATACTCCATCGGTCCTATTAAATTCTATACATTATTTTTTGGTATTTTTTTAATACTTTTTTAAAACATAATTTCATAATATTTTTAAATTTTTTTTTTGAATAAAAGTTTTATGTTTAAACTTTTATTCAAAAAAAAATTAAAAAAACATTACAAAACTATACTTTTTAAAAACCTGGAAATGCGTGCAAAAATTGAACGCATATAATCCGTTAGAACGGAGGGGAGGGAGCAGTTAGTAACTTGCTGAATTGGTAGACACTTTCACAAATCAAGACATACATTCCTACTGCTAGTAAAACCCTACTTGATATAGTGTTTGTCTGTTTGATTATACACTTTATACGTGGGTTCTGGGTTCTTGGGCATAACGTTTGATTGTCATGAACATCGGTTATTCTCCCAAGTACTCTAGTTAGTTAAATTTCTTGTTTGCTATAGTATTAGTGTGAACTTGCCCTCATTTGATGTACTATTTTTTTAATATATATAAACAAATTTTTAAACTCTGTTCGGACTATAAAGTTATATATATATATATATATATATATATAATGTCAGAAATTTATTTTGAACTTATAGAAATACAGCCTTACATAACGGATCCGACGATGAAATTTACAAGCTCTGTCATCCACCCTGGCTAGGACCCTCTCTGGGGAATGTTGTTCTCTACTTGGATGTTAACAGCTTCGTTAATTAGACTAAGCACGTTACGTATAATGCTCTATCTGTATGTGCATCCTGTATATGTTATGAGGTGGATGAATAAATGGTTGAGGTACGTCCGTAAGTAATTTGATGTCCCTCTTTGGAGTGAGCTGTCAAGTATGGCCATTCTTTCTTTTTTTGCCCCTCTTAATTGTAGTGAAAGCTCAAACAATGCTTTCGTCGACAGAACGTTTTGTAAAGTTTCTAAGATGAATACATGATCTCCTTGTCACTTGAAAACTATAGGTTGTGTATTTTAGCGAGATTGTTATGCATACTTGTGTGAATGATTCTGTATAAATCTAAAAGATTATAAAATTTACATCTATACTAAGCTATTAAACAACTAACTGAACACAATAGCTTATGCTCTTGAGGGTAATCGGCGGAAACTGTAACAGGGTTGTTATGTGCTGAACAGAGGTGTTCATTTCACCGTGTTACAGACCTCCATGGTTTGCTCATGAGTCACTAACTTTCGGTGAGAATAATGGGTCCATGTTTACGTTTTTCGTGTGTTTTTAGCTCACTTCACCAACAATTTCCATTCACAGAACATGGGGTGACCTTGGAACAGACAACTCCTGTGGCCCAGTGCTCTCAATTTTTGATTTGGGAAAATACGATCTTTTGAACGTGACAACAGCTGAGGCGCTGAGCCAATGAAACCGGCAGCTACTCAACTAACCCATTAACCAACGAACTAAATAGTTGGAGTTTAATTATCTCTTTTGATCCCGAGCACATGCATGCAATCATAGTAAGCACTGTGGTTCTTCATGTAAGATGAAATGTAGTTAAAGTATTGGTTGCGATGAGAATAATGTAAGATGAATGAAGACAAAAGTACGTTGGAGGAGAGTTTTCAGTTGCATGTGGGATATATGTAAATATTGAGTTGTGTTTTCATCTTTCTCTTTCTATCCAGACAGTATATACTTTCTGAGAATTTGAATTTTATTCTAACTAAAAATTCTGGTCCAAATAAACCATATTTGATCAACGCTCTAATTACTTAGTCGTGCTGTGCATGTTAGTAACAATAACAGTCTCCCGGTTCATGGTTTTTCCTAGAAGCAACACAATCTGACCAAGTAATATCAAGTGAATGTTAAAGCTAGAACTTATTATCAGCTATGAAAAATTGAGATGAGACAGAGAGAGGGGCCTTGATGTTGTAATGTAGGGGCAGCAAATTGCAATATACCGAGAGAGATTTAGCTCCCAACATGTCCTAGACCTCACACACTAACCAAAAACACCCGGGTCTCTTCTTTGCCCCCGCATGACTTGAATTCTAGTTTGTATGTGTACCTTTCTCTCACTTTATATATCCCCTCAACTCCCCCTTTTCTTTCTCACATTTCACAATTACACTTCTCTATCTTTTCCTTCTACAAACAAAACTACTTTCCAAGTATAAGAGTGAGAGTTGTTTTCCATGGCCTATAAAAAATCAAGCAGGTTGTCACAAGCAGCTTTGATCAACCAAATCATGAAGAAATGTTCAAGCATGAAAACAAGACAAGATTACGATGATGAGGGGTTTCCTCTCGATGTACCAAAGGGCCATTTTGTTGTCTATGTTGGCCAAAATAGAACAAGACACGTCGTTCCAATTTCGATCTTGAATCATCCTGACTTCCAAAACCTTCTCCAACAAGCGGCTGAAGAGTTCGGCTTTGATCATGACATGGGACTCACTATTCCTTGCGATGAAGTTGTTTTCGAAAGCCTAATTTCAATGCTTAGATGAAGATGATTTTTTTGCATAAAGCTTCCTCCAACGAGAAATTTACCAACATGAAGCTGCTTCACTGCTTCTGTAGCTTTTATTTGTTTTGTAGATGATTTATTAATTTCTTAGATAATTTCTAGGAGTAGTTAAACTAACTGGAATCCCACGGGGATCAATATCTGTATGTGTCCGGGTATATTTTTTCTTCAGCGTAGTGCTTGGATGTTCTACCATACATGTGAGAAAGAAATAATATTAGGGATCTTAGTTAGTATATTATAATCCGTTGAAGATAATGTTATCTATTTACAATTTCATGTCTCGGACCTAGTGCGTCAGACTTCCTAATTTGCTTTGTTTTTCGTTCATGGAATAGCAAGAACTCACTATTCGAGCACGTAACAATACGAGGCCAGCTGAACTAATTACACTACTGAAGATAGCTGATAATTAATTTTACCACTGGCCGCAATAGGACCTTATGTTGGACTGCCACTCAGCCACTTACGCATTTGATGGACTCCCACTGAGCCACTTACACTTTCATGTACGCCCACTGAGCCCATGTTACTTATGCCGACTCAATAAATGGACTTACTTCCCGAACGTTGGGTAAGTAATCAATTCATTTATCAAAACAGCAACCTCGTTGCGAATATAAAATATACCACAGAGCCGGATCCCTCAGGTTTTGAGCGAGTATTTAAATCCCCTTCGAAAGGAAGATCTTAAATTTGAAAATGAGTTTTGGGATCCGCTCTAATCTTTTAAAATTATTTTGAAGACTCGAAAATATTTTAAACAATGTTTAGAGTAATGCTGATTTAATGAAATAAATCAGTCCCGATATATGAGAAAATATCTGAATATTATTAATTAAATAATATTCCCATGAGGATAATCTTTATAAAAACAATTGAAGTAGAAGTTTTAAAACTCATACTTGAAATGAATAATAAATAACCAAAGATATACTTATACGAAAGTACGATCTTTATTTGAATAATCGAAAGTAAGTTTGATTATCGAAATATTATTCTTTAATAAAATAAAGAATATTATTTAATAAAAGAAGCGGAGTCATAATCCCTCAAATGAATATTCAAAATAATATCCATTAAATAAAATAAACGGAGTCTTAAGTCCTCGAATGAATATTCACAATAATATTCATTAAATAAAATAAACGGAGTCATAAGTCCTCGAATGAATATTCAAAATAATATTCATTAATTAAAATAAAGTTATCGAATAAACCTTATTCGATTAATAGTTTTGAAAACTATATCTACATATTATAAATAAATATATATATATATATAATATACTCGGGAACATCGACTCCCGGTTTAGAAAAATGTTCACCTTTGGGTCCCCTAAACTAAGGGTATACGCAACTATTGTTTATCTCTAGCATAGGTATTATGCAACTTATAAGCATTTGAATCAACAATTAGATATCATGATTACGAAACAGACATGCATATATACCATATCAGTCCAATATATCGTAAAATTTGCTAATAACAATCATGCACTTATCACAAGATAATGCATATATATATATTTACATCACAACAACAGTATAACGGGTATAAAACTTGCCTGAGCGATTGGGGGTGATAAAAGACCTGGGACGAGTCTGGTAACCTATAAACATCATATAAGTTGGAATTAAACCAAAGTCGCTTATGAATCTATACTTTAACCAATTAGACCCTAACGTTCGCTTTTGCACTTAACGATTCACTTAAATCGCTCGAGTACCCTCGGCTCCACCATTTTTAATAATTTAACCATTAAGAGTTTTAGGGAGATTCTTTCGCTTACCAACTGCCTAATCCACTTTACTTAATTGTTTCATAATCCAATTAGTCATTTAAGGTCCTTAACCAATATTTCAAAGTAAGGCGAGGGGTAATGGTTCGTTTGCGAAACGCCGTTACTTAAAACGGTCGTTTCTCCTAAACCGTACATCGGATTCAAGAAAACCACACATCAAAACGAAGCTCGTAGCATGAACTATCTAATCATGGCAATGGTCAAAACCTAACAGTGAGTTCTCGGGTCCTGATGTTAAGAACAAAAACAGTCTAAAGTAAATCGGGCATTACGACGGCTATGTTTACGCGATTACCAAATTTTATCCTACTCCAAATCAACCACAAATCAACCACAAATCCACCATACAATCAAACTCCATCCATAAAATACTACAACAGCCCCAACACCTCAAGTTCTCCAATTTATATTATTCTCAAACATGAACTAAAACTATACTTAAGTTCATTAACCAATAATCCAAGATTTACAACTCCAAAAACATTACAAAACTAACCAATCTCTAAACATTCAATAATCATGCCCCTCATGAACTGTACCAAACACAAAAACTCTAAATATACAAAAGTAGGGCAAGGGTATGAGATTATACCTTCCTTGGTGAGTAAAAGTAACTAAGGAGCTTGGAATCACCCTTGAAAGTCCTTACCAAAGCTTAATCTAACCAAAAACACAAGATCAAACAATTTAAATTTCTTGAGAACACTATTCACTCTCTTCTTCCATGAATTTTAGGAAGTGATTGTGAAGGAATTTGAAGCTTAAACTTATAGGATATCTATATCTATGTACAAGGATCCTTAGATAATTACCTCACTAATTAACAAAGCTTGGAACTTGGATTTGAGTTTTTTTCTTCCTTTGAAATGAACAAAGCCGAGAGCTCTTCTTGAAAATGGAAGTGTTTTGTGTTTTTTGATGTTATGATTTGTTTTTGGCTTGGTTGATCCACTTTGTTTGTTAATTAGCTTATTACCATGGTAAATTTTGTGTGGTTCACAATCAACCAACAACAAACTTCTTTTTGTCATGCTTAGGTCATCATTCGTATGTCACCTTCCCATACTTGTCCTCTTCTTATTGGTTTGATGACATCATCATCACTAACCTCTTTGATTAACTCCTAATTACTTGCCTAATGACTGCTGATTTGTTATACGGTTCGCTTAACTTTCGTTCTCGTTTATCGTTTGAGGGATCATACCCGGGATCTTATTACTTAGGTTCCCTTAAACTTTCTCAAAAAATTATATTCCCTTTATGATCCTCTCTTATAATCCTTGAATTTAAATCCTTTTTATCCTGTTACCTTATACTCAATTCTTTCGGTATCTGGTGGATTTTTGGGAAAAATCAAAGTGTTCGAATTTGGATTCTGACGATCTTTACATACACTTATGTACCATATAGAGTATTAATAAGATCTCAGAATGACAATAAAAGAACCTCTACAAAGTGTGGCATGAAAAGTTTTCCTATTCAGCATAATCAGCAAAAACACTATTCATAAGGGTTTCAAAAATTCCAAAAATTGGGGTTATTACAGAGGGTTTACATCCAAACTGTGCATTACCACGGACTGGTCGATTCCGGACATATCTTCTGGTGCCCATGCGAACATGTTAGCATATTCTTTAAGCAACAAGATGAGTTCTTTCTGGAAGGATGTTCCCAGGCCTTTTCTAATTTTCAACTTTTGGGTGGGGTTCCCAGGCTCTAACTCTACCTCTACAGTTTGTGCGGCAGGTTCCACCTTGGTTCTTTCTTTTACTTCCACAAATTTCTGTATCCGGGCATCGGCGTTGGTCACGCCGTACCCCGAATCCTCTATCATGTTGACGCCCAACCTTGGTCTTTTGCTGAGATATTCGCGATGAGGCTTTGGCCTTTGGGTAAGGCCATTGCCTTTTTTCTGTTCTCCGGGTCAGTTTTGGCCATGACCAGGGCTTGTCCATAGCATTTTCCAGATATACCCCGGTCCCCTCTAAGTTCTCCGATGCCTCCTAGAGTGGGGAACTTTAGCTTCAAGTGGATTGTAGACGGGATGGCCAGAGTTTGGTGATTGTGGGCCATCCCAGAATCATGTTATAAGAGGATGCAGCATTTATCACATAGAACTTCATGACATGAGATGCCTGCCGGGGTGCGGCACCAAAGACCATGGGGAGGTATATTACCCCGCGGATCGGGATCATATTATTGCCTAATCCGTAGAGGGGGGGTCTTCAAGGCATGAATCCATACGAAGGTGTCCCAACTTCATCCTGTTAAGTGTGTCTCAAAGACAATGTTAGCTGAAGAACCATTGTCAATCAAAATTCTTTGTACCTCATTGTCAGCGATGTTGAGGGTCACGACCAGGGCGTGGTTGTGCTCGGGATCCAGGCCTTCATAGTCGGCATTAGAGAAATATATGGGTTCATCCTCAGCAGGCTGGATCATCATGATATCATTGTTCATGTCTGGGCTACGGGGAGGGGAGCTGGTTCTTCCGAAGATCACGTTGACCACGTGCTTGCCGCCGCTAGAGGGCTTATCTTTGTCATTGAGTCTTCTTTATAGGTACTGGTTCATGTTGCCTTCTTGATCTGGTCTTCAATGAACATTTTGAAAGAAAAGCAGTTCTCCGTCGTATGGCTGTGATCCTCATTATATCCACAATATTTATCCCGCGCCCTGTTCTCGGGGGATGCTAGCAGCGGCTTTGGGGGGTAGTAAAAAGATTTCCCCTTGATTTCCCTTAAGATGTCAGACCGGGGTCGGTTGAGCGGTGTCCAATCGAGCTCTGGCTTTGGCTCCCTTTTAGGCTTGGGCTTTCTTTCAATCCTTTGAGGTCTGGAGTAGTCGTCCCGGGGTTCCCCGAGACTGCTGTACATAATTGGTCTGCCTGTCTGCCTTGTGTCTCTTTTCTTTCCTGTAGGTGGAGTGGCGTCCCGGAGACTCATCATCATCCCGGATCCGCCTGTTCATCTTCATCGAGGTGAGGAAATCATTTTCCTTGATAAATTTTAAAGCCATCGCATAAGCTGAGGCAAGGATTTGGGGCTCCCTATGGATCAGGTCCTTCACGTAGCCCTCACATGAAACCGGGTGGAGATTACGCCGAAAAATATTCACGGCTTCCTTCTCCTCAAGGTTGGAGAGCTGGTTGACTGATTCTTGAAACCTTTTGATGAATTCTGGTAGAGTTTCTCTGCTTCTTTGTTGAATGGTTTCCAAATGGCACATCTGGAGCTCGTTCATGCGGTTCGCCCTGAACCTCTTGAGAAATGTCTCCCGGAAGTCTTTCCAAGAGTCGATGCTCCGAGAGGAGATTCTGCTGAACCATTTTTGTGCTCCTCCCTTTAGTGTTGAAGCGAAGAAATGACATTTGGTGAGGTCATTGTAATCATATATATTTGAGATCTGTTCAAAGTAGTTGAGATGTTCTTCGGGGTCGGCAAGCCCGTCAAAAGAGTCGAAGTTGAAGTGTTTGAGCGTTGGTTCCCTGGGGGTGGATTCCAGCTTTCTGGTGAAGGGCGTGGCTGCTTCTCCAACTTCCACGTCTCCTTCCACTTTTCTTTTGAGATCCCGGAGAACCCGAGCCATTTGTTCCTGCTTAGATTCCTTCTCCGGATCTGAATCTGAAGAGACATAAATCCGGCGCATCTTCTTCTTTAATTTTGCTTCCTCCTCTTGGACCCTATTTTCAATATTGGCCTTTGCCTAGGCCTCTTCTTCCTTCCGGATGTGGTCCGGAGTGTGGCCCTCTTGATCTCATCCCGGGCTTCCTCTGACGCCCTCTTAGTTTTGCCAATTCGGTCCAAGACTGAGCCTCGAGATTCTTCCGAGTGCTCTTCCTGGTCCCCGGGACAGTTTCAGGAGCCTTGTTCTTTTCCTTCCACAGGTCCATAGCCGCATGAATCTGCTCTGGGGTCATGTTTCCCCAAGGGTTTGTAGAGGTTTCAGCATATTTGTGGGTTGCTTTCTCTATAGTTATCCTCTGGTCTCCGGGCTGGATCTGAGATGAAGCACGAGTTATGGGGGCTCTTCTTCTATATCTTCCATCTCGCCGTCCCTGGGCGGGGCAACGGTGGGCTGAATAGTTCCGGAGATCGAAGTTTTGCTTTTCCTCGTGGTTATTAGTTTTAGAACAGATTAGGGGTGCACCAGGGTGTGTGACTGTTCTGGAAGGTAAAATAAGAAAAATAAGTTATGAAGAGAGTAAGGGTTTTGTTCTTACCGGAGAGAGGGTCCTTGGCTTTTGGAGCTGTGTAATATAACTGCGGAGGGCACCACACCACCGAAGGTTCGAGCCCTCATTCTTAGATAATTTCTAGGAGTAGTTAAACTAACTGGAATTCCACGGGGATCAATATCTGTATGTGTCAGGTATATTTTTTCTTCAGCGTAGTGCTTGGATGTTCTACCATACATATGAGAAAGAAATAATATTAGGGATCTTAGTTAGTATATTATAATCCGTTGAAGATAATGTTATCTATTTACAATTTCATATCTCGGACCTAGTGCGTCAGACTTCCTAATTTGCTTTCTTTTTTGTTCATGGAATAGCAAGAACTCACTATTCGAGCACGTACCAATACGAGGCCATCTGAACTAATTACACTACTGATGATAGCTGATAATTAATTTTACCACTGGTCACGACCGCCCCTGTTTCAGCCAACATTCCGCTGCGCTGCAAGTCAATTTCAGCTTCTATTTCCGAGGTTCAGAATGACCATCAACCATATAAGATCAATTGACTAAAACCTATTATGTGTCTAACTTTGACTAATGACGAGATAATAAATGTAAACATGGCGTCTGTTAGTGCATACTACCTCCGTCCCGTTAGGTTCTATACGTTCACTATTTACACGTATTTCGAGGGTACAGTTTCATAATATATTTTTTAAAATTTTTCTTTTTGAATAAAAGTTTAAATATAAAACTTTTATTCAGAAAAAAAAAATTGGAAAAAATATTATGGAACTATGTTTTAAACGAGCATTGAAAAGCGTGTAAAAAATAATGTATAGAATGTAATGGGACAGAGAGAGTAAATTACAAAATATGTTTAAAATGTCGATGAGATTTTAGGCTAGGGAACAGAAATTAGGCCCGTTTGGGAAGTCTTAAAAAATTTAACTTCTGACTTAAAGTTGAAAAGTGGCATTTAAGTGATATAAATCTCATAACTTATAAGTTATTTATGTGTTTGGATAATTTTACGTATAAGTTACTTATAAGTTGATAATGTGTTCTCTAATCATAACTTAAAAGTTACATTTTTCTTGAAATTAAATATAATGTAAATTATAAATTACATAAATTAATAATCTTAATACATGAATATAAAATAAAGAACGAGAAAATTTAAAAATAAGGATTGATTTATGTTGGTCGGTGTAATAATCTCAAGTTAAAAGTGTAGGATTTTATCTATCACGGAAGCATGGTAAAACAATTTTTACGATATAAAATCCATATAATACGCATACAGATCATGAATTAAATCGAGGGATTGACTTCTAACCTTTAAAAGCGATCCAAAACAACGAGCGGAGATCCTTAGCAGCTCCTCCTCAAGTGTGAAGCACTCCACCGGTATCCACCAAGAAAACGATGGAATGAAGGAGGAGGAGGTGGAGAGAATTAGGGTTTTGTAAATCTTTTGGGTTGAGGCAAAAATAGGGTTTATTATGGTATATTTATAGGCAAAATTTTCAGCTGAAAATTTCCCAAAAAATATTATTATTATTAACCCTTTATTATTCTCACTAATAATTAAAACACCTTTTAATTATTAATTCTTTTTCTAAACACTTTAGAAATAATTCTCTCTCTTGATTTAAATTCCAAAAAATTAAATTCTTAATTAATAATATTAAGAACTTTTCTTAATTAATTTATACTCAATTAAATCTCATTTAATCAATTATTAAATTTGCCAATTCATTATTTATTTCTTAAATAAATAATTATCAGCCATTATTAATTAATTCCTCCACCATTAAAGCATTCTCTTTTATGGTGTGACCCTGTAGGTTCAATATTAAGCCGGTAGTAGAAATAAATAATAATAAAACTATTTTATCATTATTTATATAAATTCTCTACCCTGCAATCAATTCCTTCTACCCTGCAATGTCACGATTAAATACAAGGCATGGAACGTGTGTCAAGCCTTTCTTATTTAATCACTTGCTTTCCCATTCACTATGCTTAGTTCTATTTAATGTAAATTAGAAACTCCTTTCTAATTTCATTCACTCTGGCCAGAGATTCCTGAACTAGAATAAGTGGATCAGCATTGAACATTCTCTTCCTTCACTGGAAGGGGTAGATCCTCTATTGATCATACACTATCTTCGTGTACAAATTCCTATACCCAGTAGAGCCCTTATAATTGTCCCTAGAGACTAAGAACTAAACCAAAGCATAGTTCAGTGTACACAAGATGACTATGATGATCTCAAGTTTAAGGATACTTGTATAACTATCACTATGTGAACAACTGCTGACACGTGAGTGAACTCCATCAGTTGTTCAACTATGTGAGTCATGTTCAGTGAACTTATTCTATAATAAGCACCTACATACTAGCTATAGTGTCACCACACAAATGTCTATGAGAACAGACATCCTTCATAATGAAGCAAGCATAGTATGTACCGATCTTTGTGGATTATTAATTACCAGTTAGTAATCCTACGACCGAGAACTATTTAAGTTTAGAGTTATCATCTTTTAGGTCTCATTATTATGATCTCATCACAATCCATAAAAAAATTTACTCTAAATTGTGGTATATCTTATTTATACACTTAAAATAGATAGAGCCCGCAATAAAAACAAAACAAGTCTTTTATTAATATCAATGAAATTAAAACAGATTACATAAAAGTTATTCCTAAATCCTCATACATGATTGGACTTAGGACATATCTCTTTCAATCTCCCACTTATACTAAAGCCAATGACTCTGGTATCTAATACCCATCTTGTCTTTATGACGATCAAAGTGACTTTCAGAAAGTGGCTTTGTTAAAAGGTCTGCTATGTTGTTATGTGTGTCAACTCTCTCGACGTTGACATCTCCTCTTTCAACAATCTCCCTAATCATATGAAAGTGCCGCAGGACATGTTTGGAACTTTTATGAGACCTAGGTTCCTTGGCTTGTGCTATTGCTGCGTTGTTATCACAATACAACACAATAGGCTCTTCAACGCTAGGAACAACTCCCAACTCAGAAACAAATTTCCTCATCCAAATGGCTTCTTTTGCAGCCTCACTTGCAGCTATATATTCTGCTTCCGCTATGGAGTCAGCCGTTGTAGACTGTTTGGAACTCTTCCAACTTATCGCACCACCATTCAGAGTAAACACGTACCCTGACATGGATTTGCTATCACTTTCTGATTGAAAACTAGAGTCAGTATAACCCTCTTTTTTCAACTCAGATTCACCACCAAAAACAAGAAAAATGTCCTGAGTCCTTCGCAAGTACTTAAGGATGTTTTTCACTACTTTCCAGTGGTCTTCACCTGGATTGGACTGATATCTGCTCGTCACACTAATTGAATAAGCAACATCAGGCCTTGTACATAACATCACGTACATGATAGATCCCATTGCTGAAGCATAAGGAATCTTACTCATACGCTCTCTTTCCTCAGGTGTCTTAGGAGACATTTTTCGGAAAAGCGACACTCCATGGCTCATCGGTATGAGACCTCTTTTGGAGTTTTCCATGCTAAAACTTTTAAGCACTTTCTGGATGTATGTACCCTGGGTAAGACCTATCATTCCTCTAGATCTATCTCTATAGATCTTCATACCGAGAATGTAGGATGCTTCTCCCAAGTCCTTCATGGTGAAGTTCTTCGATAGCCATACTTTGACTGATTGTAGCATCGATATATCATTTCCTATAAGAAGTATGTCATCCACATACAATACAAGAAATGTTACCGCACTCCCACTAACCTTCTTGTAGACACATGGTTCATCTATGTTTTTAATAAAACCAAACTCTTTGATTGTCTCATCAAAACAGATGTTCCATCTACGAGAAGCTTGCCTTAAACTATATATGGTTTGCAGCAGCTTACACACTAGGTGTTCATTTCCCTTGGAAAGAAAACCCTCCGGCTGTGTCATATACACTTCCTCCTCAAGTTCCCCATTGAGGAAGGCCGTTTTCATGTCCATTTGCCAGATCTCATAGTCGTAGTAAGCAGCAATCGCAAGCAAAATCCGAATTGATTTTAACAGGGCTACAGGTGAAAAAGTTTCATCAAAGTCAATCCCTTGCCTTTGTTTGAATCCTTTTGTCACGAGCCTGGCCTTATAGGTCTCCACCTGGCCATCTGCTCTAATCTTTCTTTTGTATACCCACTTGCACCCAATAGGCTTAACACCTTCGGGCGCCTCAACCAGAGTCCATACTTGGTTGGTATACATAGATTCCATTTCGGATTTCATGGCACTATCCCATTTCTCTGAGTCAACACTACTCATAGCCTCATTATAGGTCACAGGTTCGTCATCATCAATGATTGACAACTCATTTCCACTCTCAATGACAAGGCCATAATACCTCTCAGGTTGGCGAGACACTCTCCCTGTCCTACGAATGGGCTGTTCCACAGAAGGTTGTTCAGTCTGAACAGGTGTTTCCACTTGATCCGTAGTAGTTTGTGCTTCTTGAACTTCATCAAGTTCAATTTTGCTCCCACTGTTTCCTTTAAGGATAAACTCCTTTTCCAAGATGGTAGCATGTTTGGAGACAAACACCCGATGATCGGTGTAAAAGTAATACCCTAAAGTCTCTTTAGGATATCCCACAAAATTACATTTTACGGATCGAGATTCCAGCTTATCTGGGTCAACTTTCTTGACATAAGTTGGACATCCCCAAATCTTAACGTTTTTAAGACTCAGTTTCCTTTCTTTCCATATCTCATATGGAGTTTGAGGAACAGATTTGGAAGGCACCTTATTCAGTAAATATGCTGAGGTTTCCAATGCATAACCCCATAGGAATACTGGAAGATTCGCATAGCTCATCATGGACCGAACCATGTCTAACAAAGTTCGATTTCTCCTTTCAGATACCTCATTTAACTGTGGAGTATATAGAGGAGTCCACTGGAAGACTATACCATTTTTTTTGAGATAATCTAGAAACTCTCCATTCAAGTATTCACCACCTCGATCTGATCGAAGAGTTATAATACTATGTTTGGTTTGTTTCTCCACTTCATGTTTATATTCTTTGAACTTTTCAAAGGCTTCAGACTTGTGTTTCATCAAATACACATATCTGAATCTAGATCTATCATCTATGAAAGTAATGAAGTACGAAAATCCACCCATGGCTTGCGTAGACATTGGTCCACATACATCTGTGTGTACCAATCCTAGCAAATTTGCAGCCCTCTCTCCATGTCCACTAAATGGAGATTTGGTCATTTTACCCAATAGACAAGACTCGCATGTAGGATATGATTCAAAATCAAAGGGGTCAAGTAACCCTTCCTTATGCAATGTCCGCATTCTATTTTCACTAATATGACCTAGCCTACAGTGCCATAAATAGGTCATATTTTCATCCATTTTCTTTTGTTAGTTTGTTCAATCTGAAGTAAATCATGCTCTACGTCACATACATACAGACCATTATTTAAAATACCACGTTCATAAAGAACATTATCTCTAAGGATAGAACATTCATTATTCTTAATAATAAATGAAAAACCATCCAAATCCAACATAGGAATAGAAACAATATTCCTCACAATAGAGGGAACGTAATAACAATTATTCAAAATAATAGTCTTGCCCGTAGGCATATGTAAACTAAATGATCCTACAGATATGGCCGCAACCCTTGCTTCATTGCCCATACGTAAAATCACCTCATCTTTTTCAAGAGTCCTACTTCCCTTTAGTCCTTGCAACGAATTGCAAATATGTGAACCACAGGCGGTATCTAATACCCAAGTAGAAATTTGACCTAGTGACATATTAACTTTGATCATGAACATGCCTGAATCAGAAGCGGTAGTCTCACTACCCTTCTTCTTCTTCAATTCTGCAAGGTAAACCTTGCAGTTCCTCTTCCAGTGCCCCAACTTGTTACAGTGAAAACAAACAGCTAAATTTGGACCAGTCAACTTGTGAGCATCTAGTATGCTTCGGAGTGATAGTGCAGAAGACATAACGAATATAGTAAATCTGTAAATGATAAACACATAATAACACTTAGCAAATATTCAATTTCATTTCAAAACACTATATGAATCGGGTCTTTATTCATAAGTGTCTCCCACTAGTTTATCTAATTTATTCAACCCCCTAAGTGAAAATTAAGCATTCATAATGCTAGTGGGAATAGGGATCCTACATTCCATCACACAACCTCGGCTGTAGCACGAAACGTCATGTGATATTCAATAGGTAGACAACTCTTGTCAATTACATCTTATGTTATTCCCTAATATAACTTTAGCCTCTTGAATAATTGAGTCACGGCTGTGGCACGACAAACTCAATATTCAAAGTCAAGTCTAACCCAACATTTCGTACAATTGAATCAGTCTCCAACGGCCCACGGCTGTAGCACGTACCAACCTTTAGATTCTAATTCAATGTACACATCTCTTTGTAATAGACAAGTATTTCTTATTTCGAAATCAAAGCCCTCGGCTGTAGCATGAAACGACAATGATTTAAAAATAAGAACCACTTTCTATCATGTTGGAAGGCTATGACCGACACAAGCCCGTTGTGTCATTGGCCAATTACTACTTGATATTATTTAATTTTAGAGGGATAATATTACGTTACAATCATAATCATATTATAAAGAGATTCTTCCTTTTAAATTAAATATTTCAAATCAATAATCGATAATCAGATGATTCCCAGATTGGGTGGAGCATTGTCAAGAGACGTCACTTAATAACCCTTTCTTACAGATAGAAATCTGTTGTTGACAGAATCATCCTTTCTCTTAATATTGAAAATTCATATTTAATTACGTGTTTCATAAACACAAGAATCTCATGATTGTATTCATAATATTATTGTTAAGGCAAGAAACGATTCATATTCTAGATTTTCTAGAGCACGCCTTATATTGATTTAAGTTCACCTAAATCTATCATCACATGGTAAACATAGGCATATATCTCATATATTAAAATAAATAAATAAGTAAGCATGCAAGCAAGCAATTATCATGTCACACATTGATATAATGATGCACTAATTTATTAAAGCATTTAAAAGCAATTAAAATAATTAAAACATGCTTTAAAACACTATCGGGAATATAAACAGTTCAAAACTATTATATAAAAAATATTTGACAATTCCATTAGATCTGTCTCGGAAAAATAATTCCAACGATATATTGTACGCCCAAAACGGAGTTACGAAACTCCCAGAAAATCAAATTTAATGTGGACAGTTGGGATGTAACGCATTACAGGAACGCGTTACAAGGGCTGTAACGCATTCCGGTAATGCGTTACAACACATTTTAGCCTTTAATGCGTGTAACGCATTCCGTAAATGCGCGACACTGTGTGACGCATTCACGGAATGCGCGACACCCCCCCAGAGTCTCCCCTTCACGCGCTTAGCATAGCTTCTGTCGGTTTTATTATTTTTTATTATTATTTTCTGTACTGACAGCCGCCGCTTGCATCGACATCAGTACAACAGAATAACAGTACATGCTATACTTTATTCTTCAGCAAAACAAATATATATATATATACTATATATACATATATTTTAATTAAAATAATTTCAAAAAATCATAATAATTAATCCATACATCATAAAATTATGAAAAAAGTACCTAGACGATCTAAAAGACTTGTAGAACCCAGATCTACAGTCAAAATAATTCTGAGAAACGATTTCTAATCAGTCATAATTAATCCATGATATAACTTGTAAAAATCATAATTAATTCATACAAGCATATAAAATTCTGAAATTTTTACCATAGATCTATATGCATACAACCTATACTCTGATACCATTGTAGGATTTTATCTATCACGGAAGCATGGTAAAATAATTTTTACGATATAAAATCCATATAATACGCATACAGATGATGAATTAAATTGAGGGATCGATTTCTAACCTTTAAAAGCGATCCAAAACAACGAGCGGAGATCCTTAGCAGCTGCTCCTCAAGTGTGAAGCACTCCACCGGTATCCACCAAGAAAACGATGTAATGAAGGAGGAGGAGGTGGAGAGAATTAGGGTTTTGAAATTCTTTTGGGTTGAGGCAAAAATAGGGTTTATAATGGTATATTTATAGGCAAAATTTTCAGCTGAAAATTTCTCATAAAATATTATTATTATTAACCCTTTATTATTCTCACTAATAATTAAAACACCTTTTAATTATTAATTCTTTTTCTAAACACGTTAGAAATAATTATCTCTCTTGATTTAAATTCCAAAAAATAAATTCTTAATTAATAATATTAAGAACTTTTCTTAATTAATTTATAATCAATTAAATCTTATTTAATCAATTATTAAATTTGCCAATTAATTATTTATTTCATAAATAGATAATTATCAGCCATTATTAATTAATTCATCCACCATTAAATCATTCTCTTTTATGGTGTGACCCTGTAGGTTCAATAATAAGCCGGTAGTAGAAATAAATAATAATAAAACTATTTTATCATTATTTATATAAATTCTCTAATTCATTAAATATGATTACTTAATTAATCATATTTATTCTACATCGTGAGGGATACTTCTCAGCATATCGCGACTATCCGGATAATACGAATTCACTACTTAGAATACCAAGAACCTATTCAGTGAGTAGTTACCGTACAATCAATTCCTTCTACCCTGCAATGTCACGATTAAATACAAGGCATGGAACTTGTGTCAAACCTATCTTATTTAATCATTTGCTTTCCCATTCACTGTGCTTAGTTCTATTTAATGTAAATTAGAAACTCCTTTCTAATTTCATTCACTCTGGCCAAAGATTCCTGAACTAGCATAAGTGGATCAGCATTGAACATTCTCTTCCTTCACTGGAAGGGGTAGATCCTCTATTGATCTTACACTATCTTCGTGTACAAATTTCTATACCCAGTAGAGCCCTTATAATTGTCCCTAGAGACTAAGAACTAAACCAAAGCATAGTTCAGTGTACACAAGATGACTATGATGACCTCAAGTCTAAGGATACTTGTATAACTATCACTATGTGAACAACTGCTGACACGTGAGTGAACTCTATCAGTTGTTCAGTTGTGTGAGTCATGTTCAGTGAACTTATTCTATAATAAGCACCTACATACTAGCTATAGTGTCACCACACAAATGTCTATGAGAACAGACATCCTTCATAATGAAGCAAGCATAGTATGTACCGATCTTTGCGGGTTATTAATTACCAGTTAGTAATCCTACGATCAGGAACTATTTAAGTTTAGAGTTATCATCTTTTAGGTCTCATTATTATGATCTCATCACAATCCATAAAAAGCTTTACTCTAAACTGTGGTACATCTTATTTAAACACTTAAAATAGATAGAGCCCGCAATAAAAACAAAACAAGTCTTTTATTAATATCAATGAAATCAAAACAGATTACATAAAAGTTATTCCTAAATCCTCATACATGATTGGACTTAAGACATATCTCTTTCAAAAAGAAATACTATAAAATTATTTGGTTTTAACTGAAATAACGATTTTATATAATTACGAGTTTTGTTTTATGTCTAATTAAAAATCTAAATTTGAAATTAAAAGTTATACAAAGCAAATAACAAAAGCAAAAGATAATGATATTTATGAAAATTAACTCAGATTCTATACTTAAATTAATTTTATATTATAATTGCTATAAATGTTGAGATATATAATAAATAAATTCTTAGCCGAGGTGATATAGAGAGATTGAAACAATAAAAATAGTGGGACCGCATGAACGCTAAGCTGATCAATTAAATGAAATGTGAGAAAGTATCTGGCACCCAATATTCTGCAGAAAGTACCCTGATAACTCTGTTTCTTCCCGTGTCTTCTCCTTTCTCACGTAAGCTAGAGCCCAGCTCCCGTGGCAGTCGGAGTGAGGCTAACCTGCTAGTTAGGGGATTCTGCAAAACAGAACCGGAGGGAGGTTGTTTCCCGCGGCAACTCTGGTGTGAGAGTAAGAAATGGGGTTTCTTGAAGAAGAAGAAGAAGAAGAAGAAGAAGAAGAAGAAGAGGGAAAGAAGGAGCTATTCAAAATATGTATAGTGGTGTGTGTATAGTGAAGGGTTTTTAGCACATAAACGCAGCGAAAATGTAAATTTAAATCTTAAAAAAACCGAAACCCTCCGCAGGATCCATGCGAAAAATAATATTTAATTCGTAGTTCAGTATGTTTACCTTAAGAAGCTTTACGTTAATGGAAAGATGGAGGTCTTTAATGGCGATCCAAAAATGATGAACAAAGATCCTTAGCAGCTGCTCCTCAAGTGTGAAGCACTCCACCGGTATCCACCAAGAAAACGATGTAACGAAGGAGGAGGAGATGGAGGAAATTAGGATTTTATAAATCTTTTTGGTTGAGGCAAAAATAGGGTCTATAATAGTATATTTATAGGCAAAATTTTCCGCTAAAAATTTTCTCATAAAATATTATTATTATTAACCCTTTATTATTCTCACTAATAATTAAAACACCTTTTAATTATTAATCCTTTTTCTAAACTCTTTAGAAATAATTCTATCACTTGATTTAATTTCAAAAAATTAATTTCTTAATTAATAATATTAAGAACATTTTCTTAATTAATTTATAATCAATTAAATCTCATTTAATCAATTATTAAATTTGCCAATTAATTATTTATTTCATAAATAAATAATTATCAGACATTATTAATTAATTCCTCCACCATTAAATCATTCTCTTTTATGGTGTGACCCTGTAGGTTCAATATTAAGCCGGTAGTAGAAATAAATAATAATAAAACTATTTTATCATTATTTATATAAATTCTCTAATTCATTAAATATGATTAATTAATTAATCATATTTATTCTACATCGTGAGGGATACTTCTCAGCATATCGCGACTATCCGGATAATACGAATTCACTGCTTAGAATACCAAGAACCTATTCAGTGAGTAGTTACCGTACAATCAATTTCTTCTACCCTACAATGTCACGATTAAATACAAGGCATGGAACTTTTGTCAAGCCTATCTTGATTAATCATTTGCTTTCCCATTCACTATGCTTAATTCTATTTAATGTAAATTAGAAACTCCTTTCTAATTTCATTCACTCTGGCCAGAGATTCATGAACTAGCATAAGTGGATCAGTATTGAACATTCTCTTCCTTCACTGGAAGGGGTAGATCCTCTATTGATCATACACTATCTTCGTGTACAAATTTCAATACCCAGTAGAGCCCTTATAATTGTCCCTGGAGACTAAGAACTAAACCAAAACATAGTTCAGTGTACACAAGATGACTATGATGACATCAAGTCTAAGGATACTTGTACAACTATTACTATGTGAACAACTGCTGACACGTGAGTGAACTCCATCAGTTGTTCAGCTGTGTGAGTCATGTTTAATGAACTTTTTCTATAATAAGCACCTACATACTAGCTATAGTGTCACCACACAAATGTCTATGAGAACAGACATCCTTCATAATGAAGCAAGCATAGTATGTACCGATCTTTGCGGATTATTAATTACCAGTTACTAATCCTACGACCAGGAACTATTTAAGTTTAGAGTTATCATCTTTTAGGTCTCATTATTATGATCTCATCACAATCCATAAAAAGCTTTACTCTAAATTGTGGTATATCTTATTTAAACATTTAAATAGATAGAGCCCGCAATAAAAACAAAACAAGTCTTTTATTAATATCAATGAAATCAAAACAGATTACATAAAAGTTATTCCTAAATCCTCATACATGATTGGACTTAGGACTTATCTCTTTCATATAGATGTGTAGCAGTCAAAGGTTTTTCAACCCCTAAAACCCTCTTTTTGGGGCCTTTTATAGGTCCCAAGATTTAGGGTTTTTGGGGTTTGTACCTCTTCATCCTAACCTTTGATCATTCTTGGTTGGTGATTGATTGGACGGTTTGGATGGAATGTGGGGTCAGGTGTCCTTCTTCCACCAGTGTTGCCTTGGGATCTTTGCACATAAACGGCTGGAATGCAATTGTTCCATTTTGGGTAACATGAGACAGTTGACTCTTTTATCATGTGCCACGTGGCACCGGGGACCACCCCAGTTTGAGCCTGGGGTGTTATCTCTTTGAACTTCTGTTCCTTTATTTGGGCTTTGTTATTTCTGGTCTATCATTTGCCTCCCACTCCCTTATGCGGGTTTCCCCGGATGGGGGAGTAGTCTTCTTTTTCGGGGCGTGTGTTTTGAGCTACATGATTCAGAAAAATTTCATTTTTTCTTTGATTTGTGGCCCCTAGCCCCGGGGTGCTGTTGGGTACTAGTCCCTGGGGTTGTGTTTGGGTAGGCCTTTTGGTTTTTGTCACTTGAAAAAAAGTTTTTCACTTTTCCTTTGATTTGTGGCCCCTAACCCCGGGGTGTTGTTGGATACAAGTCCTCGGGGTTGTGTTTGGGTAAGCCTTTTGAATCTTGTCACTTGGAAAAAATTTATCATTTTTCCTTTGATTTGTGGCTCCTAACCCCGGGGTGTTGTTGGATACAAGTCCCCGGGGTTGTGTTTGGGTAAGCCTTTTGGTTCTTGTCACTTGGAAAAAATTTATCATTTTTCCTTTGATTTATGGCCCCTAACCCCGGGATGTTGTTGTATACAAGTCCCCGGGGTTGTGTTTGGGTGACTGGGTGCAGATGCGTCAGGTGAGTAGTACTTTAGCACTTTTCCCGGAGTGTCAGGCGGCGGTTGAGCTTCCTGTACGAATATATGTATGCATATATGTATATGTACGAAACGTTGCAGTTTTCCCCCCTTTTTTCTCCTCAAAAGCCGTGCCTGTTAAATAATTACAGTGATGTAATCATTAACTGCGGTGGTTATTTTCTGGATGCTCAGGATTGTGCCACGTGTCTTCATCCGACGGACACGATTGTGTGGCAGTTGAGTGGGTTACCACTTCGTTTGTGCCTATAAATACCCCACCTTTGTCATTTCTTTTTCCTTTACGCAATTATAAACACCAAAAACCCTCCACTTTCTTTCTTCAAGGCGCACTTCGAGATTTCTGCTCTTTGAAGCTGTTCGATTTCTCCGGCTTTCTTGTAAGTGCTTGAGCCCTTCTTTTCATTTTTTTTTTGTGACTGTGTTTGATTTGATGAATATTCGTAGTTTGAATCTTTGAATGCATGTATTTGAAATATCCAAGTCGGTTTGGTTTTGTCGTGCCGAGTTTTGGCGATTTGAATGTAGAATTAATGTTGTTCCTTCTTTAGAGTTTAGGTTTGGGTTGCATAAAAAATGATTTATGTCACATAAAACTGGGTTTGTTATCTGGTTTCTGTATGTGTAAGAAAAGGGGTTTTGATTCATGCCAAAAATCTGGGTTCGTGTTTGCATGTTGCTGGTTATGTATATGCGTATGTATAGGTTGTATGCTGTATTTTGGTATTTTGATTCTAAGGTTAACTGTTTCTGAGTAGTTTTTTGTGTTTCTTTTTCTTTTCTTCCCGAAATGGCATAGACTCCGGGGTTTTATGGTTAGGAGGGGTAGAAGAAAACAATTGGCTAACCTTAAACGTAGACCTGACCGTCCCCATTTCGGATTTCCCGAATATTCTTCAAGTGACTCTTCCCCGGAACCAGAGAACATGCCTCCCCGTCGCCAAGCTGTAGTTGAGGAGTTGCCTACTTTCCTTTTAAACCCTGGGCAGACTTTGGGTAGAAGAGATGGGTCTTGGGTAGATATAAATCACTACTTTGTTCAAATCCGGGATAATAGTCCCCCCCATGACTACTATTTTAGGTACCTTTCTACTGCTTATAGGCCCGGGGAATAGAGCCTTACGATGGGGCTCACATGGATCAATTTTTCTGTAACGCTCCTGGGACGGGTTATGTTCCAGCTCCCCGTCATCCCGACCTTTCGGAGTATACCTTTGAGCAAATAGATGACGTAATGAAAGCCGTTTTCCACTTCGGGGATGGGATAGAGTGGAGGTGGCCCGAGCCTCATGAGAGGGTTTATTACCGTCCTGTGGGTGGTTGGGTAGCTATTCCCTTAGAGCATCTTTGTAGCATGAGGCCCAACCTTCACCCATTCACCAAGTCATTATGCCGTGATTTCTACGGGATACCCTTCACTCAGTTGGCCCCGAACTCTGTTAAGTGGGTTTCCTGGTTCCTTGCATGTCACCATATGAAGAAGTACCTTCCTACCTTCAAGCTTTTTCACTATCTCTTTAAGATTAAGAAGTCCACCCTTCCTCCCTTTTTTGAATTCACGTTCAACATAGACGGCTGCGGGTTTCCTGTTGATGCCTAGAGTGCACCCGTCTTTATGTTGAACTCGCTCTGGGGCTGGCACCAAGATTTCATCTTCGTCCGGGGTGGGGACCTGGAGTTTAAGCCTGTGTACAAAACTGCTTTATATGTTCCCATCTGGGCGGCTCGGTGGAGATGCCCTGGTAAAGATGTATGATTTTGTGGTGGCTCTTGGTGCCCAGTGGACCCAGGGCACCTTTTAAGATAACCAAACGTAGTTTAATGTTGGTTGTAAGTGCTTTACTTTAGTAATTTTTTTCTTGTACTTTTTCTTGATGTATATCTTTGCCTTGGTGGTGCTTTTTAAAACCGTTGTTCCTTGTGTAGGTCTTCCGTTCCTTAACCCTTTCCATCACGCTATATCGCAACAATTCAAGGATTTGGCCGGAAGGTTCAAGAAGATCGGTGGCGCTGTGCAGTTGGACTCGGGAAAGAAGAAGTCTGGTGTAGGTAGTGACTCTCAGGCCCGGGATGCTGGTTCCTCGTGAAATAGCGTGAGGCAAAGTGCTCCGGTGGTTACTACGCCTATTGTCCCGGAGCCCGAGGAGGTTGAGGTGCTGGAATTGGATGAAGAGGAGATTGGAACTTTGAACCCTCGCAAGAGGAAGGCTGTGGAGGAAGCCGCTCGTGGTTCCGGAACCCCCCAGCGTAGGAGGGTTTCTGTTTCGGGCCCTACCGAGGAGGAGAGCCAGAAGTTAGTGGAGGAGGATGCGTTGAAGAACCTCTTAGCCCGGATGACTTTGGACGATCGTCGGAATGAGATGTTCGAGAACTATGCCACCCCTGCTGACTTCGAGTGTTATGCCAAGGAGGATCTGGATATCTTCCTTGATCATCTTGTTTAGGATGTTTCGGAGGTAAGAGTGTTCCCTTATCATTTTCTTCCTGCCTTTGCATTAGTGCTGAGTCGTTTATTTGATTGGCCTCTTCCGAGGGTCAATATCCAAACTTCTCTATTTCTTGGTCTATTGTTTATTGCCGCTCCGGGGCGAAGTTTCTCATTTTCTGTTTGATTGGCCTCTTCCGAGGGTTTACATCCAAACTGTGCATTGCCACGGACTGGTCGATTCCGGACATATCTTCTGGTGCCCATGCGAACACGTTAGCATATTCTTTAAGCAGCAAGATGAGTTCTTTTTGGAAGGATGTTCCCAGGCCTTTTCCAATTTTCAACTTTTGGGTGGGGTTCCCGGGCTCTAGCTCTACCTCCACAGTTTGTGCAGCAGGTTCCACCTTGGTTCTTTCTTTTACTTCCACAAATTTCTGTATCCGGGCATCGGCGTTGGTCACGCCGTACCCCGAATCCTCTATCATGTTGACGTCCAACCTTGGTCTTTTGCTGAGATGTTCGCGATGCGGCTTTGGCCTTTGGCCTTTGGGTAAGGCCATTGCCTTTTTTCTGTTCTCCGGGTCAGTTTCGGCCATGACCAGGGCTTGTCCATAGCATTTTCCAGATATGTCCCGGTCCCCTCTAAGTTCTCCGATGCCTCCCGGAGTGGGGAACTTTAGCTTCAAGTGGATTGTAGACGGGATGGCCCGGAGTTTGGTGATTTTGGGCCTTCCCAGAATCATGTTATAAGAGGATGCAACATTTATCACATAGAACTTCATGACATGAAATGCCTGCCGGGGTGCGGCACCAAAGACCATGGGGAGGTATATTACCCCGTGGATCGGGATCATATTATTGCCGAATCCGTAGAGGGGGTCTTCAAGGCATGAATCCATATGAAGGTGTCCCAACTTCAACCTGTTAAGTGTGTGCTCAAAGACAATGTTAGCTGAAGAACCATTGTCAATCAAAATTCTTTGTACCTCATTATCAGCGATGTCGAGGGTCACGACCAGGGCTTGGTTATGCTCGGGATTCAGGCCTTCATAATCGGCGTAAGAGAAATATATGGGTTCATCCTCAGCAGGCTGGATCATCATGATATCACTTTCCATGTCTGGGCTCCGGGGAGGGGAGCTGGTTCCTCCGAAGATCACGTTGACCATATGCTTGCCGCCGCTAGAGGGCTTATCTTTGTCATTGAGTCTTCTTTGTAGGTACTGGTTCATGTTACCTTCTTGATCTGGTCTTCAATGAACATTTTGAAAGAAAAGGAGTTCTCCGTGGTATGGCCGGATCCTCATGATATCCACAATGTTTATCCCGCGCCCTATTCTCGGGGGATGCTAGCAGCGGCTTTGGGGGGTAGTAAAAAGGTTTCCCCTTGATTTCCCTTAAGATGTCAGACCGGGGTCGGTTGAGCGGTGTCCAATCGGACTCTGGCTTTGGCTCCCTTTTAGTCTTGGGCTTTCTTTCAATCCTTTGAGGTCTGGAGTAGTCGTTCCGGGGTTCCCCGAGACTGCTGTACATAATTGGTCTGCCTTGTGTCTCTTTTCTTTCATGTAGGTGGAGTGACGTTCCGGAGACTCATCATCATCCCGGATCCGCCTGTTCATCTTCATCGAGGTGAGGAAATCATTTTCCTTGATAAACTTTGAAGCCATCACATAAGCCGAGGCAAGGATTTGGGGCTCCCTATGGATCAGGTCCTTCACGTAGCCCTCGCAAGAAACCGGGTGGAGATTACGCCGAAAAATATTCACGGCTTCCTTCTCCTCAAGGTTGGAGAGCTGGTTGACTGATTTTTGAAACCTTTTGATGAATTCTGGTAGAGTTTCTCTGCTTCTTTGTTGAATGGTTTCCAAATGGCACATCTGGAGCTCGTTCATGCGGTTCGCCCTGAACCTCTTGAGAAATATCTCCCGGAAGTCTTTCCAAGAGTCGATGCTCCGGGAGGAGATTCTGCTGAACCATTTTTGTGCTCCTCCCTTTAGTGTTGAAGCGAAGAAATGACATTTGGTGAGGTCATTGTAATCATATATGTTTGATATCTGTTCAAAGTAGTTGAGATGTTCTTCGGGGTCGGCAAGCCCGTCAAAAGAGTCGAAGTTGAAGTATTTGAGTGTTGGTTCCCTGGGGTGGATTCCAGCTTTCTGGTGAAGGGCGTGGCTGCTGCTCCGACTTCCACGTCTCCTTCCACTTTTCTTTTGAGATCCCGGAGAACCCGGGCCATTTGTTCCTGTTTAGATTCCTTCTCCGGATCTGAATCTGAAGAGACATGAATCCGATGCGTCTTCTTCTTTAATTTTGCTTCCTCCTCTTGGACCCTCTTTTCAATGTTGGCATTTGCCTTGGCCTCTTCTTCCTTCCGGATGCGGTCCCGGAGTGTGGCCCTCTTGATCTCGTCCCGGGCGTCCTCTGACGCCCTCTTAGTTTTGCCAATTCAGTCCAAGACTGAGCCTCGAGATTCTTCCGAGTGCTCTTCCTGGTCTCGGGGACAGGTTTCAGGAGCCTTGTTCTTTTCCTTCCACAGGTCCATAGCCGCATGAATCTGCTCCGGGGTCATGTTTCCCCAAGGGTTTGTAGAGGTTTCAGCATATTTATGGGCAGCTTTCTCTATATTTATCCTCTGGTCTCCGGGCTGGATCTGAGATGAAGCACGAGTTATGGGGTCTCTTCTTCTATATCTTCCATCTCGTCGTCCCTGGGCGGGGCAACGGTGGGCTGAATAGTTCCGGAGTCATAAAGTTTTGCTTTTCCTCGTGATCATTAGTTTTAGAATAGATTAGGGGTGCACCAGGGTGTGTGACTGTTCTGGAAGGAAAACTAAGAAAAATAAGTTGTGAAGAGAGTAAGGGTTTTGTTTTTACCGGAGAGAGGGTCCTTGGCTTTTGGAGCTGTGTAATGTAACTGCGGAGGGCACCACACCACCGAAGGTTCGAGCCCTCCTTCTTAGATAATTTCTAGGAGTAGTTAAACTAACTGGAATCCCAAGGGGATCAATATCTGTATGTGTCCGGGTATATTTTTTCTTCAGCATAGTGCTTGGATGTTCTACCATACATGTGAGAAAGAAATAATATTAGGGATCTTAGTTAGTATATTATAATCCGTTGAAGATAATGTTATCTATTTACAATTTCATGTCTCGGACCTAGTGCGTCAGACTTCCTAATTTGCTTTGTTTTTCGTTCATGGAACAGCAAGAACTCACTATTCGAGCACGTAACAATACGTGGCCAGCTGAACTAATTACACTACTGAAGATAGCTGATAATTAATTTTACCCCTGGCCACGACCGCCCCTGTTTCATCCAACATTCCGCTGCGCTGCAAGTGAATTTCAGCTTCTATTTTCGTGGTTCGGAATGACCATCAACCATATAAGATCAATTGACTAAAACCTATTCTGTGTCTAACTGTGACTATGACGAGATAATAAATGTAAACATGGCGTTGTTAGTGCATACTACCTCCGTCAGGTTAGGTTCTATATGTTCACTATTTACACGTATTTCTAGGGTACACTTTCATAATATTTTTTTTAAAATTTTTCTTTTTGAATAAAAGTTTAAATATTAAATTTTTTTCAGAAAAAAAAATTTGAAAAAAATATTATGGAACTATGTTTTAAACGAGCATTGAAAATCGTGTAAAAAATAATGTATAGAATTTAATGGGACAGAGGGAGTAAATTACAAAATATGTTAAAAATGTCGATGAGATTTTAGGCTAGGGAACAGATATTGGGCCCGTTCGGGAAGTCTTAAAAAATTTAACTTATGACTTAAAGTTGAAAAGTGTCATTTAATGATATAAATCTCATAACTTATAAGTTATTTATGTGTTTGGATAATTTTACGTATAAGTTACTTATAAGTTGATGATGTGTTCTGTAACCATAACTTAAAAGTTACATTTTTCTTGAAATAAAATATAATGTAAATTATAAATTACATAAATTAATAATCTTAATACATGAATATAAAATAAAGAACGAGAAAATTTAAAAATAAGGATTGATTTATGGGTGGGTTGAGTTCTATGGAGTCCACATTTTTGTCGGAGTCCTCGGAGTCCATCTACGTTCTGCAAATAAAATATCTTGTAAAACGTGTTATTTTGCAAAATATGTCACACAAATAGCATAACTTTAACAAAATCATGCAAATCTCATATATTTACAGTACAATATGTATGTTCTGCAATATGTTCTACAACATGAACATTTATGTTCTGCAAACTAAATATGTTTTGTAGAATAATATATTTTTGTAATGTTCTGCTTGTAAAATGTATGCAATCTACAAGATTTTTAATAGAATAGTGATGTTTGTCGAAAAATAATATGTTTTGCAATATTTTAAGCTATATTTTACTTGCAGAACATATATGGACTCCGAGGACTCCAATTAAAAGTGGACTCCATAGAACTTTACTCTTGATTTATGTTGGTCGATATAATGATCTCAGATTAAAAAAATACTATAAAATTATTTGGTGTTAACTGAAATAACGATTTTATATAATTACGAATTTTGTTCTATGTCTAATTAAAAATCTAAATTTGAAATTAAAAGTTATACAAAGCAAATAACAAAAGCAAAAGAAAGGATATTTATGAAAATTAACTCAGGTTCTATACTTAAATTAATTTTATATTCTAATTGCTATAAAAGTTGAGATATATAATAAATAAATTCTTAGCCGAGGTGATCTAGAGAGGATGAAACAATAAAAAGAGTGGGACAGCATGAACGCTAAGCTGATCAATTAAATCAAATGTGAGAAACAGTCGTCTAACAGTAGTTGAATTGTATTGAATTTTGAATGCATGTGGGCATGGACCATTTTAGTGATGGAATTTTGCGGTTCACTAACCATCTTCTAGCCGTACGGTGATGGAATAGTCGGCCTCTCGATGAATCGGGTTTGGATCGGATTGACATAAATTCATATCCACGTCCATTTATTATTTTATACAAATATATATATATATATATGGAATGAATCCATATCCACTAAAATGGCCTCGAACCGGATCGGGTCGGGTCGGATCGAATTTTCGATCTATTGACAGACCTAAGTCCTACCCATAATGTGGCTGTTTGGGTGATCATAAAGTTCACTTATATGGATTAAAATTTCATTTCATTTTATTGGTGCTGTTTGGATAACAAATTAGAATGATCATATATCCCCATATATGACCATAAGCCGAATATTACTTTCTGCAGAATATTGGGTGCCGGGTATGCATCTACTACTACTTACTGTTAATGTATATGATTACAACAGATGTATGAAATGTAGGGTACCTGTCACAAGATATTAAAATATATGTAAATATTTTAAAATTATATTTATTATTTTTTGATATTTTTAATATTAAAATAATTATTAAAATATAAAAAAAATAGTAAAAAGATATGTCTAATCATGAAAAGACATGTTTCGCTAATTAATGACATACCCATCTTAGCATTCCATGCCGCTGCTGCGAGATGCACCCCAATACAAAATCCATCATCCATGTTTAATTTTTGCGGTGTGTTGAAATGAGTGGTCCATTGTGCTTTCAAGTTTTAACATTCAACCTAGCCTACTTTTTTTTAATCTTAACTGCCCAGTGTCCCCAGTTTATTGATATATCCGTACTGACCGGACATTCGCCACCTTTTTACCTGTCATTGCATCTGTTTTAAAAATATATTTTTTTATTTATATAAGTATTAGTAGTTGATAACCCAACACCGACTTAATTTATTTAAATAATTATTAAAAATTATAATAATGTAATTATCTTGTCAAAATTTTTAATTTTTCTCAGAAAATTCAACCCAAACTATTAAGTACGATATTCGTGATATGATTACAATAAAAAATTATAATTATTATATGATTTCGAAAAATTTATTATTTCATTAAAATATACAATTAAGTCATAAAATTTCTAATTTTTGCTCAGAAAATCAACTCAAACTATTGAGTACGATATTCGTGATATGATTATAATAAAAAGTTATAATTATTATACGATTAAAAAAATTATTATTTCATTAAAATATATAATTGAGTTATACGAGAAATAGGATTATTGAGTTGAATCAATATAAGAAATGCAAGTAAAAATGGGTTAAATAATATAAATAATATTATAAGTCTTATAGAAGCAAAAAAGGAATACAAATTATACATTTACAGTTATAATGAATTTCAAAAAGGATAAATTTGAAACCAAACACGTATGTTAGGTCACACACACTGTAGAGGGGTGAATACAGTGTATAGTACACTCAAATCGAACTTTAAGAACTTAAGTAACAGAAAACAAACTTTATTGAAACAATAAACTCTGTTACAGTATGGAACTGTTACCTCTCAGTGATGAACAAATATCACGAGAGCTGTTAGGGTTACAATGAATAATCTTTTCTAATAATGATAACACTTATAGTGTAAACCCTATATATGTGTTTATATACTACACAGTTACAAGATAATCGCTAATTGATATGGAATATAATTCTGCTTCCTAAAATATATCAATCAGATATCTTTTCTTCCAAGTATTCCATTCTTTACAGAATTCCTTCTTCATGCATATCTCTTCTTATGTTTATCTTAATCTTCTTTCCTTTAATCAGCTACTGTCCTTATCTGATTGTCCTTCAGCACTTAAGTTCTGATATCTATCTTCTGATGATTATCTCCTGATAACATAAGTACTGATATCCTTAAGTCCTGACTTCCAGTATAAGTACTGATCAACAGTTAAGTACTGATTTATCCTGTTCAAGTAAGATCTGAAAGCTAAACATAAAACATATTAGCCATGACATTATCAAATATATCTAACAATCTCCCCCAACTTGTAAATTAACATAATATACAAGTTTAACAGATATTTGATGATGTCAAAAACATTAAGTACAAATGCATGAGAATTAGACTAGATAACTACAACTTCAGTCCTTAAAGCTTTTACCAATTTCAACTTCTGATAACAACTTCAGTCTGTATAAATATCAGAATTTAAGCAGTTGTAGATCTTCGACTTGGCTTCATCATTTTCTGATCTCTCTGATATCAGGAGTTGTTCTGAGATAGTTCTTTAACAAACATTTCTCAGCATATCTGAGTTCATCAATCATTCTCCTTTTGACATTTTTAAGCTCTGCAGTATCTTCACCAGTTTGAAAGATTGCAGCTCTGAGATCATTAATCTTTGCTTTTCTCAACTCCTGATCTAGTCTTATGACATAAGCTTTGTCAGACTCTAGATTGAATTCAAGTCCCTTAATACCAAGATATGTTCTGATCTGTGCAGTATTAGGCTTCATATCAACAATATCACCATTGTGATCTCTGTACTTTGGAACATATATGCTGTCAGACTTAACAGAATAAAACCTTTTTTGTCTCTGAATCTGTTCTTTTAAGTAGTTTGCCGCAGTCTCTATTATTCTGTCATCCACTTGACGTAAGAAAAGTACATGCTCCAATTCTTCAAAATACTTCAATGGAATGGCATTTTGTCTTATATGATAAACCCTATCATATGTCATGAAATACAACATGATGTATTCTTTCAAGTAGGTATGGTAAACCATCTGTACAGATTCCAGTTGATTTAATCTCTCAGGAGTTGCTCCAATACCTGGTTCACTCAAGGAAGTTGGATCATTGGTAGTGTTGTGTACTCTTCTTTCATCAGCACTTCCCAATCCAGTTTTATCTCTAGCTTCCTTTCCAGTAACTACTCTTGCTTCAAAACCACTTGCAGTAGTCTTCAAAGATTGAGTCTGTTTTGCTTTAGTGAATCCTGGTAGGAGTGTCTTTGATCTATTTTCTGATATCAAGTTAACTTGAGCTCTGTCAGAGGTTACTTGCTTCTTTTGAATATCAGAACTTACAATTTCTTGACTCTGAATAACTTGAGCCATGTCAGAGGTTGTTTTAAGAACTTTTCTTGAAGTCAGAGCAAGATCATCTTTTTTATCAGTAATTTCTTCTTCCTCAGGAGGTACATAAGCCTTGATAGGTTCACCAACCTTTTCTTTACCCTTGGATCTTGGATCTATCTGTGGTTGTAATCTAGTCAACGTTGCTTCAGTATGTGTCCTTTCTTTGATCACAATGCCTTTGAGTTTTGAAAGTGACTTATTACCAGAAGCTTCAGATTTAGATGTGACTTTCTCTGATTTAAGTCTGGCTTCTTCTTCCTTTAAACTTTCCAAGTCCATTCCTGGATTTTCTTGAAGAAATAACTGTCTTGACATTTCCTCATCAAGATCTAGAAGTTCATCAGAACTTATCCTTTTACCAGCAGCAGAACTTATTCTTTTCCCAGTATTAGAACTTGTCCTGTGACTAGCTTTTCTTGATGTAAACCTTCTACCTTGACTATGACCGCTATCCATTCCAGAGTATCCTTGATCATCATTTCTATCATCCTTTCCTTGCAGTGTCTTGTTAGTGTTGCATTTGGACTTAATTACCTTCTCCCCCTTTTTGGCATCAGCAGGTAGTAAAAGAGAGATAAGTAATTCCACTGAGGATTGGATTTCAGTAAGTTGCGATTGCTGAGAAGCTTGATTTGTCAGAATGGCATCAATCTGAGCTTGTTGTTTCTCTTGAGTTTTCTCAATATAAGCAATCCTGTCAATGGTAGGTTGAAAGAACTTTTTCTTATCAATTTTCCAAACTTGTTCTTGTTTGATAAAGTTCTCCTGAATCTTGTATAGCTCTGCATGAGTAGTTGAATGAAGACCTTGTAGATGTTTAATACTCAATGCAGTGACTCTAAGCTGGGTTTTTAAATCATCAGAATTTAACATTTCATCAGCTTTAGTCAAGTGCTCAGCAAGATGTATTGCAGTTGGAACACATGAAACTGAGTTCCATTCCTTAGTCCACTCCTGACCTGCAGGAGTTTCACTCCAAGGTACTGGTGCATCCCTGATAACAAACTCCTTTACCAGTTCAGACTTAGGAAGAGTCAGTTGAGGAGTATGTCCTGAAGGACCTGCTTCATCAGCATCTACAGTTGGAGCAGCTTCACCAGTATCTCCAGCATTTATAGCATCAGAACTTAAATAATCAGTATCTTCTGATAAGACAACAGTGTGAGTAGCAATGGAGGCTTCAGCATCCTCTAATTGCTGATCTGATACTAAGTTCTGATCAACAGCCATATCCTGATGCTCACCTAAAGTCTGATCATCAGCATCTTGATGCAGAGAAGGTGTTGTTGATAACTCTGGAGTTTGAACAGCATCAGTAACAGGTGTTGTGGAAGGATTATTTGCTATTGGAGCTTCTAAAAGAAATACTTCAGACACAACCAAGTGTTGAACCTCAATATCAGCACTTGTGCCTGGATCAACAAGAGACATAGATGGTGAGTTAGCCTTGTCAGATACAGCTTCCTGAGATGGAGTTAATGGAGAAGAAGTGACTGGAGCAAATTCCTTGTCTTGTGAGATCAGAGATTCCTGATCCCCTTCCTTAGCTGCTTCCTCTTCATCATCTGAAACTGGCCTTTGTGCCCTCTATTTCTTGTACTTCCTTGTTGATGTGGATTCCTTGGGAGTTTCAGGAACTATCATACGTCTAAGCCTCTTGAGAAGCCTAGAACCCCCAAGTTCAGAATCCTTCTGAGAAACCTCTTTCTCAGCTTCAGAAACAACAGGTTCTCGAGAAGAAACCTGTTCCTCAGAATCAGATTCATCTCTCAATACAATCCTCCTTCTCTTTTGAGATGTTTGAGGAATAGTTTTTGTCCTCTTTGGCTTGGAGGATGAGGGTTGAACAGTCTGTGAAGTAGAGAGATAGGATTTGAGATAATTCCTGAGGGTAGGTTGAGTAGAATGAGTGGTAGGTGCTGAGGATCATGGTTTTTGGGTGTTTGTGGTTGGTTGGAAATCAAAGTAAACAGATCTATAAGTATCAGGATCAGCATTTACTAGGATCTGTTTTACAGACTGAGGAATCTGTAATGGTCTAACCACTTTTTTCTTAGTATCAGCATTTACCAGATCATTAAAATATCGTTTTGCAACTCTAAAAGGTGGGGTTGAGGAACTGACTAATTGAGGTTCATCAGTACAAAAAGTATATAGAAGTTGACAGAATCTAGCAAAATAGACAATATTTCTATTCTCTGTCATCCTATCCCCAATAAAACCAATTATTCCAGTTGCAAAATCAAAATGAGTTTGATGAATAATAGCATACCCTATATGCTGACTCAGAATTGGGATAGCATCAAAATTCGAACATTTGTTCCCAAAAGCTTTGGTGATGCAGTCAAAGAAGAAACTCCATTCTCTTCTGATATTAGCCCTTTTTAACTGCCCAAGCTTTGCCAAACTCTTTTCATATCCCAAATCAGCCATTAACTCCTGAAGTGTTGATTCCTCTGGAGTTGAAAAAGTACAATTTTCTGGGAGATGTAGAGCTTTGCATATTGTACCAGGAGTGACTACATAAGATGAATCACCCACTTTAAAAACAATACTGGGAGTGCCATATTTACCACCATCATCAAAGTGCCCAGTCCGCCAAAAAGTCAGAACTTGTTGACTCGAAAAGACTTCAGGCTGTGTTAATGCGTACCCAATCTCACTGTGTGCAAGAAGATCTTGCACAAAATGCAATTCAGATGGAGCTTCAGCATGATCAAGAATTGCAGCATAGTTGTTTGGAACAAACTTAGCTCCATCAATGATTAAATCCTTTGGTGCCATGTGAAAAAAATATTGAGATTCAAGTATGCCTGTTAGGTGTTTGAGATAATATTTGTATGAAAAACCAACGTGAGAAAGAAAGAGAAAGAGAGTAAAAGAAAGGAGAGAGATAAAATATAAAGAAAATAAAATATTAAAGAAATCTTCTCTCTGTTGTACTTATACTCTGAACAAAAATGTTATCATTGGACACCTGTCAGACATGCAGTAATAACGGATAGTTACTGGGCTCGAGAAAACAGGAATCATTACTTACCCAGTTGCCTAGTTTCAAGGAAAAACCGTTCCATTTAGCAAGAGAAACAGTTTTAATTCAAAATTTAAACTGTTAGCACTGATTGAATTATTTTTCACTGCATCATTGAAATTCTGAAAATACATCACATGAAAATGACCAAGATAAATTAGATATATAAGTGCTGAAAATGAATCAGAACTTAATATAAAACAAAAGTTATATGGTCATCAGAATATCAATCAGGATTTATCAACACAAGATAAAATAACTCAGAGACAAAATCTTGAAGTAAAAACAATTTTCATTAATATATCAAGACAATACATTTATGAAATGGAAATTACATCAATACTTATACAAGATTTTCCCTAAGCTTCTAAACCTAACATCAACAGCTTTAGTCCTAGCTAAGAAGCCTGACAAAGCTGATGATGAAAAAAAACAGGAAGAAGACAAGATTAAATCATTTCTTCTTCTTCCTACTCTCTACAAACAGAATGGCGAGTCGGATGATTCGCTCTTGCTGGCGGAGACGCTGAAGATGAAGTTCTCTTCGAACGGCCACCAGATCACGTTTGATAACCTCTGGAAATTGAATCCAGAGATTGTGAGGAATGTTGGTGATAGGGTATGGAGTTGGAATTCCATTCACAAAGACATGAACAGTCTCATCACCATAATTGTAGAACCAGCCAAATTCAGCCATTTGTGATGATAAGTGAAAAACGAGAGTGATTTTGTGATAAAAGTGTGATGGGAAGGCTGATGTGAAGTGGTTGCTTATATAGGCAAGAGAATGCCAGGAGACGCAAAGAAATTGAATGCTGACAGGTAGAATTAATTCTACCTCATCTCCCTAGACTTTGAAAAAGAATAATAGTCATTGGAAAGAGGAATCATGTTTTAAAACGCACAAGAAACAAGAAATAGTGGACTGTTCAAGGATGAATACCATTAATCCTAATCATAGTGACTATTAATCTTCCACTTCATCATATTCTAGTTCAAACTGAGACTGTTATCAAATTTTATTCACAGATAAGCCAAGTGAAGGATTAGACTGAGAAATCAGAACTTAGACCTATACCAGAACTTCACAGTCGTCAGAACATAATTTCTTAACTCGAAAAAAAATGCCCATCTTAGTAATTCCTCATACAAGTTCTGAGTTATAGACGTCAGAACTTAATCATCAGAACGTGTAACTAGAACTTGTCCTCAGAATTTGTGCAATAATGACACAATGACTGTTTATCTAAAATAACATAGACCACCACAGAAATTTTCATCATTCAGATGGAGTGATTAGTGTGTGCATTAAGCTAAATAACAGACAAAGAGTAAAGTCTGATTCACTTCAGTACATCTTAGAAATAAGGCATAACTAAAATTTTGCTAAAGAGCTGTCATTGTCCTGAAACCTACTGATGAATGAGTTCATGCTTGAGTCCACCTCAACTGTTTTGTGCTAATTTTATGCATCTTTTGAAATTCTATTTTACAGTGGCTTCTCAGTGTAAGTGAGTCACGACTGTTTATCAGAATTTATGCTATTATCAGAGTATTTCTCCAGTAATCATAGAGTGTGAAAAGTCACCAAGAAAATATTTTGCTTTTCTAATGCATATCTACTTAATACCAGCAATGCACTTGGGTCGTCCCTTCCACATTTGTACTCTAGATCTCAAAGGAGTACCTGATTTTATTCTTTGATCTTTTTGCTTTTTCTTTTGATAAGTGAGGTTTATCAGCACTTAGTACATTCAGCAGTTTTACTAGTATCAGAACTTAACAGATGAGTAGCATTATTCTAATTTGTGACTTAGTAATAAGATATACAAAGTAAACTTAACTAAGCTCAATTATCAGAATTTGCTAGTGTCATAGGGTTTCCACTGAAATAATTACTTCTTACATGGAATCATTTGTTTATTGAAGACTACTAGGTCAGTATCTAGCACAGTTATCCTCATAGGATTGAATAGGTACTTGAACAGACATAACACTTATCAGAGTCTAGAAACATATATTAGACAACAGTCAGTACTTAAAGACATTTATCAATTAAGCACAGAATACACAATGAGATTAATTCTGTAAATACTGAGCATAAAGTCTGATAACACATAACAAGACTAAGCAGATTTAGAGAAAAAACCTGAAACCATTCCAAGTTCATTTACCAATCTTGTAAAAGTAGCTTCACACAGTGGTTTTGTGAAGATATCTGCTAGTTGTTGATCTGTGGGAACAAAATGCAATTCCACTGTACCTTCATCCACATGTTCCCTGATGAAGTGGTACCTGATGCTGATGTGCTTTGTCATTGAGTGTTGAACTGGATTACCTGTCATAGCAATAGCACTTTGATTATCACAGTAAATAGGGATTTTGAAATATGTTAACCCATAATCCAGTAACTGATTCTTCATCCAAAGAATCTGTGCACAACAGCTTCCTGCAGCAATATACTCTGTTTCTGCAGTTGATGTGGAAATTGACTTTTGTTTCTTGCTGTACCAAGAAACCAATCTGCCTCCAAGAAATTGGCAGCTTCCACTTGTGCTTTTCCTGTCAATTTTGCACCCTGCAAAATCTGCATCTGAGAAACCTATTAGTTTAAAATCTGATTCTCTAGGATACCATGATCCCAGAGCAGCTGTTCCTTTAAGATACTTAAAGATTCTTTTTACAGCTGTTAAGTGAGGTTCTCTTGGATCTGCTTGAAATCTTGCACAAAGACAGGTAGCATACATGATATCAGGTCTACTAGCAGTTAGATAGAGTAGAGAGCCAATCATACCTCTGTAGTCAGTAATATCTACTGATTTACCGGTATCCTTATCCAGTTTTGTAGCAGTGGTCATTGGAGTGGATGCACTTGAACAATCTTGCATTCCAAATTTCTTCAGCAAGTTTCTGGTGTACTTGGTTTGACAAATAAAAGTGTCTTCCTCATTCTGCTTGACTTGAAGGCCCAGAAAATAGCTAAGTTCCCCCATCATACTCATCTGATATCTTGACTGCATTAGCTTGGCAAACTTTTTGCAAAGTTTGTCATTTGTAGATCCAAAAATGATATCATCAACATAATCTGGATGTTTGATATCTACAAAACCTGGAGGTTGTTTAACATATACCTCCTCCTCCAATTCTCCATTGAGAAAAGCACTTTTCACATCCATTTGAAAGACAGTAAACTTTTTGTGAGCAGCATAAGCCAAGAATATCCTTATGGCTTCTAACCTAGCAACTGGTGCAAATATTTCATCATAATCAATTCCCTCCTGTTGAGAATATCCTTTTGCAACCAGCCTTGCCTTATTCCTTGTAATTATGCCATCGCTGTCAGTTTTGTTTCCGAATACCCACTTTGTACCAATAACAGATCTAGTTTTTGGTCTTGGCACTAGGGTCCAGACTTTGTTTCTTTCAAATTCATTCAACTCTTCCTGCATTGCTTGCACCCAATCAGCATCTTGAAGAGCTTCTTCCACTTTCTTTGGCTCAGTCTGAGAGAGAAAAGAATTGTAGAGACATTCATTTGAAGTACCTGTTCTAATTCTGACACCTGCATCAGGATTTCCAATTATCAAATCAGGTGTATGTGATTTTGTTCACTTCCTTGCAGATGGAAGGTTTTCTCTAGAACTGGATGCTCCCCCATGATCCATGCTATCTTCATTTTCTGATGCTCCCCCTGAAACTGTGCTCTCTGAGTTGGATTCTTCAGTATTTAGATTTTCAGCACTATCAGAACTTGACGAATCAGAACTTGAAGAGCCAGATGTATGTTCTGATGTTTCTTGAGCTGTGGTAGGATCTTGAGTATGCTCCCCCTGCATAGGTGCATCTTCCTTTGACGTAGTCTCTACAGTTTCAATAACATCAGAGTTTAATCCATCAGAGTTTACAGTATCAGGACTTAGACTATCAGGATTTTCTGTATCAGAATTTGAGTCTTCATTTTCAAATCTCAGCTGATCATGGTCAATGAAATCTTCAAGACCAGTAATCTTTTTGTCATCAAAAGAGACATTGATAGATTCCATGACCACTCTTGTTCTCAAATTATAGACTCTAAAGGCTTTTGTGGAAAGTGGATATCCAACAAAGATTCCTTCATCAGCTTTTAGATCAAACTTTGATAGCTGTTCAGGATGAGTCTTGAGAACAAAACACTTGCATCCAAATACATGAAAATATTTCAAATTTGGCTTCTTTTTCTTCACCATCTCATATGGTGTTTTTCCATGCTTGTTAATGAGTGTTGCATTTTGAGTAAAACTAGCAGTCTGCACAGCTTCAGCCCAGAAATAGGTTGGAAGTTTTGCTTCTTCAAGCATTGTACGTGCAGCTTCAATGAGAGTTCTATTCTTCCTTTCAACAACTCCATTTTGTTGTGGAGTTCCAGGAGCAGAAAATTCCTGCTTTATTCCATGGCTTTTGCAGAACTCTTCCATTATCAAATTCTTGAACTCAGTGCCATTATCACTCCTTAAAATTTTCACAGAATCTTTGACCATTTTATCCAGCTGTTTGACATGATCAATCAAGATAGATGCAGTTTCACTTTTTGTGTGCAAGAAATACACCCATGTGTATCTGGTGAACTCATCCACTATGACCAACGCATACTTCTTCTTTGCAATAGACATGATATTTACTGGACCAAATAGATCAACATGTATTAGATGATAAGGCTCAAGAATTGATGATTCAGTCTTGCTCTTGAATGAAGATTTTCTTTGTTTGGCTTTCTGACATGAATCACAAAGACCATCAGGAGCAAATACTGTGTTTGGCAATCCTCTCACAAGATCTTTCTTGACCAGTTCATTTATATTGTTGAAATTTAAATGAGAGAGTTTCTTATGCCAATTCCAGCTTTCTTCAATTGATGCTCTACTCATTAGACAGATTGTAGAACCATCAGTACTTGTTGAAAGCTTAGCTTCATAAATGTTACCACGCCTGTATCCTTTTAGAACAACTTTGCCTTTAGATTTACTCACAATTTCACAGTGTTCTTCAAAGAAATCAACATGATAACCTCTGTCACAGATTTGACTTATACTCAGTAGGTTGTGTTTAAGTCCTGAGACTAGAGCTACTTCTTTAATTATGACATTTCCAAGATTGATATTGCCATATCCCAATGTTTTTCCAATGTTGCCATCTCCATAAGAAATACTTGGGCCAGCTTTCTCCACAAAGTCTGATAGCAGGGCCTTATTTCCAGTCATATGTCCTGAACATCCACTGTCCAGAACTAGAATATTTTTCCTGTTGCCCTGCAATCACAAAGACCACTAATTATTAGTTTTAAGGACCCAGACTTGCTTGGATCCTTTGGCCTTATTAAGTTTGTTAACATTTGCAGCGGATTTAGCATCAGAGTTTATGTTAACATTTTTCTTATCAGAACTTACACTATCAGACTTTGAATCAGAATTTACACTAGAAGGAACAATGGAAACTTTCTTCAAAGAAGGTTTTATTTGATAATAATCATAGTACAAACTATGATATTCCTTATAAGTATAAATGGAATGCCATAAACTACACAATGAAAACAAGGATTTTGTGGTTTGTATCTAACAGACTGACTCTTAACTCCTGATTTTGAAGGTAAGGAGTTAATATTCTTATTCTTCCTGCAAAAAGAAGCCAGATGGTTAGAACTTCCACAGTTATGACATGTTTTCCTAGGAGCATCAGGAACAGATTTATAATCATTGCTTTTATTCACACCTTCCTTTCCATTCCTATTTTTCCTAGGTGATTTTACCTTGTTTGCATTCTTGACATCTTTCAGCTTATGCTTAAGCTGCTTCTTTGTCATTAAGCCTATGTTCACTTCAGCTGTCTTTTCCTGTTTTAGTTTGTCAGAAGTTAATTCCTCTTTAACTTCTGATTTCTCATTTTCAGACTTTACAGTTACAAACTTAACAGGTTTAAACTTTGGCTTTTGATTAACAACAGGCTTAATTTCTTCAGTTCCTTTATCATTCTTATCTTCTCCATAACCTAAGCCCTCTTTCCAGTTTCCACTACTTAGCAAATTTTGAGTTATTTTTCCAGAGTTAGTCCAAGTCCTAATAATCTCTCTTTCCTTTTCTAACTCAGTTTTTAGAGATTCATTTAATTTTAGCACTTCATTCCTAACATAAAAAGCATCATCTCTATCATTCTGAGTTTGATGGAACATGACTAACTCTTTTTCTAAGAAATCATTTCTTTTCTTATATGCAAGATTTTCAGAAGTTAATCTTTCACATGTTAAAGTTTGATCTCTATAGCTAACAAACATGGTTTTAAGATATCTTCTCAACTCATTAATATCATCAGTATGAAAAGCATAAGTAGTCTGAGGTACCTTTGTTTCAGCAGCTTCAGAACTGCTCTCCGCACTTTCTTTATCAGCATTTGCCATCAATGCATAGTTTTCCTCACTTTCAGAGTCTGAGGTGTCTGTCCAGCTTTTCTGCTTTGTGACAAGAGCCTTGCCTTTGTCACCCTTTACCTTCTTGCAGTCAGGAGATATGTGGCCTTTCTCACCACAGTTATAGCATTTAACATTGGTGTAATCTCCTCTGTCAGACTTTCCTCCTCTGCCTTCAGATCTTCTGAAATTCTTTTTATCAGAACTTATGCCTTTCCTGGAAAACTTTTTTCCCTTCCTGAACTTCCTGTATGCAATCTTTGTGATTCCTTTCACCATAAGAGCACACAGCTTCATCATCTCCTCATCAGCATCAGTCTCAGGCAAGCTTTCAGAATATGAGTCATCATCACTCTCAGAACTTGATGACTCAGTATCAGACTTTATGAAAAGAGCTTTACCCTTGTCTTTCTTTGAGGAAGCTGCTTTGGGGAATTCTTCTTCAGCCTTAAGAGCAACTGTCCTTGACTTTCCTCCTTTCCTCTTGCTTCTTTGTTCCATCTCCAGCTCATGAGTCTTGAGCATTCCATAGATTTCGTCAAGAGTTGTTTCATCAAGATTGTAGTTGTCTCTTATTGTCGTTGCCTTCAAATCCCAGCATTCAGGAAGAGCTAACAGGAACTTAAGGTTTGAATCTTCAATATCATACTCTTTATCAACCAATGACAAATCATTCAAAAGTTTGACAAATCTATCATATAAATCATTCAATGACTCATTAGTCTTTGAGTCAAAGTATTCATACTCTTGAGTGAGTATTGTCTTCCTGTTCTTCTTAATTGTGTCAGTTCCCTGACACCTTGTTTCCAGAGCATCCCATATCTCCTTAGCAGTCTTGCAGTTGATTACCCTGTTTGACATTACATTATCAATGGCACTATGCAGTAAGTGTCGTACCTTAGCATCCTTAGCAATTGATGCTATGTCCTCAGCAGTATAATCACTCTTCTCCTTTGGTACGGTCTTTGCTGCTTCACCTGCAACTGCAACTGCGGGTTTGGTTGGTTTGTGAGGACCTTCCTTGATTCTATCAAGGTATTCTGGATCTGTTGCTTCCAGGAACATGGTCATCCTTACCTTCCATATGGGATATTCAGATGGTCTCAGTATGGGAACTCTGATGGTCTCATACCGACTCTGAATTTGTGTCTTTGGTGGTTCCTCAGTTTTGGTAGGCTTAGTTGGAGTTTCTGTGTCCGACATGATTGTGTTTGGATCTTTAACTGTATGTATGTTAACAGATAGGCTCTGATACCAACTGTTAGGTCACACACACACTGTAGAGGGGTGAATACAGTGTATAGTACACTCAAATCGAACTTTAAGAACTTAAGTAACAGAAAACAAACTTTATTGAAACAATAAACTCTGTTACAGTATGGAACTGTTACCTCTCAGTGATGAACAAATATCACGAGAGCTGCTAGGGTTACAATGAATAATCTTTTCTAATAATGATAACACTTATAGTGTAAACCCTATATCTGTGTTTATATACTACACAGTTACAAGATAATCGCTAATTGATATGGAATATAATTCTGCTTCCTAAAATATATCAATCAGATATCTTTTCTTCCAAGTATTCCATTCTTTACAGAATTCCTTCTTCATGCATATCTCTTCTTATGTTTATCTTGATCTTCTTTCCTTTAATCAGCTACTGTCCTTATCTGATTGTCCTTCAGCACTTAAGTTCTGATATCTATCTTCTGATGATTATCTCCTGATAACATAAGTACTGATATCCTTAAGTCCTGACTTCCAGTATAAGTACTGATCAACAGTTAAGTACTGATTTATCCTGTTCAAGTAAGATCTGAAAGCTAAACATAAAACATATTAGCCATGACATTATCAAATATATCTAACAACGTATAATACATTGAATTAGCAATACATAAGAAATAAAGAACACAAAATTTAAAGCCAAAAGGGTGAAACAAAAATAAAATCAAACTTAATAAGTAGATGTATAAGGAAACAAAAATGAAACTAAATTTAATATAATCATAGACATAGGTAGAAGTATAAGATAACAAAAATAAAACCAAATTTAATAAAATCATAATACATGTAAAGGTGGAAATATAACACATGAATGAAGAAATATAACACCAATAAATGGTGTAATCAAAAAATTTTAGTAATATTAAAAGACATACAAAAGTAAAATTATAAGATATATATATATATATATATATATAAATGGATAAGTCAAATCAAAAGTTAGTGGTAACAAAAATTAATAATTTAAAAAGGATTTTCGCTCAATAATAATAAAGGTTATTAATTAGTATTTTTTAATCCGTAGTAGTAATTATTTATAAACCTACACTAATTTGGTGCATATGTTTATGTCATGGCTCCTGCATGCATAATTGCAATATGCGTGTATAAGAGGGGAGTGTGATCCAAAAATTTCAAATAAAATGGTGAAAATCATAAGATTGAATTGTTGTGTACAATGTGATATTATTAAGAAAAATAGTATGGGGTTTTTTTAGTTATCATAGTCTGAAAGTATTCATCTCAGTGTCACTCTCACTCTAAATCTAACTAATCATGTACGTATTCCCAAATCGAAGAAACTGGACAAGCCAAAGCACAGATGCTGGGCAGGGGACTTTATTGTAGTAGGACAGGACATGTTAGTTTGAGAAACAGATTTTAGTTGCTTCCAAATCTAAACACAACTACTGTGGAACCATATCTACATATTTCAATTCGTATATTTCCTCTTCAACCCCAATTTTAAGTCTTTGTTACTCCAACACACACAATGTGGACATTCCAACTGATATATATCTCCATTCACACTTTAGATTTTTCATCAACTTGTATCAGCCAGCTGTTCAGCTGAGCCACTAGTGAACTACAGCAAAATAGATCAAATGTTAACTGTGTGAAGAGTGCTCGTATATTCATGCTCAAACTGTTCCACTAGTGTTGTTCAACCATGTGATTCAAAATAAAGTCCCTACGAACTTAAAATATCAACAACAGAACAGCTTCAATACAATTGGGTGGATGAACGACGGAAAGCAAATTATATACAGTCATGTGCAAAAATTACCTATTATCAAGTCTTTTAGTTTCTCAAATCAGCAAAGACTTCACAGTATATAATAATTGACTTTATTGTATGGTTGTAGACATTCCTTTTCAGTTCCTCACAGTTATATAACTTCAAGTTAAACGGTCCTCTCAGAAACTTAAGAGCAAGATTGAAGAGCATAAGTTTAATTGTCATGATTGCCAGGAAGCCACCGACTCACAGAGCAACATACTAATGGTCATTTCTTGATTTTGTTGAGAAAAACCTGCTAAATCCTCGGGAATTTTTTTCTGGCGTCGGCGTAGAGGACGATGAAGTGGACGAGCCTGACTTTGCAGACCGATGCTGTGAGTTCTTTGAACTAATCGGTGATCGCAGTTGATTGTTTGCTTCAAAATCCGATGGACTGAAAGGGGTGTCGTATACATACATAGGGGACTCACCACCTGGTTGATGAACATCAGCAGAAGTTGCAGTATCTAAGTCATTGATATTAAACCCATGTAAGTTCATGCTGTTAGTAGTTGGCTCATCTTTGGTAAATTTTTCTATGTTCTTCTGACTCTTGTCCCTGGAGAAAGACCCTGAAAATTCTGGATTTGGATGCATCAATTTCAATTGTTTTCCCAGAACAAATATAGTTTCTTGGCACTCTGCTAGCTTCTCTGCTGCAGCTGTTAACTCCATCTCCTGCAATGGCAAGACAGTTATAGCTACTTTGCTTCACTTCATGACCCACAAAACTTTGTAAAGTCATTACACTCTGGGAGGTAGTACAATTGTACAACTCCAACATGATTAATTTTAGCATGCAACATATTAGTTATGTATCTGACAGGTGGCAACACATCAATTAATATAGTTTCATCAAGTTGTGTTACCCTCACCTGGTTGCTCTTGTCATCAAGAATAATTCCAGGATCGTTATCAATTCTGAAAATGTAATCCACGAAACAGTTAGGGGTATTTGCCACATGAATTCCAACAATTATGTACATATTATAATTGTTATTAGGCTTTAACAGTCACCACCCCAAAGCAGGTTGCAGTATACACACTTAAGCATGCCAGGGCACATATGTAAATCAACTCTGGCATGTTTTTTATACATCGCGTAGTATCTTACTTAAGGAATATATACTCTACTAAAGACACGAGAGGAGTGAATTGGGAAATTTGTGTGTGTGAAGGGTTCACTGTGTCTGACATTTAATCTTCAAATAGGTGTTCTGAATAAAATTTGGTGGCATTACGACAACTACGCCAAATTCTGAGCACTGTTACTGATTACCAAATTTATTAACATTGTTGGAGTGTGATAGAGATCTCGATATGATAGTGAGTTATGGTCATGTGAAAACGTTTTGTTTCTGAATTATTACAAGTAATAAGTGATTTAAGCTCCTCAACCATTAATGGACCAATCCATTGGCTAGAGAAGGACTGAAATTATGGCAGTATTTCAAGCAATCAAAGTTTGCACTAACCTCTGCAGTTCGTCTTGCAGAGACTTGCATTTTGCAAGTGCATCCTGATGATAACTTTTCTCTTCCTGAAGCTCAATATACAAATTTTCTATTTTACTCCGTAATTGATTCAATTCAACTTGTGACTCCTCTGCACGACTTTCAAGTGTCTTATACGACTCCGCCATACATTTTACCTGTGTCTCGGCCAAGCCATTCAATTTTTGGGCAGAAATTAGCTGTGATTTAACTTCAGCTAAACAGTTTTCTGTTTCTATTAATTGAGCCTTGGTATTTTCTAAATTTTCAGTACATCGAGCTAGATCAATCACCAAGTTATCTTTTTCTGACTTCAACCGTTCAAAATCCTCCAGCGACAAAGTTTTGAATTCAGAGGTTGGAATAAATGTTCCTTCAAAAGTTATGTCAGGATTAGAAGATAAATCCACAAAGGGAGCACATCTGTTATCATATCCCTCTCCAGATGATTTGTTTGCAGCGTTATCCTCAGGCAACGCGATTTTGTCTATGCAATCAGAGCTACTATTTTCCATATCTCTGTTATTATAACCCACGATACTTAAACGGAATTGATAGGCGTTACTGAATACCTGAGAAAGGCGAAGAACAAAATCATTTAGGCGTATTTTTTTCTTCATCACCACATTACACGTGCAAGATAATTCATCCAATTTCCGGCTCAGATCATCCTCATCGGGCAGTGGGACCTGAACAGCTTTTGCTTCTTTGCCAAGTAGCTGTACAAAGTCATTAATATTGGAGACAGCAATCCTTATATCTTCAGTAATTTCATGCCCAATACTTCTCAATTCTTCGTTGTCTTGGGATACAAAGACTTCCTTGTCAGTTAAAACCTCGACATATTCCGGAAAAGTTTGCTGATCACCAGCAGCACCAGTACAAAGAGATTCATCAATGAGAGGTTTCACTGAGTTTTGACACAAATCATTATGCAGATTCTGCATAACATGCCTGATCTCTTCCAAAACTTTTTCAAAATCAGTCTCTTTAGACAAGGAATTTAAAACCATTGAAATCCTCGATTGGAGCTTCATGTAAGGAAGCAGGTCTTTTCTATCTACCTCCCTAATTCCCAATGAATCAGATTGCTGCTTCTCCTTCAGCTCTGAACCTGTTGTGGCAGTTTCTAGTGTTAAATCATGATTCATAACTTCAGATTTGGTACAGTTTGATGAATCTCCATTTGACTCATTGGATGAACATGCCAACTTTTCCATCTCTAGAAAGTCATCCATAAGTTCCAGATGGTTTACTTTTTCAGCCTTCACAGGGCTGCTGATGTTCTTTTCCTTCTTTATAGAGAGCTCAGACATTAATCCTGTTGCCCAAGACCCTGCACAGCTTAGTTCGTCATCCTTTCCATCTTCCGACATAGAGGTCAAGCTTGGTGGATTGCTTGCATTTTGGCTTAAAGAACCATCGGTCTGAATTTGTGTACTAGATTTTTCTATGCTTCTATATTGATCATTTGCTTGCAATTGTGCTTCAAGACTTTGCAGTTTGCTCATTGTCTTGGCACACACACTCCTAGAAGCTTGCAATTCACTATTACGTTTGGCTAAAGCTTCCTTCAACATTCTTGTTTCTTCTTCCATCACCAATAGACGTTCTGTAAGTAACTCATTCTCTTTATGGTGCTTCTGTGCACTGTCAAGTGAAAATTCGGACAACTGAGACATATGTGGGCTAGTGGGAGGCTTCACAGGGGACCTCCTCACCCTAGTCTCTCCATAGTCCCTACCCAAGTTTTCAACTTCTAGCTTCATTTGCGCCATAGCAGCTGGACCAGGCAATTTCTTCCGAACCAGACCACGCAAGCGCTGGCACTCCGCTTCTAGCTTAGCTATTTTCTTAGCCCCTTCCAAGTGCTGCTTGTTAGCAACTTCTGCAGACCGCACACTCATGTTCTTTTCCTCGTTCCTGATTTCTAATTCTTTGGCAACTATATGAAGCTCGTACTTTAGAGAGTTTATTTCCCTTTCACATGAGTCAACATTGCTCTTCAACTGTTCAATGTCTGCCTCGGCTTGCGCTTTTTCTTCACTGATCTTTATCAGCATGTTAGATCGATCTTGGAGGGATCTAGATAATGCTGCATTGTCAGATGCGGATCTGAGAAGCTCTTGTTCTAAATTACCTATCTGTGTTTCCAGTTGAGACTTTATCATGTCACATTGCTTGGTTTTGTTTATAACAACTTCATGCAGTTTCTCTTCGTGCTCTTCTTTCAAATTTCTAATTTGCCGCATACATTCCTTCAAAGCACCATCCAAATGTGATGCTCGATCTTCAGCCGTGAGCTTTAACAAAGTAACTGATTCTAGCTGATTTTTTAGTGCCAGAGCTTCTGCTTCAGCCTTTTCCCATCCTGTTAAAAAAATAAAAGGAATTGTGCTACATCACTCTTGAATGGCAAAAACATGACCAGAATTACATCAACATACCTGAAACGGCTTCTTCAGCGACTTTAGCATGCTGTTTTACTGCACTTTCCTTTATTGTTATCTCTGAATCCGCTTCAGACAGCTTCTCATTCAATTCATTAACTTCATTCTCCAAATTTTGCACCTGATCCTCGTATGAGGTCAATTTATCCTCGTACGTCTTCACTTGATCCTCATACGTCTTCACTTGATCCTCCAATCCAGTTAGATGAGAATATGATTCCACGGAAATTTGGACATACTTCGCCTTTTTCTCCTGCTTAACCTGTGGGATAACCTTTCCAGGAAAAAAAAAGAGATAAACTGAACCAACCACAGAGTAATACATGGTAATGCAAGAACATGATATTGTAGCTAAATATCTACACAACTGAAGAAATTTTGCCAAGGAAGATACAAGAAAAGAAAAAGTGCTACAACAGCCAAGAAATTCTATACTTCCTATTCAACCAAATTGTAAAGTTACAATAATTAGTTAATATAATTTATATTATAACTATGGTAGTTCCTTGGAAAAGCAAGGTTATGTTGTACACTGCATAAATCCTGTGAATATATAAACATGAAACATGGGATTTAATCTGTAAGAAATACGTTTTGTGTATGATCTTTCAACTCAATTGGACTAAAATGCCTAATAGGAGTATACATGAAGTATAAGCCCTGTATCTGTTCATAGCTGATGGGGAAATTGTAAGTCAATGAAAAGTGTTTACAATAAAAGAAAAAAAAATTACCGGAAATATTTCAGAGATCGGAAAACAAAGATATCCACATGTAACAACATCAGGATGCACTAAAGACTTTTATGTAGTATCCGATTAGACACTTGCACGGTGTGATTACCATTGATATCAATACTAAGAAAACATTTAAAAAAAACAAAAATGCAACACTGAAATGTCTTATAACGAGAGTCAATATACACAAAAATAGGAAAATAGAATTCTATTGAATACAAGAACAACTATCAAAAACTTAAAAGATGTAATCGAGGAACATACTTGATCACCCTCGATTTTAGACGAAGCTGTAGGAGCGCCAGCAGAATCTGAAGTAGCAATTACTTTATCGGCATTTGCCTTCTCAGATGATTTTTTCTTCCAGGGCCAGCTTCTTTTGTCCATTCTAAATTCTGGTAGTATTTACATGTAGCATAATGTTAGTACACAAGTAGACACCAAATTCAGTGCACAAACAACAAAAGCAAAAAACTAGTACCACACATTATACTTTCATTCATAATCCACGGATTCCATATTGTTAAGAGCAAAACTAGTTCCACAAAATTGACAAAAAAATAGTATCACACAGTTTAATTTAATTTATATTCCTCGAAATCCATAGATTTTACAGCAAAAATTTAGGACCGCGCAATTGCTAGGTGTGTTATCACATCATTGAGTATTGATCAATGTAGCAATAAGCAGATCCGCAATCAGTTCAACAAAAATAAAATCATTTGGTAAATTTTATATATTTGTATAGGAACTTAATTTAAATTAAGACAACATAGTAAGCTTTGTAGATGGCACCGACAACACATATTTTAAAGTAGATATAAGCAAGCAAGTTAAAAAAAACAGAAGTACATATGTTCAAATCCAGACATGTATGTATGATCAACAAAATTATATGTAAAATTGTCTGAAATTGAAAATCGACTTACAATGCAGGGGGGGGTAGTGTAAGAAAATCGAAGGAGTGTTGTAAGTATTTGTGTGTGTAATAAGGTAAGACTTTGGGAGATTGTTCGCAGTGTTTTGTAATTGCTGTACAGTTTAGACTTTTGAGAGAGAGAGAGAGTAAAGGGATGATGTGGTGGTGGAAATGGTGGAGGGGTGGGTGGCATTAGGTGTCACTTTAAAATGGAAACATCCAAATAAATTTACAGCAAGTCAGTCCTCTCTGCACGCTTTATTTTCTTAAAAATAAGAGGAAATGTTATTTCTAGTTTCTTGATTAATTTTCGGAACTGAATAGTATGAAAAGATTAAATTACTTTTATATTATTTTTCCTTTTTTACTGTAATTTTATTTTTTTTCACACTTTATTTGCTCCGAAATTAAAATATTTGCTCTAAAAATAGGATTTCCCAAAACAAATAAAGGAGGGATGTCACTGAAATTTCCCAAAAAATATTTTTTGGTACTGAATTAAAATAATAGTTACACTTACCTTTTGACAATCATCGGACATGTTGCAAGAGATGGTAAATTTTTATGTCTGGACTTTTCATGCTAAGATTTTCCATGCTAATAATCTCGAGGAAAAGGAAACAGTGGCAGTGATTTTTATGCCACTACATGAATTCAGCTTTATCCTAGTGTCAAATCTTACGTTTCCGAAATTTCTAGAGAAAGAAAAACACTCTCCATAAGTTAGCAATATTTTATAGGATACTAGGATATATTATCGGAATACTATAATTAAGGTCACTGAATTAGCAAGAAGACATTACTGAATGTACTGTCAACTCTTTCACCCGGCAACAGTTGCAAATTGCAATCATCCGCGTATTTAATAATCATTTCTTTTACATTACAGAGAAGATTAGTCGGATTGATTCTTATTTTTCTTGACGATTACTCAATGAATATTTTTATTATTTCATGATAATGATAGCTTTATATGTTTTTCGGTGTATTAAAAAGTTAGCATCATGCATGTCTTTGTTTAGCCCTGACGTGTAAAATTTGTCCGCTCAACTTTTGTATGACTAAAATTTTGGTAATAATAATATGAGAAATGTAAGTGTATCGGAATTGGTCAACATGCATATAAAATATGAGAAATGTAAGTGTATCGGAATTGGTCAACATGCATATATATAATGAACTCAAAAATTAAAAGGAGATAAATGTCATGACATGCTATTTACAAAAGATTTTATTAATAATATTAAGCATAATAAAAGAAAATTAACTATGAGGGTTAAATGTTGCCTTATTTTTAAAAAAATGTGTATATTTTTCATTATAAAAGAATATCAGTTACCAATTTGACCATTATTCTATTCAACTTTAACAAGTAAAATACAAGTTCCCCTAGCAAAGATTAAACAGAGCCCCAGCTGTATTATAATTTTGTTTTTGAAAAATGGGAAGTAAAGATAAAGTCACCACACAGCTGTGTATCTATCAACTTTAAAAAATTTAATACTTAAATTTGGAGTTTTATAAAGAGATAAATGCACTTTGCATCCTCAAACAAAGTCGAAAAAATAATTTTCTACCAGAACTTTCGGAAATATAACTTACACCCCTTAACTTCAACTTACTAATTCAGTATGCACCCTTTTGCAGATTATAATTAAAATAATAAGGGGTAAAAAGGGAATTTTATTTTAAAATGTAAATAAATTTTGGTTGGAATTTAAAAAATAAGTTAAAATATTTATAAAAATGATTTCTTGTATATTAAATATTAATATTGATCAGAATATTTTCATTAAATGCACTTTAAAATCATAACGACGTCAAAGACTTTAAAATGAAATAATTACATTAAATTAAATATATAAAAAATATATATATAAAAAATTATTTTGAATTTAATTTTGGTAGAATTATATAATTTTTGGCATTAATAATATTACTAAAATTCAAAACTCAACTATATAATATTATTCAAAAAAATTAAAGATATTATTTTATAGCTATAATAATAAATTCAATTTTTAATATAATCTGAAAAATAAAAAAATTAGTTTAGTTAATATTTTACTGAAATTCTCATTCTACTCCTTACTTTTTTAATAATAACCGTCGAAAGGGTGCTTTCTGAATTGGCAGGTTAAAGTTGAGGGGTGCAAACTAAGTTTCCAATACTATTGTTACACATTTGTTTTTGAAACAAAATAATTTGGTACAAAGTGTAATTTTCTCTTTTATAAATAAATAAAATAAAAGGTGCGAATATGATGGGACGAAAAAAGTTAGAAGGGGTTTTGGGCAGGCTTGTGCAACAAGGGTTTGAGTAATGAGCTGGAATGGGACCCCGTCATTAACTAGCTAGCTACTATGTACAGCTCATTGCCTTGATTTTTAAAACAATTTTTTCTGCTAATTAATATTTAAATATTAATTAGTAATTTCATTAAAAGAATTATGTACACAAGAATGATCTCAGGTACATGAGGTTATAATATTTTCTCGTATAAATGCACGAGAGTAAACTTATTTCAGTCCCATTTTTTTGAACAAACCAACCAAATAATCCCAGTAAATATCGCATAAAATAGTGTATGGGGATACGCAGTCTTAAGACCCTTAACTTGAGTGTGCACGTAGATGTGTGTTACTGGTTAGAAATGATAAATACTTATACATCAAAATATGTAAGAATTTAATTAGTATGAACTTGAATATATAATTCATATCTTAACACATAGTTGTGTTCACATGAAACTTATCTATACCGCAAAACTCTTCATCCATCTTATGAATTTATGACCTAAAGAATATGTTTTTGTATAATGTTGTTTTCTTTTCTAATCATTTAATTTGAAATTAGTGACATAGTAACTCTAAATCACACCGTCTGATCGATGAGAAAAAATAAGATCTGAAACCATAGATCTAGAATTCGATTGGACCAACAAAACGTGTAATTAAAGATATTAATCGATAGAGAATGAAGCGAATTACAAAAATTTGATAATAATTTATCTGGCTGCTAATGGTTTACGACTTAAAACTAGTTTAGGCGCTATTGTTTAGACTTGTTCTTTCCCACATCTGTCTTCTCAGATTTTGGTTATTGGTTCCTTCTAACATTGGCTATGAATCTTTAAAATGATTTACCTTACCCTAGCCTCCTCATCGGCCTTATACGAGAACTCATTATCATCCGTCTCAGACTTATACAAGAACTCATTATCATTTTACTATCAAATTTTACTATCAAGGTACTTCTAAATCTTGTCTATCTTTTTATTATATTTCTCACTTGCTATGCCTTACTATCAGACCCAATTTTCTCTTTCATTAAATTCATAAAACAATATTGCTAATTTACAGAAATGTTAGTTTACATTTTTTAAAAATAGCTTTATTTAAGCGATTTTAGTATCAAGCATTAGTTTTGTCTTCACGAAATCCCTATGGGTCATTTCGTCGGAGACATTATGTTATTACTTCTCGGGTATAGGTTTATTCATTCCAACACTATAATTGATGTTAAGTTCAAAGTTTTATTTCTTCACGCTCATTCTTCGTACCCCAAAGTGTCGGATTTTTGATATCCAAGTGGAGAGATGGGTGCGAGGGAGGGTTATGAAAAATAAACTTTATTTCTAATATTTCAACTATATTTAAGCACCCAAATATAAATATTTAATACAAAAATAAATTAAAGAACCAAAAATTTATTAAAATAATAATTATAACAATATTTTAAATTAATTATATTTTGTGACTCAAAAATATTTTAAATCAACCTCGTACCAATTTAACCTGGTTCTTGATTATAACCTCATACCACTCCTTGGATTAAACGACCCGTTAGTTCTTTGGTTCTGTAATTTTTCCAAGATGAAACTTGTTGAAGTGAAATTTAAGATAGTGGGTAGCAGGTTCGAATGAGATACATCGCGATTCAAATTTAATTTATAATTTTATATTTATAAAACTAAACTCAATTTCGATATATATTTTTTAAATCTCAATATTTACCTTTTAATAAACTTATACTTTTAATAATATTTAATTTCTTAACTCATATCGTCTTCTTTGACATTTTTATTTTTAAAATAATTATTTTACTTTCAAAAAAACTTAGAGGTAATTTTCTATAAACTATTCCTATATTTTTATAAGATTTGTACAATTATTATTTTCAAAATTTAACTCCCGGAGATTTAAGTGTCTCAACTTTTAAGGTATTAATAAATTTCTCCGATACACAATTCTCTAATATGCATAAATTTTTTTGAAATGAACTTGTATAACTCGTACTATTGGGTCCAATAAGCCCTACAAATTGGGGTTAATGTATTTTTATCATTTTTAACAATTTAAAGTGGCGGATAAAAACGAAATGAACAAAATTCACGATAAATATACTTTTATTTAAAGGATAAATACTCGAAGGTTTGCTTACAATACGAAATACAAAATATTCAATGCTTCTTATCATTCTAAGAAAAATTAGCATTTTATCAATGATAATCAATACAAGCTATATTAGTCCCAAAGTATCGTAGAAGACGGGGGGTTGAATACGATACCTACAATCTTTTTCGATTTGTTTCAAGTTCTTCGTTATAAGTACGGAATCAAAATAGACACAAGACAATTCGAGGAATATATTATTTTATTAATATAAACCTTGAGGTTGCTGCAATCTAATCAATGAATTGATTAGCTATAATAAATTTAGCAGCACAACTTTGTGTTTACAAGCTTAATAAATATGGTCTTTAATGGAGCTCTCGTAATTCACTTTCTATTTGCTGAAGAAGATAACTAAAATGAAATTGTATTCATTTGCTGCTTTGTAGACTTCAATTCCTTTGGACAGGCGGCACACTTCTATCCATTCAAATCCTTGAATTGCTGCATTTGTAAATCATAATAACACAACCAAGTAGTTACTTGCGACTGCAAGCAGTACTCCATTTACCATTTACTTGCGACCAGGACAATAAGTTGTTTTGCCTTAGCCATTTTTCCTTTCTTTGACAGTTACTTGCGACCTGGATCACTAGTATAAACTTACTTGCGACCTGGGAGGATAAACTATCTTGACTTAGCCAATTTTCCCTTCTTTGATAGTTACTTGCGACCTAGTTCACTAGTGCAAGAGTTACTTGCGACCTAGTGTACTACTGTAGGATTTTCATTAGTCAAATTCCTCCCTAATACTTACTTGCGTCCTTGTGCTTCTAGGAGGATGCATTTTTCCCAAGTCAAAAAGATACTTGCGACCTGCGGCTCCCTGTATGAGATACTTGCGACTTTGTTGTCTTGGTAGTGGATCTTTGACTTAAAAAAAATTCTTTTCTCTAATAATTGTATCAAAATTGATCTTTCTGTATAACTGAATTAAACCCCATCTGATATGCTGATGATTGGTGTACTGGTCTGGTTCACAAACAACTAACATAAATTGATTTAATTCAATTTCCTTTGCAATGCTGAGCTGATACACCTTGGTTGATTATACATTGCTTCAATCATTGAACCCCTGATCTTCAATACTTCAAATCAAATCATTTCACTAACACTGGAAGTCCTTTGACGTCTTATTCTTCATTGAGGCTTGAACATGTTAATGAACTTCTTCCCATGACTTGATTATGGACTTAGAGCATCAATTCCATTGCTTGATTCTTTGCATTGATCCGGTCTTTATTTTCAGGTTTCCTGTGCTTTATTATTTAATATTGTTTATCTATATATGTTACATGTTGAGTTATGATTCACCGTTTACATATTACGTTACATTATGCTTTACAATCTCCCCCTATTTGATTGTTAAAGTTCGACAATCAAATTCCTAAGGATAACTCAACTAACAATAAGAAAAAGTACAACCTCAAAACAGATAAAGATATTAAATGCATTCTGGATTACATATACAATTCCAGATTTCTTAATTTACAAATTATAAAGAAGTGTTCCTCTAGCCTGAACAGATAATCTAAGTCTTCTTTGTATTTGTCTTCTTGAGCTTCTTGCCTTGACTACCTTCTTCTTCTTGAGTGGATTGAGTCTGAGCGGACTTTCTCTTGGTAGTTTTCTTTCTACGATCTATTGATTTTGTTGAGTCTGGGAGATAGATCCTTTGCTTCTATCCAGAAGGTCATTTAGTCTAGCTTAGACCAAATCACGTGCTTCTATTTCAAGTGCATTAATGGGAGGTGGATTATTCAGTTCATTAAGCATCAACTGGAGATACCTGATTTTGGTGCACTTAGGAATAAGTTCAAACAACATGGTAGATCTTTTTGACATTACGAAGACTGTTATCCTTTTAGGATGTCCTCGTATTTTTTTGGTGTCACTGATCGATTCTTCTTCCACTGCCTCATCAAGTATCCCTATGATTGGAATCAAAGAAATCTTGTCCTTCTTACATGTGGAGAGTTTTACATCCATCAAGGCTTGATATATTGCTTCTAATCTGCTTGTTCTGAAATAATTGATATTAATCTTTATTTTATTAATCTCAAATACTAGATCCCCTTCATTATCAGTGCTGATTGAAAGGCATATGTCATAGCCTATTTGTTTATTCGAGGATTTAACTCAACTCAAATAAGGATGTAACAAGTAAATAGTGGTTCTATCGTCAGAGAGATCTCTCATAGTAACATATGTCAAAGGATTAAGTAACATTGTTCGTCTACAGACTTGAGGACTTAATTCACTGGAGGAAGCTCAAGAAATTGATCAAGCCTCAGTAATATAAATCAAGATTGTGGATTTAATCAAGTGACAAAGATCTCGTCAGGGTATCAATTAATTACAAGGATTTAGTCTGAAGAAAATCAAGAGTATTAAAGTCAAGGCATGAAGAAACGTCACGGAAGTTAGTCACTCATGAACCAGACAGTACATCGAGTGTCAACATTGAAGTGGTGGAATTGATTCATAATTGACAGTGATTTTCAGAAAATTTTCAGAAGAATGGTTGCTGCTCAAGATTAGTATTAATTCTCTATTAATTAATTAAGTCATATAATTTAATTAAGAGAATAAATTAAATCTGCAAAGATTAATTTATTGATTAATTGAATTAATTGATTAATTAATTCAGAATTATTATTTGATTAAAATCTGTTTTAATCCAGCAAGACTATCTTTTGTATTAGCAAGACAATCGGTATGACAATCAATAGTCATACCGAAAGTCATGCTAGTTCATTTAGATTGTCTTGCCGAAAGTTCTATCAGCTCAATGGATAGTCCTATCGAAAGTCCTTCCAGTTAAAAGGATTGTCATGCTAAGCTAAAAGGATTGTCTTGCCAGTTAAATCAAGGATTGATTTAATATAAAAGAACTGAAGCTGATTTTCAACAGAAGCAGTGCATTAAATATCAAATACAGAAGAACACAGAACAGAGAAAAATAGCAGAGAACTTATTGCAAATTCACAGATCATTTATTTCTAGTATTTATTTTTAAATCTAATCCACTAGAAATCCTTTTCTTGTTCTTGTGTAACTATCTAGCGGATCAAAATCCCTAGAACTTAATCTCAAATTGCATTTAGCATTTGATCCTTTTTATTACAAAAATAGAAAAAGTTCATGTCGAATTTATTCTAGATTTGGAATAATTTATTTGAGATTAATCCCTTGTAAATGATACCGTTGTTGTAACACCTTTCAAGTTTAATAATAGTTTTATTTAACTTGAATTTTTTTTTCTCCTTTTTTTATTCCGCATTTTATTCGATTAAATGGTATTGTTTGTATTCAACCCCCCTTCTACAAACATATTGAGACCTAACAATTGGTATCAGAGCCTTCTGATTAACGAACAAATCAAGATCCTAGACTTTTGTGATTCTTTCACTCCTTGAATTTTTATTTACTCAAAAAAAAATCATCATGTCTACACAAAAAGTTGGAACCATTAAAATTCCACTATTCGATAAAGAAAATTATGTTATGTGGAAGAAGAAGATGCTATTGTTTTTACAAGTTGCAAATCCCAAATATCTGGAAGTGTTAAAGAAGGGTCCAAAAATTCCGATGGTTATTGAACCAGAGGTAATAGAAGATGATGTGGTGATTACCAAAGCTAGAACCTATGTAAAAGATCCTGAGGATTTTTCTCCTGCTGAAAAAGAAGAAGCCTCCCTGGATGCTAGCCTTCAATTAATTTTAGTAGATTCCCTTGATCCCTTGATGAATAGACATGTGATGAACTGTAAAGATTCCAAACACATCTGGGAAACTATTGAGGTGATTAATGAAGGCACAGAGGAAGTTAGGGAGAACAAGTTAGAAATCCTAACCTCTGAGTATGAATACTTTAAATACAATCCAGGAGAAGGAATCACTGAAGTGTTTGAGAGGTACAATGCATTGATCAACAACCTGAACATTAATGGTAAATACTATTCAATCAGGGAGGTCAATAAAAAGTTCCTTTTAACACTGCCAACTCATCTCGAACATAGAATCACTGCCATAAGAGAAGCAAGAGATCTGAGTGAGAATTCTGTGGAAATGATCTATGGTGTGTTAAAGACCTATGAGTTGGAGCAGATTCAGCAGAAGGAAGTCTACGGGAAAGGAAGAGTGGTCAGCACGTCTACTGCTCTAGTAGCTGAAGAACAACAACAACAATCTCAACAGTCAGAAAGAATGGTACAGTCTTCCAAGGCTAAAGAAAATGTGATAGTAGCAGAATTTGATCCTCCTACTACAAATCAATCAGGAGATGATTTTTATTCCTTGGAAGAACCGAAGCAATTGGAAGATGAGTCAATGGCCCTGATTGTCAAGAGATTCTCCAATGTCAGATTCAAGAGGAATCCCAAGTTCAAGTACAAGTCCAACTAAACCGATTCCAGAACGGTGGATCTTCATCCTCTAACACCAGCAGTGGTGGGTACAAAACATGGATGGTTGATCGAAGCACCATTCGATGCTTCAACTGTAATGAGTTAGGACACTTTGCCACAGGATGCAGGAAGCCAAAACAATTTAGGAAGAACTCTTATGATTCTAATCAGATGAGTAAATATGAAAGGGCTTACCTGGCAAAGGGAAGAAGCTGGGATGATACTGACAGTGAAGATGAAGAAGTTGGGAATCTTGCTCTCATGGCTAGTGATGCAAACACCTCATCTTCAAGAAAAGAGGTAAAATTTACTGATGCTGAATTAGTTTATCATCTAGGAGGTTCTTTAGATTGTGCTCGTCGTGATAATGAAATGTTAAATCAACAAATCAAAGACCTTGAGAAAGAGGTCAATGAATTAAGACTTGTGCACATTAATCAAGGTAAATTAAAAGAACAAGTATCTGTTCTAGAGAATAGAGTTGACTGTTATAGACAACTCGAAACTATTCTCAAAGACAAGATCACCGGTCTTGAGACTAAGGTCAAAGCTTACTTTAATTCTTGCTCTAAGGCTAAAGAGTTCTACAATAAGCAAGCTATTAATCAAACATCTGGAGTAGGTTATGATTATAATGTTGCTATTGGAGAATTAGGCATAAACTCCCCTCCTCATGTCTGTGCTAAAGGTAGGGAAGTACCACATGTGCTTAAGGGTGTTGATGAACCCCTCTATAAAAAATCAATTGCTGAACCATTTGATGAGACCTCATTTATTATTCAAGAAGAAATCCGTGCTGAAGATCTTGCTAATGAGAAAGTTGTTTCCAAGTCAAGTGTGTCAAAGGTTCCAGTCAAAGTTGTGAAAGCAACTGAGACTAACTCAGACACACATGAGTTGGATAACAAAAATGCCATGTTTACCATGCATAAGTTGCCTGTTGTTAATCCCTCTCATAAAGCATGTGGTGTTCCTGATTGTATGTCTTGTGCTTTTAATTTGATGTATGCTTATTTTAATGGTAAGCATGTTTCTAATGATAAGACTACACCTCGTTAGCATGTGAATAATAGGAAGCATGATAGGTCTAAGACTGCTAGTCCTCCTAAAGCTAGAAAGGAGACATTTGTGCCTAAGCCTAAACAGAAAGTTGTCAAGGCTGTTTACAAGGTCAAATGTCCAGTCATTGAGAAAGTTGAGAACATTAAAGTTAAGAATGTTGTTTTTCCTGATAAAGGCCAATTTTACAAGTATGCCGGACCCAACCACGCTTGGGTTCTGAAGAAGGTCTAATCCATTTGTATTGCAGGGCATTAAACAGGTACAACCGGTAATGTGGATTCTTGACAGCGGATCGTCAAGACATATGACCGGAGATAGAGCCCTGCTATCAAATGTGGTTGAGAAAGCTGGCCCAGTGGTTACCTTTGGAGATAACAGCAAAGGTTTAACTGAGGGATATGGCTGTTTGCTAGCTGGAAATGTTATCATTGAAAATGTGTATGTTGTGCAAGGACTTGAACACAATCTGCTTAGCATTAGTCAGTTCTGTGACAACGGCCACAATGTTTTATTCGACAAGCTGAAGTGTCAGATTCTGCACAAGAAAAATGAAAAACCCTCCTTGATGGGAATCCGGAAAGGAAATCTGTTCGTAGCTGACATAAACTCTGGAAGCAATCCTGAAGTCAATTGTTTCTATTCAAAGGCATCGTCAGATGAGAGTTGGCTATGGCACACGAGACTTTCCCATCTCAATTTCAAAATAATGAATTCTCTTGTCAAAAGAGAATTGGTCAGAGGTCTGCCTCAGCTGGAATTCTCCCCAGAAGGACTGTGTGAGGCTTGCCAGAAAGGAAAGTCAAAGAAAGCAAGTCACAGAGGCACTGACACATCCTCCATAACTTGTGTTCTGCAATTATTGTACATGGATTTATTTGGACCAGTTAATGTTCTTTTGATGTCAAAGAAGTGCTACTGTCTTGTGATAGTTGATGACTATTCCAAGTATACGTGGGTTTTATTCCTTCACTCTAAGGATGAAACACCACAAGTTGTGATTGATCATATCAAGTTGATCGAGATCGAGTTAGATTCTAATGTCCTTGTTAGAGCAATCAAGTCAGATAATGGAACAGAATTCAAGAATTCACTTCTCAATGGATTCTGTACAGACAAAGGGATTACCAGACAATTTTCAGCTCCTAGAACCCCTCAGCAAAATGGAGTGGTAGAAAGGAAGAATCGTACATTGATTGAAGCTGCAAGAACGATGTTAAGTGAATCAGGTCTTCCAATGTACTTTTGGGCTGAAGCTGTCAATACTGCATGTTATACTCAGAATCGAACTCTAATCAACAAAGACTTCATGAAAACTCTTTATGAGATTATGAATGAACAGAAACCTTCTATCAAATACTTTCATGTATTTGGTGCCAGATGCTTCGTGCTCAAGGATGGAGATGATCGTCGTGGTAAATTCGAGGCAAAGGCATATTAGGGTATTTTTGTTGGATATGGAAGAAGATCATACAGGGTGTATATCATTGATCAACACAAAGTAACTGAAAGTGTAAATGTTACATTTGATGACACTAAACTCCCTAGTATCCAAACTGAAGATCCTTCTGATAAACTGAAGTTTGATGATATGTCAGATTCAGAATCAGAACATGATCAAGAACCTGAGGTTGTTGCTGGTGAAGAACCTGTTAATCATGATGATACTCAAGGTAATGGTGATGGAAACATTGGCAACAATGGAGATACCACTACTACTGACGAAGAATCATCAAGTCAACCTGACAACAACTCAGGGGGAGATGCTGAAGGATCAACTAGTAGGACACAACATCCCAATGAGTTTCGAGGCGAATCATCAAGATCAAATCTTCCAAGACAGACTGTCTGGAATAAATCTTCCAACTTCTGATTCATCAAGTTCTGATGAGCCAAATTCTGATAACTCTGGAAACTCTGATTCTTCAATTCATGAAGGATCCAATTCAAATTCTGAAATTTCAGAGAGTATAATTACAGGGGGAACATCAGAAAATACTGATGGAGACAGCATGGATCATGGGGGAGGATCCAGTTCTAGAGAACAACTTCCATCTGCAAGGAAGTGGACTAAATCACATACACCTGACTTAATAATTGGAGATCCTGAAGCAGGTGTCAGAACTAGAATAGCAACATCAAATGAATGTCTCTATCATTTCTTTCTATCTCAGACTGAACCAAAGAAAGTGGATGAAGCTCTTCAAGTTACTGATTGGGTACAAGTAATACAAGAAGAGTTAAATGAATTTGAAAAAAATAAAGTTTGGACCTTAGTTCCAAGACCAAAGAACAGATCTATTGTTGGTACTAAATGGGTGTTCAGAAACAAAACTGACAGTGATGGCATAATTATAAGAAACAAAGCAAGGCTGGTTGCTAAAGGCTGCTCTCAACAGGAGGGTATTGATTATGATGAAACATTTGCACCAGTTGCTAGATTGGAAGCCATAACAATCTTTTTGGCTTATGTTGCTCACAAAAAGTTTAAAGTCTTTCAAATGGATGTGAAAAGTGCTTTTCTCAATGGAGAATTGGAGAAAGAGGTATATGTTGAACAACCTCCAGGATTTGTAGATTCAAAATTTCCAAATCATGTCTACAGATTAGACAAAGCACTTTATGGCCTTAAACAAGCTCCAAGAGCATGGTATGAGACTTTAGCTCAATTCCTTCTGGAAAGTGGATTTCACAGAGGCACAATTGATAAAACACTGTTCTACCTCAACCATGGAAAGGACTTACTTTTAGTACAGATATATGTTGATGATATCATATTTGGTTCTACTAATGCCAAACTCTGTGAAAGGTTTGCAAAGCTAATGTAGTCAAGATATCAAATGAGTATGATGGGAGAACTTAGCTATTTTCTGGGACTTCAAGTCAAGTAAAATGAAGAAGGTACTTTCATAAATCAATCCAAAAATACCAGAAATTTACTGAAAAAATTTAGAATGCAAGACTGTTCAATTGCATCCACTCCCATGGCCACTAAACCAAGTTAAATAAAGATACTGGTTCATCAGTAGATATTACTAACTACAGAGGTATGATTGGCTCTTTACTCTATTTAACTGCAAGTAGACCTGATATCATGTATGCTACCTGTCTTTGTGCAATATTTCAGGCTGATCCAAGAGAACCTCATCTAATAGCTGTGAAAAGAATTTTTAAGTACCTCAAGAGTACAGCTGATCTAGGATTGTGGTATCCTAGGGAATCAGATTTTAAGCTAATTGGTTACTCAGATGCAGATTTTGCAGGATGCAAAATAGACAGGAAAAGCACTAGTGGAATCTGCCAATTTTTTGGAGGCAGATTGGTTTCTTAAATTAGCAAGAAACAAAAATCAATTTCCACATCAACTGCAGAAGCAGAATATATTGCTGCAGGAAGCTGTTGTGCACAGATTCTTTGGATGAAGAATCAGTTACTAGATTATGGGTTAGAATTTTCTAAAATACCTATTTACTGTGTTAATCAAAGTGCTATTACTATGACAGGTAATCCAGTTTAACACTCAATGACAAAGCACATCAGCATTAGGTACCATTTCATAAGTGAACATGTGATGAAAGGTGTTAGGAATATATGTGCATTAGTTTGATGATATGTTTAACAAAATACTTAAGTAGAAGTTTAGTGTTTGCAGCCTCAACGGATAAGACCACTTTGGCTATCCGTTGATGGTGCAGCTTTACTTAGAAATAAGTCTAGTGTTGTAGCACATTTCAGTCTCTGTATTTAAGATATAATTCTTAGAAGTTGAGAGAAAATATAAGTCATGTTGACTACTAGAAGATATGCAAATAGGAAGGCCAATTGTAAATATTTCATGCCTTGTAATTTTGTATAAATGAAGTGGTATTAACGGATGTCTTGAAGACCTTCAACGGATGAGAAACAAAGCTTCAACGGATGTCTCTAAAGCTTCAACGGATAGAGCTTCAACTGCTAACACATCAATGGATAAAGCCATCAACGAATGAAGGCTTCAACGGATGTTCTGTTAAATAGCAGTTGATAAGTGGTAGTTGTAACAGCAGACAGAGGCACATGGGTTGACAGAGATAACTGAAATGTGGAAGCCTAATTTCAGGAACATCAGAAAAAGCAGCCGTTCTACTCTAGTACAATGAGGCAATAGTCAACAAAGTACTTGAGTGATATGGAGAAAAAACAAGTGGAGAACTTATTTTATTATTGTATTTTTATCTTTGTCTTCACTTGTACACTTGGTGATATATAAACCAAGTAGCAGCTAGTAATTAGATAAGAATTTTTCCAGTGCTGTTTAGAAAAATCTTGAGAGAAAAATTATCTAGTTTGTACTAGGACGCAGCTGTGATCAACATCTTGAATCACAGATTTTCTGAAATACCATCTCTGGTGGAACAACAAATCCACCAGAAAAGTTTTTAAGGTCTGTTGTGTTCTTTACATTAGTGCTTGAATATATATCTGTCTGTATTAGCTTAAAGCAATTCACACACTTGTTTATCTTGAACACAAAACCTTTAAAACTGCTCAAAACTTGAAAAAGTTTTGAGATTTACATTCAACCCCCCCTTCTGTAAATCTCATTGTTAGTCCACTAGGAATAACAATTGGTATCAGAGCAAGCTCTTGACACACAAAGAGTTTAAAGATCTTGGAAACTAACAAAGATGAGTAAGAAGGATATTGGAGTAAAAATCCCAGTTCTTGACAAAGACAATTATCACCATTGGAAGGTGAAAATGCACCTTCATCTACTCTCCCAAGATGAAGGTTATGTAAACTGCATTGAGAATGGTCCTCACATTCCCCACAAAGTAGCCACAGTTGCTACGGCCATAATTGCTGTTGGTCAATCCATTCCAAAACCTAGAGCAGAATGGACAATGGAAGACACAGAAGAAGTCCACAAGGATAAGAAGGCTATGAACATTTTGTTTAATGGTCTTGACAAGGATATGTTTGATAATGTGATAAATTGCACAACTGCCAAAGAGGTTTGGGACACAGTTCAGCTACTGTGTGAAGGTACAGAACAAGTAAAAGAAAATAAAATGCAGCTTCTCATTCAACAGTATGAGTATTTTCATTTTGAAGAAAATGAATCTTTAAATGACACATTCAATAGATTCCAAAAGCTGTTGAATGGACTGAAGCTGTATAGTAGAGTGTACCAGGTGAAGGATTCAAATCTTAAATTTTTAAGATCCTTGCCAAAGGAATGGAAACCCATGACTGTCTCCTTGAGAAACTCTCAAGATTATAAGGACTTCACTCTTGAAAGATTATATGGAATCTTGAAGACTTATGAACTAGATCTGGAACAGGATGAGGTATTGGAGAAGGGAAGAGAGAAAGGAGGTTCAGTTGCCTTGGTAGCTGAAAATGAGAAAGAATGCAAACAAGAAACTGTGAGATCTACATCAAACTCCAAAGATGGCACAAGCAAATCAGAATCAAGCAAGGGTAAGGAGCAAGTTGCTGAGAATGAAGACAACTGCAGCCAAGATGACTCTGATGGTATTGATGAGCATCTTGCATTTCTGTCCAGGAGATTTGCAAAGATGAAATTTAGGAAAAACACTAGAGCCACTAAACCTCATAAGAACATGGTGGACAAATCCAAGTTCAAGTGTTTCAATTGTGGTATAAGTGGACACTTTGCAAGTGAGTGCAGAAAGCCAACTTCTGAAAAGAAGAAATTTGACCAAGTAGATTACAAAAAGAAATATTTTGATCTGCTCAAGCAAAAGGAGAGGGCTTTCATTACTCAAGAAAAAGACTGGGCAGCTGATGGAGAAGAAGAGGATGAAGATGTGGAATATGTCAACTTGGCTCTCATGGCTGATTCTGAGGAAAATAAAGTTAGTTCATCAAGCAACCAGGTAATCACTACTGTTTTAACACAGCTTACTAAAGAAGAGTGCAATGATGTTTTTAATGACATGTCTACTGAATTGTATCATTTGCGTGTGTCTCTTAAATCTCTTGCTAAAGAAAATAGTAGGATTAAAGAGAACAATCTGTTTTTAAGTAATAGAAATGCTGTGTTAGAAGATAAGTTGATTGACCTAGAGAAAACTAAGCTACATTGTATATCTGTTGAAAATGAACTAGCTGAATCTGTTAAGAAAGTAGAAATACTTTCCAATCAATTAGAGAGAGAGCAAGAGGTGATTAAAGCCTGGAAGACATCTAGGGATGTTGGTGCTCAAATTTCCAAGGTCCAAGGAATTGAATCATTCTGTGAGACTGCCTGGGATAAAAACAAAAAGAAACTGGAATTAATTGATGGGCTGTCAACGGATGTGGAATCAACGGATGATGAAAGTTATCCGTTGAAGGAAGAAAAGGAGCATCCGTTGAAGGTTCCTCAATTAAAACAGGCAGATGTTTCTAAAAGTGAAAATTTAAAGAAACTCAACAAAAAGTTTGGTTCACCTTCCAAGAACTTTGTCAAAGGAGAAGCAAGCACATCCAAAGATTTCAGTAAGGTGAATATAGGACACATGACCTTAGAACAGTTAAAGAATAGGCTCAAAGTGGTTGAGGATAAAAAGGAAACTAAAAGGAAATCTAATAGAAATGGGAAGGTAGGGGTTAATAAACATAACAATTACACACCTGATAAGTATGCTCCTAGAAAAAGCTGTGTGCATTGTAGTAGTGTTAATCATCTATCTGCTAATTACAAATCTATTAAGAAAACTCCCATACCTGTACCCTCTTCCATGCCTAATATGTCTGCATCACCTCTGCATGCTATGCCTGTTATGTCTCAACAGAATCCTTATGCACATTTTGCAAACATGCCATATTTTAACAATCCTTATCTTGCTGCATTTAGTATGCCTCAAATGCCATACAATATGCCAATATGGAATAACATGCTTGCAAAATCCCCGCCTTATCAAATTCCAAATGTGCTAAATGATTCTGTGACTAACCCTACACCTCAACCAACTACATCTAAGATCAAGAATGACTCAAAGTTACCTAAGTCTAAAGATGCAGGAGGAATAAAGTCTAGGAGAAAGGCTAACAGGAATGGACCCAAGGAAACTTGGGTACCAAAATCAACTTGATTGATTTTATGGTGTGCAGGGAAAAAGAAGAAATCTATGGTACTTGGACAGTGGCTATTCAAGACACATGACAGGAGATTTCTCCCTGCTCACTGAGTTTAAGGAGAAAGCTGGCCCTAGCATAACCTTTGGAGATGACAGCAAAGGGTTTACTATGGGATATGGCTTGATTTCAACAAGGAATGTCATCATTGATGAAGTTGCATTAGTTGATGGTCTCAAACACAACTTACTGAGTATCAGTCAACTATGTGATAGAGGGAATACAATTTCCTTCAATTCAGAAGCCTGTGTTGTCACCAGCAAGAAAGACAACAAAGTGGTTCTAACTGGAGTTAGAAAAGGGAATGTGTACTTAGCTGACTTCAACTCTACAGATGCAGAATCTATTACTTATCTCTTCAGCAAAGCAAGTTCAGTTGAGAGTTGGCTATGGCACAAGAAGCTATCCCATTTGAATTTCAAGACAATGAATGATCTAGTCAAAAAGGACTTAGTTAGAGGAATTCCTCTAGTTGAATTCTCAAGGGATGGTTTGTGTGATGCTTGTCAGAAAGGCAAACAAAGGAAAACATCATTCAAAAAGAAGCTTGAAACAACAATTGATGAACCATTACAGCTGCTACATATGGATTTGTTTGGACCAGTCAATGTATTGTCAATTGCAAGAAAAAGATATTGCTTAGTGATTGTAGATGATTTCTTAAAGTTTTCATGGGTCTATTTTCTTGGATCAAAGGATGAAGCAAGTGAAATCATTATCAATCACATCAGGCAAGTCAATAATCATCCTGACTTGAAGGTTAGGAATATCAGGAGTGACAATGGAACTGAGTTCAAGAATTTGTCAATAAGGCTGTTCTGTGAAGAAAATGGAATCATGCATGAGTTCTCAGCTCCAAGAACACCTCAGCAAAATGGGGTAGTTGAAAGAAAGAACAGATCTTTGATTGAGGCTGCCAGAACAATGCTTGAAGAATCAAAGTTACCAACATATTTCTGGGTTGAAGCTGTTAATTGTGCCTGCTACACTCAGAATATTTCTTTGATCAATCAAGCTAAAGGCATGACTCCTTATCAGTTGTTCAAGAGAAAAAAACCAACTCTAAACTTTCTTCATGTCTTTGGATGTAAATGCTTTATACTGAGGAATCAATCTGACCATAAAGGGAAGTTTGATGCAAAGACTGATGAAGGGATATTTGTTGGTTACTCAGCTGGAAAATCTTATAGGGTCTACAATCTAAGAACCAACATTATTATGGAATCTGTGCATGCTGTGTTTGATGATAAAAAGATTGATGGACTAACAGATGAGGGACACAATGAGAGACTCAAATTTGACAACATTGAGATATATTGTGATGATAGTGAAGAGGAGATTGATGGAGATGACACTTCAAAAGGGATTCAAAATATGCCCTTGGATAATGCACAAAATTCTGCATCCGTTGATAGAGGCAATGCAGTATCCGTTGAAAGACATAGTGCATCATCCGTTGAAGTACAAAATGAAGCATCCGTTGATCATAGTTCATCAACGGATAATCGATTTACATCATCAGTTGATAGAACTCCAAATTCCCTGCAAAAAACCAACAACTCAGGGGGAGTTTCAACTAATCAACACTCTGTCTCACATCATGACAATACTGAGGCCACCTCATCTAGAGCAAATCTTCCACCTCAAAGGAAATGGACCAAGAATCATCCCTTTGAACTGATCATTGGTGATGCATCATCTAAAGTGCAAACAAGAAATGCTACTCAAGATGAATGTCTGTATAGTAGTTTTCTATCTCAGGAGGAACCTAAGAAAGTGGAAGAAGCTTTATTGGATCCAGATTGGATATTAGCTATGCAGGAAGAGCTGAACCAATTTGAGAGAAATAAAGTTTGGAAGCTGGTACCCAAACCAAAGAACAAGAGTCCTATTGACACAAAATGGGTATTCAGAAACAAGATGGATGAAAATGGCATTGTCATAAGGAATAAAGTCCGATTGCTAAAGGATATTCTCAACAAGAGGGAATAGATTTTGATGAAACATATGCTCCTATTGCAAGACTTGAAGCCATCAGAATTTTTCTAACCTATGCAGCCCATGCCAATTTCAAAGTCTATCAAATGAATGTCAAGAGTGCATTTCTAAATGGGAAATTGGAGGAAGAAGTCTATGTAAGTCAACCTCCAGGGTTTGAAGATCCAAATTTTCCAGACTATGTGTATTATCTGTTGAAAGCACTCTATGGACTGAAGCAAGCACCTAGAGCCTGGTATGAAACCCTATCAAAATTCCTTTTGGAGAATCACTTCACTAGAGGTACTGTTGATAAAACTCTCTTCTTTAGGAATGTTAATGGCTCTAGTATACTTGTTCAAATTTATGTAGATGACATAATATTTGGTTCTAAAGATAATAAACTTTGCAAAAAGTTTGCTAAGCTAATGCAAAGTAAGTATGAAATGAGCCTGATGGGAGAACTAACCTATTTTCTTGGTTTACAAGTTAAACAAGTTAGTGATGGAATTTTCATTAGTCAAACTAAATATATTCATGATCTTCTAAAAAGGTTTGACTTAATGGAATGTTCATCTGCAAAAACTCCCATGGCCACTGCCACCAAACTTGAATTGAATAAGACTGAAAGGTCTGTGGACATTACAAGTTATAGAGGCATGGTTGGTTCACTTTTATATTTAACTGCCAGTAGACCAGATATAATGTTTACTACATGTCTGTGTGCTAGATTTCAAGCTGATCCTAGGGAGTCTCACTTAATTGCTATCAAGAGGATTTTCAGATATCTCAAGGGTACACCAAATTTAGGTATTTGGTATCCTAGAGAATCTGGCTTTGATCTAATTGGTTATTCAGATGCAGACTATGCAGGTTGCAAAATAGACAGGAAAAGTACAACAGGCTCCTGCCAATTCCTGGGAAACAAGCTTGTATCATGGTTTAGCAAAAAGCAAAATTCAGTCTCTACTTCTACAGCTGAGGCTGAATACATTGCTGCTGGAAGTTGCTGCTCTCAAGTGTTATGGATGAGGAATCAACTCCTTGATTATGGACTTCATGTTGACAAAATTCCTATCTTTTGTGACAACACAAGTGTCATAGCCATAACAGAGAATCCTGTGCAGCACTCAAGGACCAAGTACATTGATATCAAGTACCACTTCATCAAGGAGCATGTCATGAATGGTACAGTGGAACTACATTTTGTTCCAAGTGAACAACAAATTGCAGACATATTTACCAAGCCACTTGATGAATCAACATTCACAAGATTGGTAAGTGAGCTAGGTATGCTTAATTACTCATAAAATTTATGTCCTTATTGCAATTTGAATTGAAGCCTGAAATGTATTAGTTACTAGAACAAATTTGACTTCTTAACAAAGATTATTCCATCAACGGATATTTCCTATCCGTTGAAAGTCAAAATTGTTCTGTCAACGGATGTTCACTATCCGTTGAAAGACATATACATTTCTGGAATTTTTATCCGTCAACGGATAAAACTGAAGTACCTTTCAACGGATGACAGTTTACTTTATCCGTTGAAATGTCACATCAGTCGATTCAGGTGTTTCACAGCCGTTGATTCTATTTTCTTAACCGTTGATACTCATACATACAGCTGTATGTATTTGTTTTAAAGGTAGTTTTTAGAATACTTACAGTTTATTCTTAAACGGCTGAAACTCACTTACATATATTTATTGTTTAATCTTTTATTTATGCTTTTTAATTTGAGAAAGTATATAAGCCCTTCTGATTTTTCATTTTTACTTTACGCTTTCTTGAAATTTCAAAGCTTTTACCATTTTCTCTCTGCAAATCCTTCAAGTTATTCTCTACAACTTCTACTTACAACAATGGCACCTGTAATAAAAATTATGTCTCAATCTGGGTTCATCTATGAGAAGAACAATTTCATAGCTTTGGTAGCAAAGAATGAAGCCCACTCAGATTATCACAAAATGATGGACTTCATCAAAAACTGTAAACTTAGCTATGCAATGCTGGAAGCCCCAACGATTTACTATGAAGTAGTTGAGGAGATTTGGACAACTGCTGAGTTCAACTCCATAGATATGATCTCTTTCACTCTCAAAGGTAAAAATCACTGTGTTAACTGTGATGATTTACTAGCATGTTTTAAATTGCCTGAGAACAATGCCATGACACCACACACTGATAATGATGTATCCAGCATGTTAGATTCCATAGGTTATTCTCTTAACTCTGCTAGTTTAGGGAGTATTAAAAGAAAAGGCCTTAGGAAAGAATGGAGTTTTCTTGAGGATGCCTTTATCAAGGTTTTCTCTGGGAAAATTAGTAATTTTGATGCCATAACTTCATCTCTTGTTAATATGCTCTATATGCTTGTTTCTGATAGGTATTTTAACTTTAGCAATTATGTTATGCTAGAATTGGGTACTAGATTAGGTAACAAAGCTAATAGACCTAATAACATCTATTATGCTAGATTCTTTATGTTATTGGCTAACCATGTTGCTGAAGGTTTGGTCATAACCAATGAGAATAATAAACTCAAGTGCTGGGCACAAGAGAAAAGAGTTCTTGCAGATTTATTGAGAATGGATCTCAACAGCAGTGTACCATTGGTATATTTACCAATCATGGATGCACCTCAGGTAAATGAGGTAATTGTTTCTACAACTCCTACTTCTTCCAACCCCTCTATGTCTTTATCTTCTAGTGTGCCCATGGAATCTGTGACAATGCCCCAACAGATTCCTACCAAGGTCACCAAAACTAAAATTTCAAAATCAAAGACAAAGAAAACCACCTCTGTTGTTTCTCAAAAGACAACAGTTGTAACACCTACCCTTAACCCTGAGGGGAGTGAACAGGGTGTGAGTGGTGAGGGGAGGGGTGAACATCAAAGAAACCCCCAGGATAAGGAAGGAAAGATAAGTGCTTCCCAAGCTAGCCAAGCCACAGTTTCTCAAAAAGCTGTGGTGGTTGAAAAGGTCTCTAGCATATCCCTAGCTGCATCCTCCCAAAAGGATGTAACTATTGAAAATAGTTCCCAACCAGGAACACAGAACAAACGAGGGAGGGACACTGAAACCAAACACTCGCCAACAAAAGCTTTTATTAGAAGAAAGAGGGCTAGAACCCAACCTTCTACACAGGGTGCACACACTGCACAGATACATCCATCTGTATCTATGCCTTCTCAAACTCAGTTTGATGTGGCTCCAACAAATGTGGAATCACAGCCCCATTCTCTCACAATTCACACACATCAATCTCCACACACTTCATCACCATCTCTGGATGTGGATATGTTATTCCCATCAATTCCTGATTCTCCCTCTTTACAACTCAGGGAGGAGCCCCACTCAAATACAGGTGATCATCATCTTTTAGATGATTTGTTGGATCACCCGCAAATTCTTTCAGATGTAATTGAAGGATCTGTGTCACCAAAACTCAAATCAATCCACACAGATTCAACAGTTATATCACTTTCAATTTCTACTTCTTTTCCTTCTTCAACGGATATCACTCATCCGTTGACAGGTGGTTGTTCTTCAACGGATAAGCTTAACAGCAGTTATCCGTTGATACCATCAGTGTCACCTTCAACGGCTATTCCATATCCGTTGATAGTCTCTACACACTAAACTGAAACAATTCCAAGTGTAGAAGACATGATTACTGTACAATCACTTTTAGGACTGAGGGAAGGGAGTGACAATTTGAGTGAGAGGCTGGGTTGCTCCCAGGCAAAAGGAGAGATTGAGAGCTCAAATAAGCATGCTATTTCTTCCAGCATGGCAAAAGTAAGTGAGAGGAGTACCACCTTAGTAGGTGAAGGTGAGGGTGTGAGGAGTGTGAGCCAGGGGGAGCCCCTGATGCAAGAATATAGAGAAAAAGAGAGAAAGGCAGGTACAACAGATATAAGGGTGAATCCAGCCATTGCTAGTGAGTCAATGATTGTGGATGATGCTGAAAAGGAAAGACAATTTCAGCAACATTACAAAGCTGTAATTGATAACATTTCCTTGGATGCTGACACTTTTACTCATCCTGTGTCAGCCTATCAGTTGTTGGCTGCTCAGGGCAATGAGGAGGCAGAAAAGACACTACATCTAGTACATACAACAGAATCTCTTCAAAGGGATAAAGCTGCTATTAACAAGATGCCTTCTACAGCTGGTGAGTCATCTGAGGAATTTGGAGTAAATTCTGATGATAATGACTCTGTTTCTTTTGATGGAAGCATGAACTTAGGGGGAGATGAAGGCCCTAGTTCTATTCCAAATTTACCTGAATGGGCCTTGAAAAAGGAGTCTACATCAGGGCAATTCAATGTCTCCTTAGTCAAACAAATCAGTACTATCCAACAGGCCATTAAGAAAACTTCACAAGCTGGTACCAAGGCAATCCTTACAGCTCACCTGGACTCACTGCATCTCATGAAGTTGCAGCAAGTAAGACAGAATCTGAGTGTGGATGAACTCAAGAAGGATATTGCTGACTTGAAATCCTACAATTCTGAAAAATTGGATTCAGTCATGCCCTATGGTACAATGAAGGACTTATTGTTGAGATTGAAAAAGGATTCAAATACTGAAAAGAGGTTGGCTAAGTTAGAAGACAAAGTCCAACTTATTGAAAATTCTTTGGCCAGCATTCTTCACAACCAACACTCTCAAACAAGTCTACTTATGCAGCTAGCAAAGGCACAAGGTTTGACCCCTCTCCTTGATGATAACAAAAAGGGGGAGAGAAAAAGGGAAGGGGAAGGAGAGCCATCTACAAAAATCCAGATATCTAAAGTGCTAGTTCCTGCCATCACTACTTCTCCAATTATGCAAATCAAAGGAAAGTCTGATGGAATTGACCTAATCCAGCTAGCAGCAGCTGAAATTCAAGTGAAAGAGCAAAGGAGGAGAATTGATGAAAGGATGCAACAAGTGTTTGGCTCAACACAAGATAAATCAATATCCGTGAAACATAGCACAAAGGTTGAACCAATCATTATGGAGCACAAGCCAGAAAGGAGGAATAAGGTTGGAGAGACTTCTTTCAAGAATCTAAAACCTATGGTTCTCAAGCCCAACACTAGATCCAGCAAGGACTCCACAAAGAACCCCCTAGACTTTGCTCAGATGAAAGAAGTGGACTTTCCTCTTCCAAAGCCTGATGAAGACAAAGTTTTGGGTGCTAACATCATAAAGTACAAGGAGACCAAGGACATAGTTGAAAGAATGAAAATGGCCATTATCTTTAGAGAGGGAAAGAGTATATGTGTGATGCAAGGACATCCCAAATTTTCAAAGGCCAAGAGGGAAGAAACCAAAAGGTTGAAGAAAGAAGCTGAAAAACTCAAGGCTGACAAAAGAGCACAAGCAAAGCTTGAACAACAGCTAAAGTCAAGTCAAGTTGAAGGAGAGAAAGGAATTGAAGTCAGGGGTGAAGACAAGATTGCAAACCTAGATGAGGTTTTTGGGAGTATATTTGGTGAGAGTATGGAGGAAAGAGAGGAATGGCAGAAGGGAAACAGAAGAAAGGCCAAGGCACATAGAAGGAGTGAAGATAACACTGAAGAAACTAAATCAATATCTAAACCACTACCTTCCATACCTGAACCGTGTGTTGCTGATCCCACTATAAACATCCATGGTGAACTAATCATCCCAAAAGAGGAACCTATTGATTGGGACACCATCAAATTGCCTACCTTTTTAACCACTCTTCCACTACCAAAGAAACAGAAAAGAAAATCCAAATCTACACCTCCCCTAACCTCTAAGAAATTCACTCAAAAACAAAAACCTAAGCCTATGCCACCCATTTCTAAAGATGATTATGTTCACATCTGTGACATAAAAGAAATTTCAGACATTGAACTCTATCTGGATGAGCTGGAGGATGTAAGGGGAATAGCTGCCTACAGACATCTACCAGAGAGATTGGTGTTCAGATACAAAGGAGCTGGGGAAAGAACATGGCCTCTCTACATGATTCTGAATGAAGGCTACTCTACCTTGATCAGAGTCTTTTCAGCCATACAAAAGGATTCTGGCTTTACCAGGACTGCCAAGACTGAAATTCTCAACAAGATTGCCAACATAAGGAAAACTTGGAGGGAGCTCAATGCTTTGTCCAGAACTTTACTTATTCAAGAAATGGGAATTACAATCCACAAATCACCTCATTGGTTGATGAAATTTAGAGATGATAAAGGAGTCAGAAGATTTTTCAGACTTGAAGACCAACTCAAGATTGCCAGCAATGAAACTCTCAAGGAAATGCAATCTAAGTTGGATATCAGTAATGAAGATGAAGCTGAATTCTACAGACAACTCCAACTCCAAATTGAGGAAAATGACAAAGGGCTAGGAAAGAAAACAAGGGAACAAAGAAGAAAAAGATGATTCGCTCAGACTAAAGGAGCACCCTTGGAAATTCTGTAAATCTTCAATTACCTCCTAGTATATACACTTTTGCAGCACTTTTAAATTTCTACTTAGTTTCAATTCATATATTTGTTAAGTGTTTTGTTATCATCAAGTTAACCCTGAATTTATGTCTACAGTTCTTATAAACATAAATAGGGGGAGATTGTTAGGAATATATGTGCATTAGTTTGATGATATGTTTAACAAAACACTTAAGTAGAAGTTTAGTGTTTGCAGCCTCAACGAATAAGACCACTTTGGCTATCCGTTGATGGTGCAGCTTTACTTAGAAATAAGTCTAGTGTTGTAGCACATTTCAGTCTCTGTATTTAAGATATAATTCTTAGAAGTTGAGAGAAAATATAAGTCATGTTGACTACTAGAAGATATGCAAATAGGAAGGCCAATTGTAAATATTTCATGCCTTGTAATTTTGTATAAATGAAGTGGTATCAACGGATGTCTTGAAGACCTTTAACGGATGAGAAACAAAGCTTCAACGGATGTCTCTAAAGCTTCAACGGATAGAGCTTCAACTGCTAACACATCAACGGATAAAGCCATCAACGGATGAAGGCTTCAACGGATGTTCTGTTAAATAGCAGTTGATAAGTGGTAGTTGTAACAGCAGACAGAGGCACATGGGTTGACAGAGATAACTGAAATGTGGAAGCCTAATTTCAGGAACATCAGAAAAAGCAGCCGTTCTACTCTAGTACAAAGAGGCAATAGTCAACAAAGTACTTGAGTGATATGGAGAAGAAACAAGTGGAGAACTTATTTTATTATTGTATTTTTATCTTTGTCTTCACTTGTACACTTGGTGATATATAAACCAAGTAGCAGCTAGTAATTAGATAAGAATTTTTCCAGTGCTGTTTAGAAAAATCTTGAGAGAAAAATTATCTAGTTTGTACTAGGACGCAGCTGTGATCAACATCTTGAATCACAGATTTTCTGAAATACCATCTCTGGTGGAACAACAAATCCACCAGAAAAGTTTTTAAGGTCTGTTGTGTTCTTTACATTAGTGCTTGAATATATATCTGTCTGTATTAGCTTAAAGCAATTCACACACTTGTTTATCTTGAACACAAAACCTTTAAAACTGCTCAAAACTTGAAAAAGTTTTGAGATTTATATTCAACCCCCCTTCTGTAAATCTCATTGTTTGTCCACTAGGAATAACAAAAGGTACACCAACAGATCAACAACTAGCAGATATCTTCACAAAACCACTATATGAAGCTACTTTTACAAGATTGGTAAATGAATTTGGAATGGTTTCAGGTTCTTTCTCAAAATCTGCTTAGTTTTTGTTCTCATGCATCAGACTTTATGATCAGTATTTACATATTGTCTTATCTTCATGTAATCTGTGCTTAAATTGTTATACATTAAATACTGATTGTTATTTGATATGGATCTTTATACTCTGATAGTGTTTTGAATGTTCTGTGACTATTCAATCCAATGAGGATAACTGTGCTAGATGCTGACCTAGTAGTCTTTAACATACTAGAAATCCCATGTTTGAATTAGTTGTTTATGTGGAAACTCATTAACACAAGAAAATTCTGATGTTGAACTTAATCAAATTTACTTTGTGTATCTTATTACTAAGTCACAAACTAGATTCTTGCTTCTTATCTGTCAAATTCTGATGTCAGTAAATCTTAAGGATAAACCACATGCTTAATAAGCCTCACTTATCTGAAGAAAAGAAAAGAAAATTGAAGTTAGGTACTCCTTTGAGATCTAGAGTAAATATGTGGAATGGAAGACCCAAGTGCATTGCTGTTATTAAGTTATATGCATTAGAAAAGCAAATAATTTTTTATTGGTGATTTTTCACATTCTCTGATTACGGGAGAAATACTCTGATAATAGCATAAATTCTGATAGCAGTTTTGACTCACTTACACTGAGAAGCCACTGTAAAAAGGAATTTCAAAAGATGCATAAAATGAGCAAAAACAGTTGAGGTGGATTCTTGCATAAATTTATTCTATTGTAGACATCATTATTAATGACATATTTTAAGCACTTTTCTTAGTTATGCCTTATTTCTAAGATGTACTGATGTTTATTAGACTTTAATCTTTATCTTATATTTTGCTAAATGCACACACTCTCACTCCATATGAATAATGAAAATTATTGTGGTGATTAAGTTTTTTTTTACAAACAGTTAAGTGTCATTTGCATAAATTCTGAGGACAAGTTCTGATGGAAGTTTTGATGATTAAACTCTGAAGAAACAAGTCAATATTTGTATGAAGAATCACAGTAACAAACATTAACTTTTTGAGTACAGAAGCCATGTTCTAATGACCGTTAAATTCTGATGTTAGTCAAGTTCTGATGCAAATCCTGATGGAAACTGTGATGCTTACGTGGAATTATTTATTTACTTGACTTATTTGTGGTAAATACTGAAACGGTCATATTTAATCAGAATATAATTAGGTGAGATAAAAATAGTCATAATCATTTGGTTAAGTGGGAAACGTGTTTGTCTTGAAAAACTGCATGTGCACATTAATTACTGCTTAGTTCTCGTGCCCACTAACTCCTGCTTTAACTTTTTACTAACTGTTCACATGTTGCCAGGTGTAAATTATCTGCCATGCTTCAAAAATATAGTTGTTATCACATGGGCTGTATAAATAAGAGAGTTAAAAGATTTTCTAATCTTTTACCTACTTTTCTTATTCTCTCATCTCTCTTATTTTCTCTCACCCACAAATATTCTATGAAGCTATTTTTCATACAGGCATTTTATGAAACACCTTGCAAACACTCTTTTTCTTATTTGATTTTTCACAGAAATGGCACCAAAAGACATTGTTTTCAATGGAGCTAAGTTTGTTCCGAACAACTACTTGGCTATTCTTAGCAAGGGTGAAGCTCCATCAGATGTTCACTTCATTCAGGACTTCCTTGTGAAAGTAATATGTCCTAAGTCCAATCATGTATTAGGATTTAGGAATAACTTTTTATGTAATCTGTTTTGATTTCATTGATATTAATAAAAGACTTGTTTTGTTTTTATTACGGGCTCTATCTATTTAAGTGTTTAAATAAGATATACCATAGTTTAGAGTAAAGCTTTTTATGGATTATGATGAGATCATAATAGTGAGACCTAAAAGATGATAACTCTAAACTTAAATAGTTCCTGGTCGTAGGATTACTAACTGGTAATTAATAATCCACAGAGATCGGTACATACTATTCTTGCTTCATTATGAAGGATGTCTGTTCCCATAGACATTTGTGTGGTGACACTATAGCTAGTATGTAGGTGCTTATTATAGAATAAGTTCACTGAACATGACTCGCACAGCTGAACAACTGATGGAGTTCACTCACGTGTCAGCAGTTATTCACATAGTGATAGTTGTACAAGTATCCTTAGATTTGAGGTCATCATAGTCATCTTGTGTACACTGAACTATGCTTTGGTTTAGTTCTTAGTCTCTAGGGACAATTATTAGGGCTCTACTGGGTATAGGAATTTGTACACGAAGATAGTGCATGATCAATAAAGGATCTACCCCTTCCAGTGAAGGAAGCGAATGTTCAAGGCTGATCCACTTATGCTAGTTCAGGAATCTCTGGCCAGAGTAAATGAAATTAGAAAGGAGTTTCTAATTTGCATAGAACTAAGCATAGTAAATGGTAAGCAAGTGATTGAATTAGATAGGCTTGACACGAGATCCATGCCTTGTATTTAATCGGGACATTGTAGGGTAGAAGGAGTTTATTGTACGGTAACTATTCACTGAATAGGTTCTTGGTATTCTAAGCAATGAATTCATATTATCCGGATAGTCGCGATATGCTGAGAAGTATCCCTCATGATGTAGAATAAATGTGATTAATTATTTAATCATATTTAATAAATTAGAGAATTTATATAAATAATGATAAAATAGTTTTATTATTATTTATTTCTACTACCGGCTTAATATTGAACCTACAGGGTCACACCATAAAAAGAGAATGATTTAATGGTGGAGGAATTAATTAATAATGGCTAATAATTATTTATTTGTGAAATAAATAATTAATTGGCAAATTTAATAATTGATTAAATGAGATTTAATTGATTATAAATTAATTAAGAAAAGTTCTTAATATTATTAATTAAGGATTTAATTTTTGGAAATTAAATCAAGAGAGAGAATTATTTCTAAAGTGTTTAGAAAAAGGATTAATAATTAAAAGGTGTTTTAATTATTAATGAGAATAATAAATAAAAGGTGTTTTAATTATTAATGAGAATAATAAATGGGATAATAATAATAATATTTATGGGAAAATTTCAGCTGAAAATTTTGCCTATAAATATACTATTATAGACCCTATTTTTATTCGAACCCAAAAACCCAAAAGTTTTAGAAAACCAAATTCTCTCCACCTCCTCCTCCTCCTTAACGTCGTTTTCTTGGTGGATACCGATGGAGTGCTTCACGTTTGAGGAGCAGCTGTTAAGGATCTCCGAACGTTGCTTTTGGATCGCATATTAAAGGTTAGTAATCGATCCCTACGTTTTTACCACGATTTATATGCTTTTATTTGGATTTTGTATGTGTAAAAGTGTTTTACCATGCCTCTGCTGCGATTAAAATCCATCATTGGTATCATAGCCTAGGATGTATGCATATAGATCTGTGGTAAAAATTTCTGAATTTTATGTGCTTGTATGAATTAATTATGATTTTTACAAGTTATATCATGGATTAATTTTGTCTGATGAGAAATCGTTTCTCAGAATAATTTTGAATGTTGATCTGGGTTCTACAAGTGTTGTAGATCGTCTGGGTATTTTTTTCATAATTTTATGATGTATAGATTTTTTATTATAAATTTTTGAAGTTCTTGCAATTAAATTCGTAATTAAATATGTATATATATATATAAATTGATTGTAAGTATGTATATATATCTGTACTGCTGTCTGTGATGTTCTGCACGGATAGTTAGAAAAGCAAGGAACAATCAGGTCTGACATGCACTGTGTTCGAGAGAATCTGTCCGGCTGCTGCTGCAACAAAACAAAAAAAAGGGTGTCGCGCATTCCGGAAATGCGTTGCACCCTGTGGCGCATTCACGGAATGCGTTACACCTTTTAATTGGTTAAAAGAGTTGTAACGCATCACCGGAATGCGTTACAGGGCTTGTAACGCGTTCCTGTAATGCGTTACAGCCCGACTGTCCACATTAAAATTGATTTTCCGGGAGTTTCGTAACTCCGTTTTAGGCGTGCAATATACCGTTGGATTCGTTTTTCTGAGACGGATCTAATGGAGTGATCAATTTTAGTTTATATAAAAGTTTTGAACTGTTTATATTTCCGAAAGTGTTTTAAAGCTGTTTTTAACTATTTTTAATTGCTTTTAAATGCTTCATGTGATACATAGAGATGTATAATGCTTAGACTAATATGCTAGATGATATAACATGCCTACCTTGATGTTTATTCATGTTTATATATGTGATATATGCTTAGTTTATCATGCGATGATAGATTTAGGTGAACTTAAATGAACATAAGGCATTTTGTTAGACAACCTAGTATAGTGAAATTGTTTCATAACCTTAACAACAATATTATGAATACAATCATGAGATTCTTGTGTTTGTGAAACACGTAATTGAATATGAATTTTCGATATGAGAGAAAGGATGATTCTGTCAACAACAGATTTTTATCTGTAAGAAAGGGTTATTAAGTGACGCCTCTTGACAATGCTCCACCCGATCTGGGAATCATCTGATTATTGATTATTGATTTGAAATATTTAATTTAAAAGGAAGAATCTCTTTATAATATGATTATGATTGTAACATAATATAATCCCTCTAAAATTAAATAATATCAAGTAGTAATTGGCCAATGACACAACGGGCTTGTGTCGGTCATAGCCTTCCAACATGATAGAAAGTAGTTCTTATTTTTAAATCATTGTCGTTTCGTGCCACAACCGAGGGCCTTGATTTCGAAATAAGAAATACTTGTCTATTACATAGAGATGTGTACATTGAATAAGAATCTAAAGGTCGTTACGTGCCACAGCCGTTGGCCTTTGGGGACTGATTCAATTGTACGGAATGTTGGGTTAGACTTGACTTAGAATATTGAGTTTATCGTGCCACAGCCGTGACTCAATTATTCAAGAGGCTAAAGTTTGATTAGGGAATAAAATTAGATGTAATTGACAAGAGTTGTCTTCCTATTGAACATTACATGGCGTTTCGTGCCACAGCCGGGGTTGTGTAATGGAATGTAGGATCCCTATTCCCACTAGCATTATGAATGCTTAATTTTTCACGTAGGGGGTTGAATAAATTAGGTAAACTAGTGGGAGCCACTTATGAATAAAGACCCGATTCATATAGTATTTTGAAATGAAATTGAATATTTGCTAAGTGTTGTTATATGTTTATCATTTACAGATTTACAATATACATTATGTCTTCTGCACTATCACTCAGGAGCATACTAGATGCTCACAAGTTGACTGGTCCTAATTATGCTGACTGGCTTCGAAACTTGAGAATTGTTCTCAGGATTGAGAAGCTGGAATACGTGATTGACTCACCTAAGCCTACTGAACCTGCTAGTGATGCACATAATGATGAACATGTTGTGTATCGTAAGTGGATAGATGATGCAAATATTGCTCAATGCATCATGCAAGCTTCCATGAACATTGAGCTACAGAAGCAACATGAGCATATGGATGCTCACACTATCCTAATGCATCTACAAGAGTTGTATGATGTGGCGGGGAGGACAGCTCGATATGAGATATCGAAGGAGCTGTTCGGTTGTAGGATGTCTGAGGGATCATCTGTGAATGACCATGTACTTAAGATGATCAATTTGATTGAACATCTTGGACAACTTGGTTTTGCCATGGATGGGGAGCTGAGCCAAGACTTGGTCTTGCAATCGCTTCCGAGTTCGTTCTCGCAGTCTGTTGTGAACTTTCACATGAATAAGTTGGATGTCAGCCTGCCTGAACTCCACAACATGTTGAAGACTGCGGAATCGAATTTTCCCCCTTAAGAAGAGTTCTGTTCTTCTAATTGGTGAAGGTTCCAATCCTAAGAAAAGGAAGAGGAACTCTTCCAAGAAGAAGAAAGTAGGTGAAAAAATGCCGGTTCCACCAAAAGCTGAAGACCCCAAGAGCAAAGTTGTTTGCTTTCACTGTAACAAGGTGGGGCACTGGAAGAGGAACTGCAAGGTTTACCTTGCAGAATTGAACAAGAAGAAGGGTAGTGAGACTGCCGCTTCTGATTCAGGTATGTTCATGATAGAAGTGAATATGTCATTAAATCAAATTTCTACTTGGGTATTAGATACCGCCTGTGGTTCTCATATCTGCAATTTGTTGTAGGGACCAAGGAGAAGTAGGACTCTTGAGGAAGATGAGGTGATTCTACTGATGGGAAATGGAGCAAGAGTTGCTGCTGTAGATGTAGAATCATTTCATTTACATATGCCTACGGGCAAGACTATTGTTTTAAATAATTGTTATTTTGTTCCCTCGATTGTGAGGAATATTATTCCCATGTTAGACTTGGCTGGATTTTCATTTATTATTGAGAATAATGAATGTTCTATTCTTAGAGATAATATTCTTTATGGACGTGGTGCTTTAAATAATGGTCTGTATATATGTGACATAATTTACTTCAGATTAAATAAACTAATAAAAGAAAAGGGGTGATGAAAATCTCACTTTATAGTGGCACTGCAGTCTCCATTTAGTAGACATGGAGAGAGGACTGCAAATTTGCTAGGAATGGTACACATAGATGTATGTGGACCAATGTCTAAGCAAGCCATGGGTGGATTTTCATACTTCATTACTTTCATAGATGATAGATCTAGATTCGGATATGTGTTTGATGAAACACAAGTCTGAGGCCTTTGAAAAGTTCAAAGAATATAAGTATGAAGTGGAGAAACAAACCAAACATAGTATTATAATTCTTCGATTAGATCAAGGTGGTGAATACTTTAATGGAGTGTTTCTAGATTATCTCAAAGTAAATGGTATAGTCTCCCAGTGGACTCCTCCAGATTGGTATCTGAAAGGAGAAATCGAACTTTGTTAGACATAGTTCGGTCCATGATGAGCTATGCAAATCTTCCAGTATTCCTATGGGGTTATGCATTGGAAACCTCAGCATATTTACTGAATAAGGTGCCTTCCAAATCTGTTCCTCAAACTCCGTATGAGATATGGAAAGAAAAGAAACCGAGTCTTAAACACGTTAAGATTTGAGGATGTCCAGCTTATGTCAAGTAAGTTGACCCAGATAAGCTGGAATATCGATCCGTAAAATGTAGTTTTGTGGGATATCCTAAAGAGACTTTAGGGTATTACTTTTACACCGATCATCGGGTGTTTGTCTCCAGACATGCTACCTTCTTGGAAATGGAGTTTATCCTTGAAGGAAACAGTGGGAGCAAAATTGAACTTGATGAAGTTCAAGAAGCACAAACTACTACTAATCAAGTGGAAACACCTGTTCTGACTGAACAACCTTTTGTGGAACAGCCCATTCATAGAACAGGGAGAGTGTCTCGCCAACCTGAGAGGTAATATGGCCTTGTCATTGAGAATGACAATGAGTTGTCGATCATTGATGATGACGACCCTGTGACCTATAATGAGGCTATGAGTAGTGTTGACTCAGAGAAATGGCATAGTGTTATGAAATTCGGAATGGAATCTATGTATACGGTATACGAAAGAATGATCAGAGCAGATGGCCAGGTGGAGACCTATAAGGCCAGGCTTGTGGCAAAAGGATTCAAACAAAGGCAATGGATTGACTTTGATGAAACTTTTTACCTGTAGCCCTGTTAAAATCAGTTCGGATTTTGCTTGCGATTGCTGCTTACTACGACTATGAGATCTGGCATATAGCGAGATGGTTTTCTTTACAAGGGAAATGAAAACCTAGTGTGTAAGCTACTGCGAACCATATGTGGTTTAAAGCAAGCTTCTCGAAAGATGGAACATTCGTTTTGATGAGACAATCAAAGAGTTTGATTTTATCAAAAAACGCAGATGAACCATGCGTCTACAAAAGGGTTAGTGGGAGCGCGGTAACATTTCTTGTATTGTATTGAAATAGAGTTGACACACATAACAACATAGCAGACCCACTCACAAAGCTACTTTCTGAAAGTCACTTTGATCGTCATAAATACTAGATGGGTATTAGATACCAGAGTGATTGGCTTTAGTACAAGTGGGAGATTGAAAGGAATATGTCCTAAGTCCAATCATGTATTAGGATTTAGGAATAACTTTTTATGTAATCTATTTTGATTTCATTGATATTAATAAAAGACTTGTTTTATTTTTATTACGGGCTCTATCTATTTAAGTGTTTAAATAAGATATACCATAGTTTAGAGTAAAGCTTTTTATGGATTATGATGAGATCATAATAGTGAGACCTAAAAGATGATAACTCTAAACTTAAATAGTTCCTGGTCGTAGGATTACTAACTGGTAATTAATAATCCGCAGAGATCGGTACATACTATGCTTGCTTCATTATGAAGGATGTCTGTTCTCATAGACATTTGTGTGGTGACACTATAGCTAGTATGTAGGTGCTTATTATAGAATAAGTTCACTGAACATGACTCGCACAGCTGAACAAATGATGGAGTTCACTCACGTGTCAGTAGTTGTTCACATAGTGATAGTTGTACAAGTATCCTTAGACTTGAGGTCATCATAGTCATCTTGTGTACACTGAACTATACTTTGGTTTAGTTCTTAGTCTCCAGGGATAATTATTAGGGCTCTACTGGGTATAGGAATTTGTACACGAAGATAGTGTATGATCAATAAAGGATCTACCCCTTCCAGTGAAGGAAGCGAATGTTCAAGGCTGATCCACTTATGCTAGTTCAGGAATCTCTGGCCAGAGTAAATAAAATTAGAAAGGAGTTTCTAATTTGCATAGAACTAAGCATAGTAAATGGTAAGCAAGTGATTGAATTAGATAGGCTTGACACGAGATCCATGCCTTGTATTTAATCGGGACATTGTAGGGTAGAATGAGTTTATTGTACGGTAACTATTCACTGAATAGGTTCTTGGTATTCTAAGCACTGAATTCATATTATCCGGATAGTCGCGATATGCTGAGAAGTATTCCTCACGATGTAGAATAAATGTGATTAATTAATTAATCATATTTAATAAATTAGAGAATTTATATAAATAATGATAAAATAGTTTTATTATTATTTATTTCTACTACCGGCTTAATATTGAACCTACAGGGTCACACCATAAAAAGAGAATGATTTAATGGTGGAGGAATTAATTAATAATGGCTAATAATTATTTATTTGTGAAATAAATAATTAATTGGCAAATTTAATAATTGATTAAATGAGATTTAATTGATTATAAATTAATTAAGAAAAGTTCTTAATATTATTAATTAAGGATTTAATTTTTGGAAATTAAATCAAGAGAGAGAATTATTTCTAAAGTGTTTAGAAAAAGGATTAATAATTAAAAGGTGTTTTAATTATTAATGAGAATAATAAATGGGATAATAATAATAATATTTATGGGAAAATTTCAGCTAAAAATTTTGCCTATAAATATACTATTATAGACCCTATTTTCATTCGAACCCAAAAACCCAAAAGTTGTAGAAAACCAAATTCTCTCCACCTCCTCCTCCCCCTCCTTAACGTCGTTTTCTTGGTGGATACCGGTGGAGTGCTTCACGTTTGAGGAGCAGCTGCTAAGGATCTCCGAACGTTGCTTTTGGATCGCATATTAAAGGTTAGTAATCGATCCCTACGTTTTTACCACGATTTATATGCTTTTATTTTGATTTTGTATGTGTAAAAGTGTTTTACCATGCCTCTGCTGCGATTAAAATCCATCACCTTGCTAACTCTGAGATTGGGTATGCTTTGACCCAACCAGAAGCAATCTCTGGAACTCAAGTGCCGGAATTTTGGAGTAGTGGCATGTATGATGATGGTGGTGCTCATGGGTCCCCAAGTATTATCTTTTCAACAGGGGATGATGAGCATGTAGTGACTCTGGCTACAGTTCGACAGGCTTTACATTTTCCTGAAAACTGTGTCTACAGTTCAACAGTTGAGGAGCCAGCTCTTCAACAGATAATGGCCAATCTAGGGTATGAAAAGACTTTGGCAAAGCTGGGTCAATTGAAGAGACCTCACGTAAGGAGGGAATGGAGTTTCTTCTTTTACTGCATCACAAAGGCCTTTGCCAACAAATGTTCTAATTTTGATGCAATCCCAATTCTCAGTCAACAAATCGGGTATGCTCTCATTAATCAAACTCATTTTGATTATGCAAGTGCTATTTTAGGATTTATTGGGGATAAGATGACAGAAGATAGAAATACAGTTTACTTTTCTAGATTCTGTCAGCTTATTTATAGTTTTTGTTGTTCTGATGCACCCCAACTAGCAAGTGAGTTAATTGAACCATTTAAACTTGCTAAGAGAGCCTTTACTGACTTATTATCCACTGATAATAAGAAGACTATTTTGAGACCCCTCCAAATTCCTACATCTGTCAAACAAGTCTTGGTAAATTCTGATCTAGCCACCTATGTTCCTTATATCCTGATGTACAACCAACCCAACCTCCATCAGCACCTCCAACAACTACACAACCAACGACCTCTCAACCTCAACCAACTCAACCTACCATCAGAACTTACTTACAACCATCAGCTCAATCCTCACAACAACAACCATCAGCACCTACCATCAGACCTTCATCTTCCAGGCCTAAGAGGGCAAAGTCTGTTCCTCAACCTCCACCAAAGAAAAGGAAGATGATTCTAAGGGATGAGTCAGATGATGAGGAAGCACAGGTTCATGATCAGAACCTGTGACTGTTGAAGCTGAAACTGTGGTTTTTCAAAAAGAAACAGAAGCTGAAGGGTTAACCCAACAGATAAATGCTGAAGCTGAGGGTTCAGGTAATTTAAAGAGAAAAATAACTGCTAGTTCTGATGCTCAAACAACTCCTTCACTATTAAGGAGATTGAAGAAAATGAGGGCTAGGAGGCATTTGGCTAAGCCTCCATCAGAAGATATTGAAGAAGCTGATGAAGGGGATTAGGAATCTCTGATCTCAAAAGAGCCATTTATCATTAAATCCCTTTCAGAAACAAAAGACACTGTTCTTAATACAGTGCTCACCCCTCCTGTCTCTCCAAAAAAAGTAACAGATGATGCTGAAGAACAAGCAACAAGTTCTGAAATAGATATTCACAATCTGAATATTGCTACTGTTCTTTATCTGAAAGCTCCTACAGCAGCTCAGACATCTCCAACTTATTCTCCAATCTTAAATGCTGAGATACCATCCACACTAATTCTTGATCAGGAACCTGAAGATCAGAATTTAGATGAGGTAGTTCCAGAATCTCCCATTGCCTCACATACACTTGTCTTATTAGAGAATGATGAGTCTTCTTCTAGTACTGGAGACAGTGTTTCTGTTGATACTCCAGCTCCCATGCTAGGAAAGGAGGCACTTATTGAGAAGTTTGTTGAGCAAGCTGCTCCCAGATATGGAGACCAAGCTTGATAAAAAGAGGTTTATCAGACCTATTTCTGAAAAGGTTGAAGCCATTGAGAAGATAAAAGAGAAGCAACATGACCAAATTACTGAGGTCCTACAAAATCAAGCCTCTCAGAAAGCTCAATTGGATGAAATCCAATCTTCAGTTGAACTTCTTCTCTCTCTCCTACTACCTGATAATGCCAAAAAGGGGGAGAAGGCAGTTAATGTAATAACCCCCAAAATTTTGAACTTTTTGTAACCCTTGTGAATAGTGTTTTAGCTGAATGAGAAAACTTTTCATGCCACACTATGTAGGGGTTCTGTTATGGATATTCTGAGATTTTATTAGTACTCTATATGGTATATGAGTGTATGTAAAGATCGTCAGAATCCAATTTCGAACACTTTGATTTTTCCCGGAAATACACTAGATACGGAGAGAATTGAGTATAAGGTAACAGGATAAAAAGGATTTAAATTAAAGGATTATAATAGAGGATCATAAAAAGGAATATAATGTATTGAGAAAGGTTAAGGGAACCTAAGTAATAAGATCCCGGGTATGATCCTTCAAACGATAAACGAAAAGGAAAGTTAAGCAAACTGTATAACAGATCAGCGGTCATTAGGCAAACAATTAGGAAGTTAATCAAAGGGATTAGAGAGAGTGATGTCACCCAACGAATGAGAAGAGGACAAGGAGGGAAAGATGACATCACAACATGACATAGGCATGACATGGGAAGGAAGGAGATGTGGTGGATTTTTAACCACACAAAATCAAGGTTAAATTGGTAATTAACCAAAAACAAAACAAAACCAAATCAACCAAGCAAAATAATTCATTCTTCATCAAAATCAAAAAGAAACCAAGGCATTGCTCTTCATTTGCTCTCGGCTTTTTGACATTTTAAAGGCAAGAAATTTCAAAATCAAAGATCCAAGCTTCCTAAATTGGTGAGTTAATTCCCTAATCATCCTTATGCATAGTTAGAGATATATCATGAGTTTAAGCCATCAATTCTTTCTCAATCTTCTTCATTAAATCAATGAAGAAGACAATGAATAGTGTTTTCAAGTTTTTAACTTGAAATTTTTCTTGTTTTCCTTTAAGATCCAAGCATCCCTAAGACTTCTCAAAGCTTCTTAAGGCTTCCTAGCTACTCCCACCACTTCAAGGAAGGTATATCATCTCCAAACCCTAGATTCCTATGTTTAATAAGATGATTTTGATTATTATGGTGATATTGTAGCTTAATGTTTGTGGTTTAGAGTTTGGGTTGAACTGGTATTGAAATGGAATGGTAAATCTTGTTGTTTTGATTAAAAGAACTTAAGTATAGTTAAAGTTAAGCTTAGGCATAAGTATAAATGTTGGAATTGAATTGATTGGGGCTGTTATGCTGTGATAAGGATGGATGTTGGTTGTGTGTTTGATTTGAGGTTGAATTGTGGTTGGTTTTGAATGGTTTAAAATTGGGAAATCGCGTAAACATAGCCGTCGTAACGTCCGATTTTCTTTAGACTGTTTTTGTGCATAACATTAGGACCCGAGAACCCCCTGCTAGATTATGACCATTTCCATGTCTAGATAGCTCGTGTTACGAGCTTCGTTTTGATATGTAGTTCGTTCGATTCCGATGCACGGTTTAGGAGAAACGACCGTTTCAAGTAACGGCGTTTCGCGAACGAAACTTTTCCCCTCGCCTTACTTTGAAACATAGGTTAAAGACCAAAAAGGGTTAATTAATGTATGAAACATTTATGGTAAGTGTGTTAGACAGTTGGTAAGACACTCGCGAAGGGATCGCCTTAAAACTCGTAAAGGTTAAATTATTAAAAATGGTGGAGCCGAGGGTACCTGAGTGACTTAAGAGAATCAATAAGCGCAAAACAAGCGTTAGAGTCTAAGTTAGTTAAAGTATAGATTTACAAGTGACTTTGGTTTAATTCCAACTTACTTGTTGTTTATAGGTTACCAGACTCGTCCCGAGCCTTTTATCACCCCAAGTCGCTCAGGCAAGTTTTCTATCCGTTATACTGTTGTTGTGATGTATATGTGTATATGCATTATCTTGTAGTAGATGCATGTTGGTTAATTAGCAAATGTTGCGATATATTGTAGCATGTTATATGGTACATATGCATGCGTGTTTCGTATTCTTGCCATATATATATCTGTTGGTTCAGTTGATAATACCTATGCTAGAGGATAGCGGTAATTTGCATATACCCTTATTATAGGGACCCAAAAGGTGAAAACATTTTCTAAAACCGGGAGCCGAGGATCCCGAGTAGATTTTGTATATATATGTATATATATATATATATTTATATATATATGGTTATAGTTTTCAAAACTATTAATCGAATAAGGGTTATTCGATAACTTTATATTATTTATTGAATATTATTTCGAATATTATTCGAGGGCTTATGACTCCTTTATATTATTATTGAATATTACTTGGATATTCATTCGAGGATGTATGACTCCTTTATTTTATGAATATTATTTATAATATTTATTCGAGGTATTACGACTCCGCTTATTACTGAAATATATTCTTTATTTCATTAAAGAATAAGGTGTCGATAATCGAACTTATTTTTGATTATTCAAATAAAGATAGTACTTTCGTATAAGTATATCTTTGGTTATTTAATACTCATTTCAAGTATAAGTTTTAAAACTTCTACTTCAATTATTTTTATAAAGATTATTCTTTATGGGAATATTATTTAAATAATAATATTAAGATATTTTCTAATATATTGGGACTGATTTACTTCATTAAATCAGCATTACTCCAAACACTCTTTAAAGTATTTTCGAGTCTTCAAAATGATTTTTAAAAGTTAGAGCGGATCCCAAAACTCATTTTTATATTTAAGATCTTCCTTTTAAAAAGGGGATTTAAATATTCGCTCAAAACCTGAGGGATCCGGCTCTATGGTGTATTTTATATTCGCAACAAGGTTGCAGTTTTGGTAAATGAATTGATTACTTACCCAACGTTCGGGAAGTAAGTCCATCTATTGAGTCGGCATAAGCAACATGGGCTCAGTGGGCGTCCATGATAGTGTAAGTGGCTCAGTGGGAGTCCATCAAATGCATAAGTGGCTGAGTGGCAGTCCAGCATAAGGTCCTATTGAGACCAGGGTGATGACCAGTGGGGAATTCGTCCATCTACTAGTAGAAAAGGTTACTTATTGGTATCTTTGCCTGATCAGCAAGATACCTGGTTTATGCCAAAATTCTTTTCCTTTCCAAAATTCATTGGATGTTTCAAACTCTGTTCATACTTTACATGACAGAGGTTTTCAGGAAATGTATAAAGAAGATGTATATGTGGATATATATATATATATATATATATATATATATATCAGAACTTAATGAAGTATATCATAACTTCATTTCCTTTAATAATATTTCAAAGATTTAATCTATTCAAATCTTGTCTTGTAGTCTCATCTATGTGATGAACTGTTGAAAGCTCATTATACTTTGAACAGTGGTAGTTCAAGTAGCTTTATAAATGATATAAGTGTAGTGAAGTATCTGGTAACCTCATCCCTTGTTTTTACTTATATCTAGTAAGTAATTGTCTTACACATGATAAAAGATTCTAGTAAGTATCCATTTAGATACTTATATTATTGTTATCTATATATTATCTTGCGAGCTGTAAGGCTCACTCTTGCTTTATTTCTTCATCACACAACAACAGTTAGGAAAGATGGCCAGACTCCAGCAGACCCAGCGCAAGCGCGTGGGAAACGTCCCGCGTCTTCCCGATGATGTTGTAGCTGCTATAGCTACAGAGGTAGATCTATTGGTAGACCAGGCACTCTACTTTTGAGAATCAAATTATGTATAATTATAACTTGTGGCAGATAATGGCAATTAACTGTAAATTATCAAGTAATCATTTTGGGTTATAATAACTTTTAAATTATGGATTCAAAGACTTGTACTTATTTCAATTTCATCTCTGAGACTATAACGGGTTGTGGTGTGTGTTAGTGTGGGGTCACATCATAAGGTTATTTATTATTAATTAAGTGAAGCGATATTATGGAAAGAAAGACCGTGACGACCCGGATCCCCGACCCCGGATCTGGGGGTGTTACAGAAATGGTATCAGGGCTAAGCGTTATAAACCTCAGAGATGATGTGACGTTAAGATAATAAGTTCACTAAGATAATAAGAACTCTTGCCAAGTTCATAGTCGGGCTACCTAACGTAGTACTGACAGTTAAAACCCTTACGGGAACCCTTATAAATATCATGATAGTAACATAGTTCATTCTCGTATAGGGCAGCGGGGCACCGAACCCTGAGGTTCAGGAGCATCAGCATGAGGATGTTTTATTACAAGTTGGAGATCAAATTGTGAATCCGATGGAGTACCCTAATGAGGGACCGGATGAGATTCATATTGAGAATGTTGCGATTGAGGATGTTATTCCGGAAAGGATTGTGGCTGAGGAGGATCTCATGGAGGATCCTGATGAGAATGAAGAGAGGACCGCTGAGGAATTGATGACCGCAGTCAGGGCGACTACCAGAGCAAGAATGGCCGCGAGGGTGGAACTAGAGGATGAAGAATTACCAAGGGCACAAAGGTTAATGAGGGCAGAAGGAGTGGGGCCTTCCACGACCCCAATTATACCAATATCAGACCCTCTTCCAGAGGTTTCTGTAGACATCCATGAGGTTCCACCAATTCCTGTTCCCTCCCCTGTACAGAGCCCAGCACATACTGAGGAAATGCCACCTTTATCTCCTGCACTATTGTCACCTGATACCGTGCTTGGTTATCCGTTTGGATCTCCTGGGTCTGCGCCACCTGCACCTCATGGACTGCTAGATGCTACCACTCAGGCTTCTCTTATCGCCAATTATCATATGACTTTGGGTGGCCTGTCTGAGGCCCGTAATGTTAGGAGTGATCTGTTGAATCGACTTACTGCACCTAGGATTGAGGGTGGGGTACTTCCGGCAGGATTAGCTCATAACATGGAAAGGATTGAGGCTACCACCTGTGTTACAGCTAGAGGCCATCTTGAGGGTCAGATTGATCCAGCTCTACTTGCAACTATCCTAGACCTCATCACCGCTTTAATGGAGCAGGTTAGGGATGTCGTGCATGCCCGCATTTCTTGATCCATAATAGTGTACAGAGTCTGAGCAATCTGACAAGAATTTCATGTAGCACCGCTTTTGGAGGATTAGCCTAAGTTATGAATGATTAGTTTTAATGACGAGATGACTATCTATGGTAGTACTTTTGGGATAGGAGTGATAAGTTCAAATGATGTAATTCTCTTTAATATGTTCAGTTGTTGTACCCTCGAATAAATGGTTATGTATATATTCGTTAATTTCAGTTCAGATCAGTTTGTTTGTGATAAAATCACATTGTTAATTGCTCTATTAACACTTAAGAGAGTGTCATGAAGTTTATCGAACTTGAGAATTCATAATTTGCAATCGTGCAAGGACTAAACGAGGGGAAGACTTAAGAAAAGTAAGTAAGACAAATATCCGGAGATTCTCAAAATTTTCCAAGTAATATGCCCCCACAAGGAATAAGATTAGGGGCAAACCTTGAATGTGATAATCAGGGAGGTCGCAATTAAGATATAAAGAATCCGGAATATAATAAAGTGGAAAATGAAGATTTTAAATTAAAAGATGACCCCAATTATGGGGAGTAGGAAGAAATATTTAGACTAAGAAAGCAAAAGTCGAGCGAGATAAGGAGACCCGAGACGGTACTCCTATACGGAAATTCATGGACCTGTCTAAACAAAACTTATATTTTATTCCCAACCACCACCTTGAGGAAACAATATGGTGTGAAATTCTTTCAGGACCTCTAAGTCGCTAAGCTCTCAGAGTTCCAAGGAACAAGCTGACCCAGTCGAGGTAAGAGCCTGGCTAAAGGAAATATAGGAATTATTTGAGATTCTAAATGATTGACGAATCACAAAAGACTGTTTTTATCACTTACCCTCCTAAGAGAGAGACCACCCGCCGGTGAAAGACCAAGGAAGGCACGAAGCAAGAGATCATAATAAACTGATTTAAGTTCAGTCAATTGTTTTCAGGAAAGTACTTCCCAAGGTTATAGAGATAGAGTAAAAGCTTTAGAGCCTGAATAAAGGTAGACGAGTATGATGAATTATGAATCTAAGTTGTAAAAGTTGTCAAGATTCGTTCTGAGGACACGAATCCAGAATGACGGGATGTTTGAAATTGATGCTTATGTTGGGTTGGTTCATGAAATAATGATAAGAGAAAGGAAAAAAAAAGAAGAAAGAAACTGAAGTGGAAAGGAATATAAAGGCAATAGAGTTTGAGGAATGATAAGGAAGTTGGGTATGAGGAAACCCTAAAGACTCGTAGCAATAGAAATAGAAAAGTATGTAATCGTCAGGATGAGGGTGATTCACCATGAGTTAAAATTGATGGTTGAGGGCATAAGAGATACATATATTTTATCCCTTGTAAGTTGGGAGGATTCAAGGAAACCTTGAGATAATTCGAAGGATAAATAATGAGACGCGGATAGACTGAAGAGACAAGAAAGTAAGAAATTAGGAAAATTGGATGAAGGAAGGACCTTCAAGAATGTAAAGTGTAAGACCGGTGGCATGATACCCAGAAAGGGAGACGCCAGGTATGAAAGATATCCCAACATTGAGATGACTGTTGAGGTAAACAGCAAAGGTAAATAAGGAATTATTAAGAAGAAGTTCGCGTTGAACACGACCAATATCTTCCAGAACATCCTTGTTATCATTACCAAATTAGGCAAGAAAAGCGGATAACCATTGTTATCTTTTGGAGGCCATATTGATTGACCTCATCTTGAATACAGATGTTATTGTGAAAATTAGGCATATACTATCGAGGTGGGAATGATTGAATAAGACACCCTTATCAGGGATATATGACTTGATTTATCCATGGAAGGATGCATGTACTTTTTTTAAAGGTGGAATTAAGGATAGAACATCGGTAACTTAAAACGAACCCTAGGGGAATGCATAAAGGTTGACATTTCACCCTTAATAGGGACATCATGAGTTTTGACAGTATGAGTTGGAAATGATTAAGGTAATAACGACCTTTAAGGATTAGTGGAGAAATTTTTCAGAAGAATATAGACTATGATTCTGGTATTAATAAATGGTATCTTGATATGCCCTGTGCCTAGGGTGTACCTGATAAAGGATTTAAGGATAACCTTAAGAGTTTTACAAGGAGAAAGGAAATATTCGAAATTCTCAAGAATAAAAATGTTGATAAAAGGAATATGACGTAATTATAATGATGCCAAGTGGGGCACGTGTTAAACCACGAGAAAGTATGGATCAAACCAGTAAAGGTCGAAATTGTTCAGGGCAATTAGGACCTAAGACAAAAGATGTTCTAAGTATGATTGAGAGTCAGGCATGACAGTGATTAACCTCTAAAGACTGAGGCAATAACTTATGGAAAAATGGTGATATTTTTTTTTACTTATCAGATTTTAAGGAAAACATCTTCACATAAGCTGTGATTGAAATGAGGTAGAAAATTTATTTGGAGGTGGTTAAAATGACATTGACTGTTAGGAAATTTTACTATCAGGAAAGGCCAAAGAAGTGGCCGACACTTTAAAGGTAAGAGGATAATTATAGGCGCTTGTGCCAAAGGAATACAGTGATGATGGTTAAAGCTATGAAGGTTGTATTATGGTTTGGAAGATTGACATTCCTTCTGATGACTGTGCAATACCCAACCGTAATAGTAGTTGGTAAAGGTTTAATTCGTGTAATCGCCATGAGCGGGCTATCTATCTTAGAAGGTACTATCTTGAGAATGAGCCTGGACCATGTTTCAAAAGGACTAAACGAACCTTTGAGTTAAGTCTTCTATCGAAGGCATATGATTAAGAATGGTATTAACCTGCTATCGTTACTTTGATTGAAACTCTTCTGCAATTTTATCTACTTCATGTCATGAAAGTACGTCAGAGTTTGGAGTGTTCTTCATGAATTGTGATTGGTGGTTATGTTAACTCCTTAGAAGGATTTGATACGACATGTATGGACTCCGTATGGTTAGATATTAAGATTTCATGGAACGTGAATGACGATAGTAGGTCAGTAGTGGACCATAGTAATGCAGCAATGATTCTGCGAGTAGTGAGCTGATTACAACCGTGAGAGTTGTATTTGAATGGGTGTTGAGATTGAGTACCACTAATCGGGTCGTGGTAGTGTATAAGTTATCATTGACAAACTAATTAAGTCGAGTATCTACCTATTGAATATTTATTCTTTCTTATCAATAGAGAGTCGTATTATTATACGAGGAAGGTTATGGTGCAAGCATAGAATTCAAGTAAAGATGATGTCTAGAATGAGATCCCAAGTTCGATTTTCGGTATCGAAGGAGTTTTCAAAGGTGATTGTGTATAAGCTCGAGGAAGAGCATGGGTCCATAGAATGATGGACGGAATAGAAAAAATAGTTAAGCATGTGAAATGCGAGGCGATAATACTTGATGTTGATATATATACGCATATGATTTGTTCTCCTATGATAAACCTCTATAATTCAGAGGTAGGTTCCAAGCCAGATATTTTGTGGCAGTATATTTTTTTTTCATATATACAATTCTCTTCAGTTCGTTCTTTTCTCTTCTTTTCATTTCATGTAAGCTGAGAAGAACAACCCTTCCAGAAGGGGAGGTATTGCCGAATGACTATCTATCTGTGTGATAGAAGCCTAGTAGGATACCATCTATTGTTTAATTGCTTGTCAAGTACTAAAGGCTGGCCACCTTCTGTACTAACTATGCGATATAACAAGTGTTCATGATCATAGCGATCTCTCAACAAATTCCTTTACTTCTATATGATTAATCAAACTTTGGGAAATAGAAACAGCTGAAAAAGGAGTAATAAAGTTGTGGTAGTATTCGGAATGGAAACACATTCGTGATACTAAGGTTGACGTGGTTATTAAAAGGTTATAGAATGCTAACGAGCAAAAGTATAACTAGTATAATATTAGGAACGGAAGGTAGTAGCGACTACGAACTGGAATAAGGATGGGTAGTGAGAAGCAAAAGCTCTAATGCTAAAAGCTATAATGAGAGTCTGTGCAATAGACTTGAAAGAAATTGGAATGATCACTTAATACGGGTTGAGTTTTCTTACGACAATAGATCATATGCCAGTATTGAGGTATCACCTTATGAGATCCTTGAGGGAAGACAATGTCGATCTCCCTTATATTAGGATGAAGTTGTAGAGCGCAAGATGCTCGGACCCGCAGTAGTCCAAAGGACCAGAGATATAGTGGATCTTATCAGAGGGTGACTTGTAGCAGCCCAAGACAGACAGAAGAAATATGCAGACCTAGCCCGAAAGGACAAGGAATATGAAGTAGGAGACTTAGTACTGCTGAAAGTATCCCCTTGGAAGGGATTAATGAGGTTCGGAAAGAAAGGAAAACTAAGCCCAAGATACATTGGACCTTTTGAGATATTAAGACGGATTGGAAAGTTAGCTTACGAGCTAGCCTTACCCCCTAACTTGCAACAAGTTCATAATGTGTTCCATGTGTCAATGCTAAGGAAGTATCATCGGGATGCCAGACACATAGTGGAGTACGAGCAGGTGGATATGCAACCAGATCTGACTTACGTGGAGAAGCCAGTAAGGATTATAGATAAGAAGGAGCAGGTGCTTCGGAACAAAGTGATCAAGCTAGTCAGAGTACTATGGCAGAATCATAATATAGAAGAATCGACTTGGGAACTAGAGAGAGCAATGCTAGAAAAGTACCCCCATTTATTTTCTATTTGATTCCGGGACGGAATCCTTTTAAGGAGGGGAGACTGTAATAACCCCCAAAATTTTGAACTTTTTGTAACCCTTGTGAATAGTGTTTTAGCTGAATGAGAAAACTTTTCATGCCACACTATGTAGGGGTTCTGTTATGGATATTCTGAGATTTTATTAGTACTCTATATGGTATATGAGTGTATGTAAAGATCGTCAGAATCCAATTTCGAACACTTTGATTTTTCCCGGAAATACACTAGATACGGAGAGAATTGATTATAAGGTAACAGGATAAAAATGATTTAAATTAAAGGATTATAATAGAGGATCATAAAAAGGAATATAATGTATTGAGAAAGGTTAAGGGAACCTAAGTAATAAGATCCCGGGTATGATCCTTCAAACGATAAACGAAAACGAAAGTTAAGCAAACCGTATAACAGATCAGCGGTCATTAGACAAACAATTAGGAAGTTAATCAAAGGGATTAGAGAGAGTGATGTCACCCAACCAATGAGAAGAGGACAAGGAGGGAAAGATGACATCACAACATGACATAGGCATGACATGGGAAGGAAGGAGATGTGGTGGATTTTTAACCACACAAAATCAAGGTTAAATTGGTAATTAACCAAAAAAATAAACCAAATCAACCAAGCCAAATAATTCATTCTTCATCAAAATCAAAAAGAAACCAAGGCATTGCTCTTCAATTGCTCTCGGCTTTTTGACATTTTAAAGGCAAGAAATTTCAAAATCAAAGATCCAAGCTTCCTAAATTGGTGAGTTAATTCCCTAATCATCCTTATGCATAGTTAGGGCTATATCATGAGTTTAAGCCATTAATTCTTTCTCAATCTTCTTCATTAAATCAATGAAGAAGACAATGAATAGTGTTTTCAAGTTTTTAACTTGAAATTTTTCTTGTTTTCCTTTAAGATCCAAGCATCCCTAAGACTTCTCAAAGCTTCTTAAGGCTTCCTAGCTACTCCCACCACTTCAAGGAAGGTATATCATCTCCAAACCCTAGATTCCTATGTTTAATAAGATGATTTTGATTATTATGGTGATATTGTAGCTTAATGTTTGTGGTTTAGAGTTTGGGTTGAAGTGGTATTGAAATGGAATGGTAAATCTTGTTGTTTTGATTAAAAGAACTTAAGTATAGTTAAAGTTAAGCTTAGGCATAAGTATAAATGTTGGAATTGAATTGATTGGGGCTGTTATGATGTGATAAGGATGGATGTTGGTTGTGTGTTTGATTTGAGGTTGAATTGTGGTTGGTTTTGAATGGTTTAAAATTGGGAAATCGCGTAAACATAGCCGTCATAACGTCCGATTTTCTTTAGACTGTTTTTGTGCATAACATTAGGACCCGAGAACCCCCTGCTAGATTATGACCATTGCCATGTCTAGATATCTCGTGTTACGAGCTTCGTTTTGATATGTAGTTCGTTCGATTCCGATGCACGGTTTAGGAGAAACGACCGTTTCAAGTAACGGCGTTTCGCGAACAAAACTTTTCCCCTCGCCTTACTTTGAAACATAGGTTAAAGACCAAAAAGGGTTAATTAATGTATGAAACATTTATGGTAAGTGTGTTAGACAGTTGGTAAGACACTCGCGAAGGAATCGCCTTAAAACTCATAAAGGTTAAATTATTAAAAATGGTGGAGCCGAGGGTACCCGAGTGACTTAAGAGAATCAATAAGCGCAAAACAAGCGTTAGAGTCTAAGTTAGTTAAAGTATAGATTTACAAGTGACTTTGGTTTAATTCCAACTTACTTGTTGTTTATAGGTTACCAGACTCGTCCCGAGCCTTTTATCACCCCAAGTCGCTCAGGCAAGTTTTCTATCCGTTATACTGTTGTTGTGATGTATATGTGTATATGCATTATCTTGCAGTAGATGCATGTTGGTTAATTAGCAAATGTTGCGATATATTGTAGCATGTTATATGGTACATATGCATGCGTGTTTCGTATTCTTGCCATATATATATCTGTTGGTTCAGTTGATAATACCTATGCTAGAGGATAGCGGTAATTTGCATATACCCTTATTATAGGGACCCAAAAGGTGAAAACATTTTCTAAAACCGGGAGTCGAGGATCCCGAGTAGATTTTGTATATATATGTATATATATATATATTTATATATATATGGTTATAGTTTTCAAAACTATTAATCGAATAAGGGTTATTCGATAACTTTATATTATTTATTGAATATTATTTCAAATATTATTCGAGGGCTTATGACTCCTTTATATTATTATTGAATATTACTTGGATATTCATTCGAGGATGTATGACTCATTTATTTTATGAATATTATTTATAATATTTATTCGAGGTATTACGACTCCGCTTATTACTGAAATATATTCTTTATTTCATTAAAGAATAAGGTGTCGATAATCAAACTTATTTTTGATTATTCAAATAAAGATAGTACTTTCGTATAAGTATATCTTTGGTTATTTAATACTCATTTCAAGTATAAGTTTTAAAACTTCTACTTCAATTATTTTTATAAAGATTATTCTTTATGGGAATATTATTTAAATAATAATATTCAGATATTTTCTAATATATTGGGACTGATTTACTTCATTAAATCAGCATTACTCCAAACACTCTTTAAAGTATTTTCGAGTCTTCAAAATGATTTTTAAAAGTTAGAGCGGATCCCAAAACTCATTTTTATATTTAAGATCTTCCTTTTAAAAAGGGGATTTAAATATTCGCTCAAAACCTGAGGGATCCGGCTCTATGGTGTATTTTATATTCGCAACAAGGTTGCAGTTTTGGTAAATGAATTGATTACTTACCCAACGTTCGGGAAGTAAGTCCATCTATTGAGTCGGCATAAGCAATATGGGCTCAGTGGGCGTCCATGATAGTGTAAGTGGCTCAGTGGGAGTCCATCAAATGCATAAGTGGCTGAGTGGCAGTCCAACATAAGGTCCTATTGAGACCAGGGTGATGACCAGTGGGGAATTCGTCCATCTACTAGTAGAAAAGGTTACTTATTGGTATCTTTGCCTGATCAGCAAGATACCTGGTTTATGCCAAAATTCTTTTCCTTTCCAAAATTCATTGGATGTTTCAAACTCTGTTCATACTTTACATGACAGAGGTTTTCAGGAAATGTATAAAGAAGATGTATATGTGGATATATATATATATATATATATCAGAACTTAATGAAGTATATCATAACTTCATTTCCTTTAATAATATTTCAAAGATTTAATCTATTCAAATCTTGTCTTGTAGTCTCATCTATGTGATGAACTGTTGAAAGCTCATTATACTTTGAACAGTGGTAGTTCAAGTAGCTTTATAAATGATATAAGTGTAGTGAAGTATCTGGTAACCTCATCCCTTGTTTTTACTTATATCTAGTAAGTAATTGTCTTACACATGATAAAAGATTCTAGTAAGTATCCATTTAGATACTTATATTATTGTTATCTATATATTATCTTGCGAGCTGTAAGGCTCACTCTTGCTTTATTTCTTCATCACATAACAACAATTAGGAAAGATGGCCAGACTCCAGCAGACCCAGCGCAAGCGCGTGGGAAACGTCCCGCGTCTTCCCGATGATGTTGTAGCTGCTATAGCTGCAGAGGTAGATCTATTGGTAGACCAGGCACTCTACTTTTGAGAATCAAATTATGTATAATTATAACTTGTGGCAGATAATGCCAATTAACTGTAAATTATCAAGTAATCATTTTGGGTTGTAATAACTTTTAAATTGTGGATTCAAAGACTTGTACTTATTTCAATTTCATCTCTGAGACTATAACGGGTTGTGGTGTGTGTTAGTGTGGGGTCACAGTATAAGGTTATTTATTATTAATTAAGTGAAGCGATATTGTGGAAAGAAAGACCGTGACGACCCGGATCCCCGACCCCGGATCTGGGGGTGTTACAGTTAAGTCAAAATGCACACCTACTCAGATACTGAAGAAGAAGGATGACAAAGGTGATGACCAGGGAAACTCTGATAAGAGTAGAGGTCAAGGGCAGAGCATCAAGGTTTCTTCAAGGAAACTAATTACTGATGTAAGCAAATCTTCTATTCAAAAGAAGACAAGTTCTGAAGCTGCTCAAACTCAAAATCTGATAGCAAGTGCTGATAATCAAAATATGATATCAAGTTCTGATGAGCAAAGTCTGATGACAAAGCCTGATGTTCTGATTCAAGGTGGAAGTCAAGACTCTCAAAAGTTTATGCAAACTTTGAAGCTCAAGGGAAAGCAGACTACTGTCTACTACAAGGATCCCAAGATTCAGACACTTGATGAAGAGATTGCTAGAAGATTATTTCTGAAGCATAATCCTGGAATGGATTTAGAAAATCTCAAGGAGGAAGAAGCTAGATTTAAAGATGAAAAGACAAATCTAAAGCCAAAAGCTTCTGTTACAAAGAAACCTCCAAGGCCTAAGGTAAAAGGCATTGTGATCAAGGAGAAGTCAAATACTGAGGCATCAAAGCCCAAGACTAGATCACAGATTGAGATTGATCCCAAAGATAAAGGGAAGGGAAAAGTTGATGAACCAACCAAGCCACTGGAGATGAAAATTCCTCAAATCCTGATGAAACTAGTGTGCAAAATGGTTCAAGTTACTGATGATACTCTTGCTGAAGATGAAGATGTTCAAACTCTGAAAAGAAGGAAGATTTCTGAAGAATCCAAGATAACCTCTGACAATGCTCAAGTTGTTCAGAGTGAAGAACTTCAAGCTACAATAGAAACATCAAGTTCTGATAAAGTCATCAAGACATCAACCTCTGACAGTGCTTAAGTTGATTTAGACATGATGGAAGTAGCTGATAAAATGAAACTTTTGTGGAAAAATGTCAAACCATCAGATCCAAAGAAAAGCCAATTGCTGTTTACTTGACTATTGGGTTAAATGCTAGAGAACCAAGAGACGGGGCTGGGCTAGGTTTTGATGAAGCTAAGATCAAGACAGGAGTTGAAGTTGCTACTAGAGATCCATTTATGTTGACTAACAGACCTCTTGAAGATGTTACACAAAAACACCTTGATAAGGTTATCTCTGTTCAAGTGGTACTGGATGTTCATGACAAGCACAATGTCAAGGAAAATCTATTCTATTTCTTGAAGATGGAAGGACATATCAAATGTCAGAATTAGATGTGCTAAACAAATCACTGAAAGAACTTCAATTCTTTCATTACCTTTTAGAGGTAAAGTATGATATTACCAGGAGACGGTCAAATTTCATATTGAAGACCATAAGAGATAAAGCTAGAATTTCTGGTTCAAGGGTTACAGAATTCATTCCTAATATTGTTGAAGATGATGGAAGTGAGATTCCAATGAAGAAGGATTCTGTTAAGCTTGAAGTGTTACTGAATGAGAAATTTCTATGCTACAATGAAGATTCTTCTCATCCAAAAGTAATAAGACTGGGTGATGGTTTAGAAAGAAACCATATCTCTGCTTTAAGGACTGCAATCTATCAGATTGGAAGTCATAATGAAGAGATAAAGCAAGCCAAGACTACACTATCTCAAGTCCTGAGGAATAAAGAAGAAAAGCTGATATCAAGATTTGTCAAGAATTATTTTGGATTCAGATTGACTGAGTGAGATTGGTAAAAGCTACAAGGAGTGTAAGTTGTAGTTAGTTATCTAGTTAAAACTCTTATTGCATTTGTACTTAAATGTTTTTAACATCATCAAATCTATTAACTTGTATAACTTGCATAATTTACAAGTAAGGGGAAATTGTTAGATATATTTGAGATATCATGTCTAATATGATTTGTGTTTAGTTTTCAGAACTTAACAACAGGACAAATCAGGACTTACTGAAATCAGGACTGACTGGAAGTCAGAACTTAATATCAGAACTTAAGGTCATATCAGAACTTAAGTGCGGGAAGACTTTCAGTTAAGGAATGAAGCTGATTTACAGGAGAAGATCGAGACTAAAACAATAGAAGATATGCATGGAAAGAGTTAGAAGACTGGAAGACTTGTAGAAGATATCTGATTGATTTATTTTAGGAGACAAAATTATATTCCATATCAATTAGAAGTTATCTTGTAACTGTGTACTATATAAACACAGACTTAGGGTTTACACTATATGTGTTATCATTATCGAGAAGATTATACATTGTAACCTAGCAACTCTTAGTGATATTTGTTCATCACTGAGAGAGAACAACAGTTCTTATTGTAATAGAGTTTATTCAATATACTTGATCTTTGTTACATACTTGTGTTAAATCGATTTGATTGTATAAACACTGTATTCAACCCCCTTCTACATTGTTGTGTGACCTAACATATATATATAAACAAGCCAAAAAAAATACCAAGGCAGTTACTTGCGACCTATATACTACACAGGGGTCGCAAATAACCTAAATAACAATTGAGAAATTACTAAATAGTTACTTGCGACCACAGTGAGGTTAAGGTCGCAAGTAACAAGATAGAAATTAAATCCTAGTTACTTAGATACTACAGAGGACACATGTCGCAACTAACTCAGGTCGCAAGTAAATATCCTTAGAAAAATCTAAGTAGTTACTTGCGACTAGTATCCCCTGTAACAAAAAAAAATAGTTTTAAGTATTTACTTATGACTTATAATGCACTGAGGTCGCAAGTAACTCTGTACTTAGAAAAATTTTGTTAATCACAATTTTATTCATAATAACACAATTATTATCATTAATTTTGATAATATTATATTTTTATGAAATAAATTAAGCTGCTAACACTACACCATAGATTGCCTATAGCAACGCTCATTTCAAAATTTGACCCTAAATTGTTGTTATTTGTTAAGTAGTTTTGACAAATATATAGCTATTGTAATTTTTTTTAAATTGTTACAAAAGATTACATTTTTGGCAAAAAATTTAACACTTTGCAATGAATTTGAACAACTGTTGCATATCAATTCGAGTTTTGGGCCCAAAATTTTCCGGGTCTTTGAAAAGAAGCAAGCTTTCCTATTACTTTTGCACGGTCTTTCTAAAAATAGGCACCCAAGTGTACAATTAATAAAAATAATTCTATTACATAATTTGTCTAAGTTAAAACACTCACAATCACACAAATATACTAACTTCGTACAATCACAAGCTTGGAGATTCAGAGGTGACAAAGGCGATTCACGGGCTTTCCTTGAAGGCTCGAAGATTGAATCTCGAGATACAGTGAAGCTCGAAGATTGAAGCTGGAGAAACAGTGAAGTTTGGAGATTGAAGCTCAATGTCGGAGTTGGAGAGTGAAGCTCGAAGAGAACTCAACATCAGACACTAATCAAGCTCTCTGGTAAGAACTGCCAAAACCTCACCGATACAACTTGAAAACACATCAAAAATCAACATGCAAGAAATAAATCAATCATTTTCTGGAAAGAGATTAGGAGAACACTCGAATCAAGTAAGAACCCGAAAGGGGTTTGCCTTTTTTCGAACCAATACACAGACAAACTCTCACATACAAACACATATACATACATATATAACTAGAGGAGTATGAATATGGGCTAAAAATTAAAATCTGACCATAGAGGAACTAAGAACCGAGAAGAGAGAGAGTTGTACCGAGAGAGAGGGAGTGAGAGAGAGAGAGAGAGGAGCGTTTGAGAGAGAGAGATGAAGAGAAACAGTGGAAAGAAAGAAAAAGGGGAGAGGAGGGAGTATTAATAGAACATTTTAGGGGCAATTTAGTAATTAGCAAAATCCTTTCTTTTCTTTTTTTTTATTTATGATTTAAAACTAATTAAAATAATGTAGTTTCTCTCCACATTATTCACAACTAACTTGGCTTTCATTTTTATAAAATAAAACACCAAACTAGCTCTTATCTTATATTGTTAAATAAATTATTGCACAAATAGATTATTTAATATTGATTTTACAAATAAATTCACATAATAAAAGTAAACTCCATAAAATTATTTTAAAATATCAAAACATCAAAATTAATCCAGCTATCATTTTTAAAAAGTCCTTTGGACAATTTTAAAGATAATAAAGCAAATCTCGCACCTTGATTACATTTGTAAAATTTTATAAAAATATTTTAAGATCAATAAAATCCTTATAAATCCTTTTTAAATAAAATATATTTAAATTCTCACAAATCACAGATTTGTACACGTACCGACAAATATCATACGCTTTCATAGGAACGTCAAATATATTTCATATTCGTACTCTTAAACACTTTAATCCCTTTTTAATACGGGTTCCGTTCAACTTGACGGCCCGTCAACACAGTTTAATCCCTTAACTGATTCATCAAACTGGAACGAGTTACTTTACGTTCCCAGTTACCAATTTACAACAATGACAATTAGCTACACAATCATTTATCCTTTAATTTATTCACATAAATCCACAAAAACCATAATTATAGCACAAAACTATACTTTATTCATTTAATTATATCACGAAATTACCGGTCTCTACATGTTCTTATGAAATATGCATATTGTTACTTATATTTTATATCAAAACTATACATATGTTTTTCAAAATTACTGTATATCCTTTATTATACCTTTTTAGTGTAGAACACGAGTTGTAATCGAAGAAGACACTGAGAAACTGTCAATAAATATATTTTTGAAATTTAATTTCAATTTAAAAATTATTTTATATTCTCTATTATACCATTTCAGTTATAAAATACGAGGTATCGTCGATGTCGAGAAACCGTAAATAAAAATATTATTTTGATTTTATTCCAATTTCAAAATTAATGAGAAAGAAATATAAGCAAAAATTTCAACGGATCATATTTTTATAATATGTTATAACCGAAGATGAGCACAATTAATTTCACATTCTTTTTATAATTTATATTTTTTTATTAAATATACATATTTTTATAATTCAAATATACTTATAAAGAAATCAATATATATATATATATATATATAAATATATATATAATGAGGAAGTAATAGAATAAGTAATGTCAATAATCATATTATCTTCATTTATGATTGAAGTTATATTATATAATTGTATTTGTGGTAGAAGATAAAAAATCAAACTTTTTGGTAGGAAAGCTGATAGAGGGGAGTTGTGTCAATTGTCTTGTATAAGCACTTTGGTCAAAATTTGGAATTTATATTTTTTCTTCAGGAATTATACGTATACGTATTAGTGTTTCTCTATGATTATTTCTCACAATAATTATTTTTGAATATTAATTAATTTGGTTATTATTTTCTATCAGATATTTGTAAAAACATTGTTTTGGCTAAAAGCGCCTTAGCGCAATATTAGTGGCTACATATTTTTAAATTATTTTTGTAAATCCGACACCATGATTTTCACTATAAAATTAAATATAAATCACCAAACTAAATAAAAAATATTTGTTTATCTATTCATTATAATATATATATATATATATATAAATTATAAACTTTTTACTATCAAATTGGATCGTTGAACAAAGAAATATGCAGGTAAATTCTTATTGCCACAATATTATTATTTTCTTTATAAAAACAAAATAACGATGAATTATGTAACATCTAACCGTTCAATTTCCATATACACATAAGAACAAAAAAGAAGACTTTAGTACTATAAGTACAGGTTTGATTGCAGAATGTTTGTTGCGCGTAAAACTATTATATGGATTGCTCAAATACATGATTGTAACATTTTATTCTAAATATATTTTCAACTCAACCTCAATCCCCAATTTCCAGTTCTGATCTAGGTTGTTTCATTTTCATCGCTAAATATTAACTCACTATAATAGCTATTTAATTTTATGCTATGAAGAAAATACATAAATGAATGAATGAATGAAATCAAATTAGAACAATTACTTAATCAAACACATTCAAAAAACCTAAAGATATACACAAAACTATCCTATGTAATATCATATGCAAATAAAAGTCAAGTTTGGAATAGAACATATAGAATGGGAAGTAATAGAATGAGCGCGGTGACTAACAATATATATTACCCTTGTTTCTGATTAAAGTGATGGTTATTTTGTAGTTGTACTACAAAATTATAAACGAAACTTTTTGGTGTTGAAGTCTGATAAAAGAATATGAGATGTGTCAATTGTATTTCAATTTGGACATAATTGGGGATCTATACCTTTTCTAAATGATTTAATTTATAACTCACATTAATTAATATATGCTATTGTTTAATTTAAATTATTTTTATATTTATTATATATTTGCAACAATTTTTTTTAAATAACATCACATTACAACTATTCGCGACAATATTATTTGAGAGATTTTTTTTCTAAACTCGACATTATGATTTTCACGGAAAATTAAAATATTCAAATCATAAAAACAAATGGGAAACTAATTTATTTAGCGCACATTGTAATAAATAGCAAAATTATAATATTTTTGGCTAGCGGGCGGACAAAGTCCCTAATTTATATAGATTCCTTTGATTTTATTTAAATAACGATAGGTACGGTAGATACATTACATAAACTCGTGTTATATATTAAGATTGTTAATCTAATTTAGAAAAAAGGAAGTAAGTAAATCATTGTTATGAGAGAATAACCGCACACAAGCTTTCAAGATATATCATAAATCAGTAAAGTAAGACCATTTTTTTAATTTACCCAAACGGCAGAATAAAAGTATGAAATAAGTTTCTGTTCGTTTAAGAGGAATAAGCCCACCCCAAACATGCACTTAGATTAGTTGGTTATAGAAAATAACATGCACATCAATTAACCAGCTGATTCACTCATTTCAACAAATTAATTGACGTTTAGTCGTTTGTTTGTTGTTTTGGGATTACATAGCGTATTAATAATGATAGAATTATAATTTTTAAAGTAAATACCGTGTTTATAGCAATATTTCTCGTGCATTTATATTTAAAAAATTATTTATACTCATTACTTACAGAATTAAGCTCAATAAAATATTTTATTAAGGATATTGTAAATTTTGATATTTCTTAGTTACACCATGCACACTCGTTAAGGATTGGAAGGAGCGAATACGGAAATACGGAGCAGCCGACGATTCGAGAACAACAGAAGTACTCCCTCCATCCCAGTTTAAGAGTCGTTTTTGTATTTTACACATATATTAAGAATCATTGACCAACACGTTCATTTTATCTTTAAAACTGTTAACTATAATGACTCTATTTACATGCATCAAATATTTTTAGAACTTTTAAGCACCTGACTCTTCCACTTTTTCTTCTTTCATTATTTTTTCACCTGACTCTATTTACTACACTTCTCTTCACTATTTTTAACCTCCGTAGATGCTGGGAATGTTGGATTCCCTCCAAAAAATTTCATTCTAAATTTGAGTCTTCAACTTAAAATTTTTAATTTCAAAACTCCCTCCAATACCCTTCTATATATGTTCAAGACAAGATGTATACATTTTCAAGTGACAATATAAAATACTTTCATGGTATAGATGATGAACATTGATTTGAATTTACTAGTGGATTATGATGAAACTATACCAGAAGGTAAATTTTCCTTCTTTTCTCTTTTATACATATATTTTTTCACGTTACTTTTTACTTGATTTTATCTTATTGATTTCTTTATTGTTATGAACTTAAGTGTATTAATCTTAACCAAGATAGATATATTTTTTTAATCTTTTTTAGATTCCAAATATGTATTTTTGTATATTTATATATATGTGTATGATCTTTATTTTTAATTTTATATGTATTTCAAAATAAATATATCTGGTTATGTGTTCTTATATTTATGTTTTGTTGTATCTATTGTAGGTGGAGATAATATTTTTCAAGAAGAGTATACATCTCATACTCATGAAAGAACAAATGAATCAACTCAATCAACTCCAAGAAATGCAAGATCATATATTTTTGATTTAAACCAATCCCCTCGTTTTGATTTGAATGAGCCTCCACCTTCAGAGCATCCTTCTCCTTCTCACACACAAGGTAAAATTTACAACTTAAGTTCATCAAATTGTTTATAAATTTAATCGTTGTTAATATTTTTGCTTTAATTCAAACTTATAAATTTTAGTTGGCAAAGTCCATTAATTTAATGTGTCAAGTTCATATAATTTTTAAATTTTATAGATATTTAAAATGTATTGTTGGTGTTAAAGTAGAGAAATTGAAATTAAATATTATTGTAATTTTTAGATTTTATTTGTTATTTTAAAAATCATTTTCTTTGTAAATAAATATATGTGTATATGTACTTTTGCAGGTGATGAAAATGAGTCAGGCACAATGGTCAGATCAAAAACAAAAAATTTATCCAATGATGACCGTCGTGCCATATACATTGTCTTATTAAAGAAAAGTGTAAATGGAAAGTTAAAATGGGGTACAACAAAGGCCGTTGCAAATGAATTTTCAGTTACCATGCGTACGGTTCAACGTATCTGTAAAAGGGCAAAGGAGACTTCCAATGGAGTGGTTAATATTTCGCATCTTAAAACAAAAAAATGTGGTCGCAAAAGAGTACAAATAGATCTTCAACAACTTAAAAGTATTCCTCTGTCTAAACGGACAACTCTTCGTTCTACGGCCTATGCGATCAAGGTTGCAAAATCAACATTGTTTAGGTGCCTCAAACATGGTGGAAAAATAAGAAGATATTCTAATTCTATCAAGCCATTTTTGACCGATAAAAACAAGAGAAGTCGAGTTGAATTTTGTTTATCAATGTTGGATAAAAATAGTTTTCCAAATAATCCTCAATTTGTGAATATGGAGAATATCATTCATATTGATGAGAAGTGGTTTTATTTGACCAAGAAATCTGAAAATTATTATCTTCTTGTAGATGAAGAGGAGCCTCATCGCACATGTAAAAGTAAAAATTTTGTTGTAAAAGTGATGTTTTTTGCTGCAGTAGCAAGGCCACGATATGACGCAGGAGGAAATGAAATTTTTTCCGGTAAGATTGGCATATATCCTTTTGTTACAAAAGAGTCAGCTAAAAGGAGCAGTGTCAATCGAGTGGCAGGAACTCTTGAAACAAAAGTAATAACTTCAATCAGAAGGGACGTAATAAGATCATACTTGATCGAGAAAGTTTTACCGGATATTCGAGCAAAATGGCTAGATGGAAATAATATCACTGTGTACTTTCAACAAGATAATGCAAGAACACTCTTGATCCTACTGATAGAGAATTTTGTGAAGTTGTCTCAAGATTTGGATTTGATATTCGTTTAATGTGCCAGCCATCAAACTCTCCTGATCTAAATATATTAGACCTTGGCTTTTTCAATGCCATTCAATCACTACGCTATAAGGAGTGTCCAAAAACCATTGATGAGCTTATCACGGCTGTTGAAAGATCATTTCAGGCTTACCCTCCTAGAACATTAAACAAAATTTTTTGTACCCTGCAAAGGTGTATGATGGAAATTCTAAGAGTACAAGGCTCCAACAAGTATAAGATACCCCGTATGAAAAAGAGTATTTTGGAGAGACAAGGCAGACTCTCTTGCCAGATGAAGTGTGATGTCCAACTTGTGAAAAATGCAATTAGCTGGTTGAATTTAGGTAGTTAGATGTGGTTATGAGAAGCTTATTTATGTAACTTTCAAATTTTAAATTTTAAGTTTTCATTTGTTTCTACTTTACATTTGTTAAAACTGTTCATATAAATTATTATTTTTTTGTCAATTAGGCATGTTTTAGGATGATTTTTTCATTCTCATGTACAAAACAACAAAGATAACAATATGAAAGACATAATGATTCAAAAGAATATTTATCATAAATTTTGAAATAATTTGATATGTTTTTTATAATTAAGGTGGGTAAAATTATATTTATGTTTTTATGAGAAACTAATTGTAATTGAATTTGTTACCCATTTCTTAAAAATTGTAAAGTTTATGAATTTTTATTTCTAAGGTGTAGTTTATAAATGTGAAGGTTATTTTTTTTTGTCCTAGGCATGTTTTTATGAATGAGTTTTTCATTGTCATGTAAAAATAATAAAGATAACAATATGTAAGACATAATGATTCAAAAAATAGTTTGTATGTTTATAACAAAAATCACCTAAATTAGTGTGTATGTTTATATAACAATAATCTAACAAAAAAAGCAGTGAACAAAAAATTTCATAAATTGAAACTCCATCATTCATGCTAGTTGAAGAATCGAAGCTCCATTACATGATGTACTTGAACATTTTGATTAGAAATAGAAGTACATTACATGTAAATTGCAAATATAGTAAAATTACTTCTCAAATAATTTTAAAACACTTGGAAAGTAGATACTCCACATCATATACACAACTTGAAAGATTGATTCATCTGGTAAAGGTCTTCCTTGATCTTCGGGGAATTCATTCAAATTGAAATGAGCCTCCTCTCGTTGATTATGGTTAACCTCATTTTGATTCATCTCATTTTTCACATCTTCTTTGTTGTCTTTCTCACCCTCCATATTATCACCTACCTAGTTTTGTTTATAAATTGTGTTTGAGTTGTTTATAAGTTGTGTTTGAGATTTAGAATTATATAGTGGTAAAAGAGAAGATGAAAAGGAGTAGTAAACGAGGTAAGACGGAGTAATTAATACAAAACTTGGAAATATAAATAACGTTACCCTAGTAGCTGAGATAAATAAATGTCTTGAAAGTAGAAAATGACACTTAAAATGGGACTTCAAAATATTTCAAAAGCGACTATTAAACTGGGACGGAGGGAGTAGGATACATGAAAAAGGGTGAATATCGCAATGGTGGGGAAATTGTTAGATAGATTTGATTGATGAGGTGGATATTACATGTACTTAATGCAGTCCTTCATTTATGTGGTCCCTACTCGGGCACTATAATCTCCTCATGAGGGCAGATGAAAAGGCTGGAACAACAAAATCCCTACCAAACACAACAACCGTGTGATGGCGGGACCAAATATTTTCTTTCCTTCTTCTCTTCCTCGTCTTCCATTGACGCTTGTCTTCTGCCTGACCACTCATACTAATTGCTACACACTTTGATAATATTCCTTCTTAAGATTAATTTTGAATTTATAATATTGTGAAATAAACAGAAGTTGTTCGACTCATTTGTCTAGGTCGACAAGTGCATTTAAATTACATTAATCCCGAAATTATTGAGATATAAAATAAATTGTATGGGGTAAACTTGCTCATTTTGCATAAGTGCATGTGCATCTGTGGAGATTGCACTGTGTATTTTATGTAATGGGGTATGGTCCCTGGCAATAGTTGGCTGGCAGGTGTTATACAACAAATGAACAAATGACTTATAAGTTCGTTGGATAAAAGATTAAACGGTTTTAATTTAAAATTTTTCTTATTCCTTAAAACCTTGAGCTTGCGATATGAGCGTTTGTTAGGGTTAATGTAAGTGGGATCACGTAACCCACATTTTTTAGTAGATAACCCGTAGCCGCTACCCTTCAGATGCACATTCCAAGGTAAATCTGTATTTAAGCGACAGGCTCTGACCCAGGAAACATAATCATAAATTCTCATCCCGTGGGATTCGAACCTGTAATCAAGACAATAGTTATTTCCTCTTTAACCAACTGAGCCAACCCTTGCAGGTCGTAACCCACATTCTTGCATTCTTTTATAAATATTTTTTTTATTTCTTATACTAAAATATTATTTTATGCTATTTATTTATTTATTTCTGAAAAATAAAGCTAATTTTTCAAAACTATCAAAATAAATTTTTTGTGTATAAATTTTCAAATTATACCAAGAAATTTAAAATTTAATCATTTTTATTTATTGTACCTTCAAATTTTATTTTATTTTACCTAATTGTATATAAAATTGAAAGTAAATCAATCAATTTTAAAACTTTGATCATATTTCTTGATTTTGAGTTTATTTGATTCAGGAAAGGATAGCTTAATATAATTTTAAGCAACCCATTTCTATTTAAATTTCATTAATTATAAAAAAATTAATATATAAAAATATTAATATACACCATTGTTACAAATGATAATACAAATTAATTTGTAAGATTTTATTTGTAATTGATATGGATAGAAAATACACCCTAAAGACACATTAAATGTCACATTAATTACACTTGGGCTTCTTGTCTAAAAGTCCAGTACAGGCATGTCTAGTCCAGACTCATAGTAGACTCAAGACGACCCATGCAGACAAGGCCCACTAGCTGAGGTCGTCAAGGTCCACGAACACTAGCTGTTCACGGACTAGGCCCAATACGGCTGGAAGAACAGAGACATGTGTTCTACTCAAAGTCCTACACAGAAGTTTCTGGAACTTCTTCCTCAATAGGACTCCTAATCACCATCTAAATTGGATACTTGTCCATCAAGTCTCCCAATAGAAGTCTAACCCTAAACTCACCTCTATATAAAGGGTGCTCTACCCCTCAACCTAGAACTACATTTTTGGCTTGATTCTCTACAACACAGAGATACGTAGGCATCTTGCAAGGAGCGATAGTCCCGAACGCAAGAGCAGGCATTAAAGCTTGAAACTCACCAACCCTAGCATTAAATACTAAAGCACTCAGGTTTTTATTTCACAACATTTGGCGCCGTCTATGGGAAACTTACAACAACCATGGTGAACACACGGAGCAGGAACACTAGTGGGACATACACTCATGTCCCATCGCAAACAATCACATCAGTGGTGAACATACCACTGCACTTAACTTATACCTCCACCCAAGGAGGAACCCTTGTAGGGGCAACTGAGGCTCAGCCACAAGGGGCGAATCCCCCGGCTCCTCAAGAGATAAATCCCCAATTTCAGCAGTTGCATGCACCTGTGAACTCTCAACCCCTTGGGTATGAGTACTCGACAATTGTGACTACTAACCCCCCTACGGAATGCCTCTATACCCCGATGTTGGAGGGAGTGGACACTCTGGTAGGAGTGAAGCACAAGGGAGGACGCCCCAATACATACGTGGCTTGACTCCTATTCCAGAGGATCAAGAATTCTCTGGACCTTATATTGAAAGAGACTCCGAGTCATCGGATGATGATGTTGCTCCAAGAAGGAGGTGTGCTGGCAAAGAGCCGATGGATGACACTGAACAACACCCCAGGAGCACTCAAGGGATGAATCCCCAAGATGTTCAAGAAAGGATCAGGGCTCATGAAGCAGAGATTCAAAGGCTGAAGCGAGACCTGGAGACACATCTGGCCCCAAGACCCCCACTCGCTCCAAGGCGGAGAAATCCTCCTCCAATCATAGATCTGGATGGTCCAATACCAAGAAGGGCAGTTTCCCCAAGGGCTGATCCAAGTGATCTTATGTCCCTAGGAGATCCTGATGATCCAAACCCACCATTCACTGATGAGATAATGAATGCTCACATCTCAAGGAAGTTCAAGATGCCCACCATCAAAGCATACGATGGTACTGGCGACCCTGCTAATCATGTTAGGACATTCTCCAACGCCTCGTTGTTACAGCCCGTGAACAACGCTATTAAGTTGAACATCAACGATCACACCTAATTAATAACAAAATATTATCCAACTAACAAAACCCATACATATATTTTATTTATTTAATTATTTAATAATTACACATTTAAATAATAAAAATATACGAGTCGTTATACATGCCCTCAGTAGTGCAGGATGAAGTTAAGGCAGATCTTACAAAGAACTTTCATGGTGAGCCAATAGTTCCAAAGGATGAGCCTATAGACTGGGATAACTTGTCTCATCCTGAACTTAACTTACCATTTCTCAACAAGTCAAAAAACATAAAGACAAGATCAATCAAGAAGGTCAAGCCTGTAAAACTCAGAACCAAAACCCTAACTAAAGCTCAACCAATTGTCAACAAGGGAGATCTTCTATACATCTGTGACATCAAAGAATTTTCAGATATAAATCTCTACTTGGATGAACTAGAAGAAGTAAGAGGAATTGATGCTCACAGACATCTCTCTGAAAGACTGGTATTCAAATACAAGGGTGGTAAAGAAATCATATGGCCCCTTCACAGAATTCTCCAAGAAAGATATTTTGTTTTGATAAAGATCTTTTCATCCTTCAAAAAGAATTTTGGATTCAATGTGACAGCCAAAAAATTGGTTCTAAATAAGATAGAAGAACCACTACGCCATAGATTGCTTTAAGCAACACCCTAACTGTGTTGCTATAGACCCGAAAAAATGTTGCTAAAGGCCAAAAAAGGGCTAAGACAACATCAAAGTAATGTCGACCCGTTGCTAGTTAATATAGGTATCTATAGCAACATAGAAGCTACTTTATTGCAACACAACAAATCCTGTTACAATAGATATCTATAGCAACATACTTTGGTCTCTATAGTAACATACGTAATGTGTTGCAATAGATCTTAGAATTTTTTTCAAAAATATGGGCCCCACATGTGGGGCCCACATGAATAATTCTTAGAAATTTATATTCAATTATTTGTTTTGTTCCATTTTCCTTTTATTTTCATAAATATAATCATAAATAGTCAAATGTTTAAATACAAAATATAATTATAAATATAAACTCATGAAATCAATACAAATAGATCAATTTTCAACCGGCATATCTTGGTGCCTTACAAATTAGATGAACCTCCATAACATGATGGTTAACCTAAAAATAACATATTTGAGTACATAGCTCAAACAAACTCCTAAATAAATATTCTAAAGGAAAACTATATTGTTCATACAGAGTACATGTCTGGCATTCATCGCAAGCTCGTGAACTCTTAAAAGAGCTTCATTTGATTTGTTTGTGACATTTCTAGGATTCATTATATTACTTCAACTTAGCTCCAATAGAAATTGTCAAAAAATAAGAAAGATAAACTGAGTTATTTGTAAAAGGCAAGCAAAAATCATAGAAGAACTTAAAAATCAAAAACAAAAAAAGCTCAATTGTTAGCATATTAAAAAAACTTATATAACTAATATACAAATCAAAGTCGACTATTGTAGATATTAATATATATTCCATAATTCTTGTGCAGTATTTCATTTTACCGGTCTTGAATTTGAAGGAGACCACTCTTAATAGTCCATAAATAGTAGATCAGACCAAAGGAATGTGACCAGAACAAGGGTACCCACCTTTTTCCAAGATTGCTATGACCTAACTAAAAGTGATGATTCAAAATGGCTACACTTCTGGAAATCCAAACTTAAAAACTCGAGCTCACTAAATCTCACTACATTACAAGTGGATAAAAGCTAACAACAAGAATATTTAGAATGAAAGAATATTCTAAAAACTCGAGCTCACTAAACTCGCATAGAAACTAATAAAAAAACAGCCGATATGTACCATAGTAACTATTCATGTCTTTCCCCTTCCTGTAGAGCCTTCACACTGATTACGGAAGTGACTTAGAAGCTGTTGAGCCTGCATGAATATTGATAATTATAAACTCCTATCATCTTCTCGTTTGTTAAAAATGAGAGGTAAATATGGAAATAGTAAATAACAATGATCTTCCAGCTTTTGTTGATTGTGGTACTTTTTTGCATCTGAGTTTTGTAAACAAGTAAAGAGTACCCCAGAGCAGTAACTTAAGCTTATTATTCTTCATTTAAGATAACTACATAGACGAGAGTACAGGCTAGAGATTGTGGTATTGTATAGTTCCTTGTATATGTACATAGTACACCTAGGTTTCTGTGCTACGTGGACGCTAAGATATATTGAACCTACTTGCATGGACCGATAAGTAAAAAACATAATAAAACATGAAGCTGAGTAAAGCTGCTACCTTCTCCTTGGCACTCGTCGTGTTAGACTGGGATAGCAAAACCATAGGCGGCACTGATCCTTGTAGAACCAGACGACAATATTTGGTACTACTAATGCACAACTGCAACAGTATGGTAGCAGCATTTTCTTTACCCCTCTGGGATCCTGAGTGAAGAATCTCAACTAATGTTGGTATGCCAAACCCCCTTCTGTAACTATTGATAAATTAGCAAGTACTGCAACAGCTTTGTCAACCATTTCTAATTCCGGGTCAATCAACGAAACAAGATACTTTACAGCCCCGGCCTGAACTATACGAGCCTTGTTTTCATGAAATATTGATAAATTAAACAATACCGTTGTAGCATCCTTCCTGTTATGCCCACTTTATTCTTTTCCAGCCCAGATAAGCTCATCACCTTGATGAGAGGGGCTCAATAACACACCTTTTTTTGACATTCTAAGTGATAAAAAGATAACCAGAGAGAAAAAGTTTTTTATTTAATTTATATACTTCTGCATAATTTTCAGAGATCACAAACCTTTTCTTTATAGGCTATACCCAGAATTATGAAAAGGAAAGACAACTATTCTAATAGCTGGACTTGAAAGATTATATGCTAAAAGTGAGGCTGTCCCTTGATAAATAAGGAGATGACGCTAATTGAACCACAATTAGCTCTAAAATATTTGTTTCCTTTTCTAACACTCCCCCTCAAGTTGGATGGTGGGATCACCAATATTCAACTTGTTCAAACTGTTTGCAAAGATTCTTCCGCTTGTGGCTTTTGTTAAAATATCAGCTAACTGATCTTCAGATTGGACAAAAGGCAGTTCTATGATCTTTGCCTCCAGCTTTTCCTTAATGAAATGTCTGTCAACTTCCACATGTTTAGTCCTGTCATGTTGCACTGGGTTTTCAGAGATTTGTATAGCCGCTTTATTGTCACACATAATTTTAGTGGCTTTATTTTGTGAAAAACCAATCTCAGTTAAGAGCTTTCGTATCCAAAGTACCTCAGCTAGACCTCGTGCGACCCCTCTGAACTCCGCCTCAGCACTGGATAGAGCAACAACCTTTTGTTTTTTACTCCTCCATGTGACAAGATTCCCTCCAACCAGTGTAAAGTAACCAGAGGTTGACCTTCGATCTCCTTTGTCTCCTGCCCAATCTGCATCCGTGTATGCCTGAACCTTCAGATGCCCATGTGATTTAAACAAAACACCATGACCAACTGTTCCCTTAAGATATTTAATAATCCTCCAGACTGCCTCCATGTGGGAAGCTTGTGGTTTATGCATGAATTTACTGACCACCCCTACAGCGTATGCAATGTCAGGCCGGGTGTGAGAAAGGTATATTAGCTTTCCCACTAACCGTTGGTATCTCTCTTTATCTGCTAGCACTGCTCCTTCTTCCATATAAAGTTTTAGATTTGCTGCCATCGGGGTATCCACAGGTTTACAGTCGATCATTCCTATTTATGCCAGCAAGTCAAGAATGTACCTTTTTTGGCAAATGAAAATTCCTTGTTTCGACCTAAGAACTTCGATACCTAAGAAGTACTTAAGTCTGCCCAAGTCTTTCATCTCAAATTCGGCGAATAAATTTTCTTTTAATTTCTTCATCTCCTCTTCGTCATTTCCCGTAATAATCATGTCATCAACATAAATACTAAGACATGTTACTAGCTTACCTCGTCGTTTAAGGAACAAGGTATGATCAGAATTACTTGGTTTGAAGCCATATTTCTTCATTGCCATAGTAAACCTCCCAAACCACGCTCTAGGGGATTGTTTCAACCCATAGATAGACTTCTTAAGACGACAAACTTCACCATCTTTAAAGTCATCTTCAAATCCAGGAGGAGCTTCCATATACACCTCTTCTAGAAGCTCTCCATGCAAGAAGGCATTTTTTACGTCAAGTTGATGGAGAGGCCAACTTTCATTTGCTGCTATTGAGAAAAGAACTCTAATTGTGTCTATTTTGGCAACAGGAGAGAAGGTTTCGGAATAATCAATCCCGTAAGTCTGAGTATACCCCTTAGCCACCAATCGGGCTTTATACCGTTCAATCGTTCCATCCGGCTTATACTTAGTATTGAACACCCAGCGACATCCCACAGTTTTTTTTCCTGGAGGTAGGACACATTTTTCCCATGTTTCATTTTTCTTTAGAGCATCCATCTCCGATTTCATTGCTTCTTTCCAAATCTTTGATTCCAATGCTTCCTTAATAGATGTTGGGGTTTCTTCAGAAAGAATAGCAGACCTAAAACTTTTTCCTTCTTCCGACAAGTTTCCACTTGCAATGTTTGCCATGGGGTATCTGGAGTGGCGACTTTCTTTCTCAGGGGAATATCTCTTTGGTGGTACACCCCTGTTGATTCTTGGTGGTAGGACATACCTTCCTGTTGCTTCCTCAGTTTCCAATGGAATTTGTTCCTCTGGTAACCACATGGTTGGTTCAATTGTTTCTTCGTGGTTATCAAAAAACTCAGGATTACCAACATCATTAGTATTATCAGTATCATTGATAACAGAAACATCGGTATGAATATTTGTTTGCGAAGTACTACTTACCTCAGACATCTTAGACATCCGGTTGAGAAGATCATGTCCAGTGACACTGATTGTAGGTTCCGTAGATGGATGTGACTCAGCTTGTGTACTATGAGTGACTTCCTCTGATGATGGTATCCAACTCAGCCAACTCACTGTGTCACTACTTTCTTTCTCCCCCTGACCAGTGTGTTGGGTGAGGTAAAAGTATTCAGTTTCAAGAAAATTACAATCCATCGTAGTGTATATGTGACGTTTCTTTGGATTGTAACATCGATACCCCTTTTTGTCCACACCATATCCCACGAATACACATTTTTCAGCACAAGGATCGATTTTGGTTCGTTCAGTCTTAGGTATGAGAACAAAAACAGAGCATCCAAATACACGAGGTTCTAGAGTAAGGGTGGGAGGTATTTTGGTGTACTCAGATAGTGTTTGCAATGGTGTTTTGAATTTAAGGATCTTTGTAGGAAGTCGATTGATGAGATATATTGCTGTGGCGAGAGCTTCTGGCCAGAATGTATTTGGGACACGTGATTCGATTATGAGGGCTCGGGTTATTTCTAAAAGAATACGATTTTTCCGTTCGGCAACTCCATTTTGTTCTGGGGTATGTCGACACGAGGTTTGGTGAGTCATTCCTTTTTTTTGAAAAAATTGTTTCATGGAGGTGTTCACAAATTCTCCTCCATTATCTGACCGAAGAACTTTAATATCTCGTTGAAACTGGGTTTTGATCATAGCATGAAACATAACGAATTTATCGAATACTTCAGATTTATGTTTCAAGAAATAAATCCAAGACATACGAGTGCAATCATCAACAAACAAAAGAAAGTATCGAAAATTTTGTCCCCCATTAATTGGTGCAGGACCCCACACATCAGAATGAATTAAATCAAATGGATAATCGACTCTAGTATTGTTTGATTTAAACGTGTGCCTATGACTCTTGGCCAAAACACAAGTTTCACAGTCTAATGATTTATTTGAATGGAAGAGTTTAGGAAATAGATAATGTAAATAACCAGAAGATGGGTGTCCAAGTCTTCTATGCCATAGCCATGCCTCTCTATCTGTAGTTCCATGAGCCAACTTTACAGTACCTTGCTGAGTCACATCATCTACATAATACAGCCCCTGCCGTTCAGTGCCACGTCCAATAATCATTCCCGTCCTGATGTCCTGCAGTATACAAAAAGTAGGATGCATTAGAAGTGTGCAATTCAATTCTTTTGTCACATGACTTACAGATAAAAGCTTGTGAGAAAGAGATGGAATATAAAGACAATCCGGTAATCTCAATGTTGGTGATAGTTCTACTGTGCCTCCGCCTTTTACTGGCATAACTTCCCCGTTTGCGGTTTGTATGTGTGTTCTCCGGGGTTTTGAGTCAATACAAATATCGGAAGAGTCGTATGTCATGGTGTCTGTGGCACCACAGTCAAAAATCCAAGACCCATTGTTTATTGCCATATTGATCTTTCCAATATTACCTGTATCTTGTTCGATAAAATCAGCCGCCACTGTCATGACAGCACCTGTCCGGTTGTATGCGTCGCTGCTGGTGGCCTTCAGGTTGCCCACGGTGACAGAAGCCTCCCCTTCATCCTTCTTCCCTTTCTTATGACCATCACCCCACCACTCTGGATAACCCACCAACTTGAAACACTGTTCCTTTGTATGTTTGACCATACCACAATGAGTACATTTGAGCTTGGATTTGTCAACCCGTGTTGGGATTCCGGATGATTTCACGATCGGCCTGCGTTGTGTGGCATACCCGGCGCCTTCTGCCTCGGTGGTAATGAGACCGGAAGCAATGCCCTGTGATGGAGAGGAGCCGGTTCTAAGAATATTCTGATGAGCTGTTTCTTTTCTAACAGCGGCATAAGCCGCCTCCGCTGTTGGGAGAGGATCCCATCTCAGGATTTCCCTTTTATGGGATCAAACTTTTGGTCTAGGGCATTTAAAAACTGGAAGAGTTTTTGTTCTGCCCTAATGGTGTTATAGGCCGTGATGTCATCCGCGCACTTCATCGGGTTTGGATCTCGTCTTTCAATCTCACCCCAGATTCCTTGCAACACTATCCAGAAATCTTCAAGTGGTAGGCCATTCTGCTTAAATTCGTTGGCTTTGACATGTAAATCGAATGTCTGCAACTTGTCTTTTCCACTGCTATACGTGACCACAAGAGCATCCCACAGTGTTTTTGATGTAGGAAACTCGGTTAGGTTGCTAGCCAGCGATGGTTCGATATTTTGGATAAGCCACGAGAACACTACAAGGTCATCTTGTTCCCATTGTTCGTATTTCTCGTCTGTTTTGTTTGGTGGGTTTCCAGAAAGATGAGTCAGTAGTGCTTTTGATTTTCCGCCAATTGCTACACGAATCATTCTTGCCCAGAGGGCATAGTTCTGGCTGTTTAGTTTGATACTGATTTGTAGGCTATCGGATAGTTTGTGATTTGTGGTTTGGGTGTTAAGATTGTTTTTGAGAATATTGGCTATTTGGATTGAGAGGTCATCGTTTTTGACTATGCTACTGTCATCAGACATGGTAACCACGAAGGGTAGATGATGAGCACCGTTATGAGGATCTCTCACTGCTCTGATACCATGATAAAAAGATAACCAGAGAGAAAAAGTTTTTTATTTAATTTATATACTTCTGCATAATTTTCAGAGATCACAAACCTTTTCTTTATAGGCTATACCCAGAATTATGAAAAGGAAAGACAACTATTCTAATAGCTGGACTTGAGAGATTATATGCTAAAAGTGAGGCTGTCCCTTGATAAATAAGGAGATGACACTAATTGAACCACAATTAGCTCTAAAATATTTGTTTCCTTTTCTAACACTAAGAACCAAGAACTTGCTGGGATCTACAAACCAGTAGACTCTGCCCCCACGGAGTAAAATATTGAATTCGAAAACTCACTTTTGCTGAGTTCACAGATTTTTATCAGTCAACAACCCAAATCCACCATCTTTCTTATAAGTAATTAAACCCCGCAATAAAATTCCTATATTCCAACAACAACCAGTTCAATGTACAAGATTATGCAAAAAAAAAATTACTAGTAAATACATAAAGATTCTAACTTTAACCAGGGGAAAGTCAAGAATATTCAAATGAATCAGAATCACATAAAAATTTGAATTTAAATTATTGAAATGAAGTAAATTCAGTATGCCCAGATTGAGTCTGGTCTTCAAGAAACTTGACTCTCACTTGGGTCACCTGACCCCTGGATCCAGTGCGGCCCGTAACTTTGACAACAACATCATGCTTTAGTTGAGTATCCATTCTAACTCCAAAATAAATAAACACCCTAAGAATTAGTATATCATCGTAGATGTATGTCTAACACATCAACACTCTTTGTACTTCAATAGCTTACTCTGGTACCAATTGTTATTCCCAAACAATGCAACAAGAATTACAGAAGGGAGGTTGAATGTAATTCTGGCTCCTTTTTGAATTTTAAGACTATTCTTACTTAATATATAACAGTGTTTGATTTTGCAAGAAGTGCGGAATGAAACTTGAATTGAAATCAAAACAAAAAGTAATAAAACACAAAGTTTTAAAACTTTCTGGTGGATTTGAACTTATCCACCAGAGATATACATTAGTATGAGAACTCTGTGATGCTTGAATAACACACAGCTGCTTACAAGAGAACTTACTAACTTACAGAGAAATTCTTAACATATATAACTTTTTCTATCTCTCTGAAAATTATGCTTACTTAGTTATTAGTCCTACTTACTACAATTGGTTTATATATTACCAAGTTAAATGACAGTAAGACAAGATAATAAGAAAAACTATATCTAGTCTAACTCATGCTGTTTCACTACTCTATAATTTGAATATCTTAATAATTGCATGGAAATGATAATGCTTCTTTGTTCTCTAAAACCTATAATTAGGCTTCCACATTCCATTTGCAAACATCCAACGCATGTGACTGTGTTGTCACTGTCAACTGCTATTTTGAATATGATCATCCGTCGGGACTATGTTGGTCATCCGTCGGGAGCCTTGTTGATTATCCGTCGGTAGTCTTTGTAGATCATCCGTTGGTAGCCTTTCTGTCACTTGACTCCATTTCACTTATACAGAATTACAAGACATCTTATATTTACAATTAGCCAACCTATTTTGTATATTAATCTAGTAGTCAACATGACTTAAAGAATCCTTCAGCATCTACTCAACTAAGACATTGTTGTTTGCAAAAATTTGCTACACAACTTATTGTTACATAAGCTACACTCTCGATGAATGTTCAGTTGTCATCCGTCGGGACTATAAAGTTCATCCGTCGGGACTATATTAGAACATCCGTCAAGAGCTAAAAAACACTAAGTTAAATCTACTAAGGTGTTTTGTTCAACTTATCATCAAGTCCACAACATATTCCTACCAAAAACTAAACCCGCTACTATAACTTCGAAAGGAAGTATATTAGGCCCAAATATAATAACTCAACTAATATACAAACAAAAAACTTTACACAATAGAACTTACACTAGTCCGTAAACCCTGGACCAACCATCTTCCAAAAGCTTCTTCTTTTGCATTTCTCGAATTACGCAGTTAAACAGCGCAAGCTAATCTCACTGGAAGGTTAAATTAAAAAACAAGCAAGTATGAGCGAAAGAAATACTCATCAAGTTCAGTATAACATATATATGGTCTTTTTGATATAAAAACCAACATCTGCAATGAAGAAAAATAGTTAAAATCATAACCGTTGACACAAAAATTTAGTTATGGAATCCCAAAATTGATCCCTTAAATGTATTCAAAACTCTTTTGATGTTTTTGAGCGAAAATGTTTCAGCAATACTTTGAATCTCGACGAAAATAAAACTCATAAAATAGTGTTTACACGAATATCATAAACAACAATATGGAACAACGATTATGCTTATAAAGAAAGAACAACAGATAATCAATGATATCTGAATAATAACTGAAGCTAATGTTAGGACGAAAACACGCGCTAATATTCACGCAAGTATACGCGATCGCAAGTAATTTAGAATTATTTCTAGTTCATTTCCATAAAGACTGGTTTAGGTTAATTTTAATCGATGTACTCATGCAACAATGTTATGGTTATTATTCAATGCTAAGATGGTCACAAATTGAGATTGTTATAACTATGATTAACTAATAGATTAAACTAAAAACATTAACTAAGAGATTTAAAGAGGATTGTTTTACTATTTGACACCAACATGGGATTCTAACTTCATTACTACTTCGTTCAATAGTCTTTTTGTTCTTAACCTTAGAAAGTAATGGTGATGACACTAATCAGATAACACGAAACTAGTAAACGCCAACTTTCGTTGTATGAATACCATACTACCAGACATCCACAAAAGAGATAGAAGCTAAATAGACACCAATTATATTGAGACCCTATATGTCTATAGAATTTTAAAACATAACGGTTTAATGCACAAGTTATCTATCATGATTTCATAGGGCAAGTAAGGTGGTTAAAATTATCTACAAATCATGCATAACAAATACATGAACCTATGCTAGCATGGCAAGTTCTAAACCCCTAATTTCACTTTCGCTTCATTATAGATTAACACACTATCTTATAAGTTCGTGACATTCATAAGAAGAATAAACACAACCAATACTAGGTTATCATACAATCACCACAGACTAAGGTATCGAAACAAATTAACAAAAGAAATCCATAAGTAAATCCGTTAGAACCCCACGATAACGATTAGCCCATAATCGGACTCATCATCAACGTGGGTTCCGACGAAATCATGGTATAATAAACGTAGTCTTTATACTGAATAAATAATAAAACCAAGTATATTACACAAGAGTATAGGTTCACAAATAAGAAAACTAGCATCCAAGATTACAACTTAAAACAAATAATCTCAAGAATAAACTAGATCCTCTTCGCCTTGGTTGAATTGTGCTATACGGTCTTCTTACGCCTTCTCCTTAAGCTCTGATACGTCTTGTTCTGAAAACGATCATAAGTTATGTTTATATAGCAGCCCATGTAGATTAGAAGTCCGGTATATCAAAATTGGAGTAGAATCAGGATTCTTGAAACCCGACCTGGCGCGGGCACGCTGCAAATCTGCATCCCGGCGCGGTACGCGATCCACGAGATTTTATTCAAGACACCATTCTAATACCAAATTAGCATCAAAACAATGCCAAATCACCTGCATCCATGATATAGGCCTGAAATGCAAAAAACACTACAAAACACATCAAAAACAAAAATAACTTGAGTACAAAACATCAAATCAAGCCTTTATAGAGCATTCTAAGTGAACATAAATGCCACTTAACACACCCCCAAACTTCAACCAATGCTTGTCCTTAAGAATAAACAAACTCAAAGAACAAGAAATAAAAATGCATGAATGCAACTAATATGAATGCAACGATCCCCATATAATAACTTGACCAACCAACAAGCGACATCTTAACGAATGCAGTTATTTGCACAAAGATCAATCAAATCCCACAAATCAACTTACAAGCCAGAAACGTGCGTGTGTGCAATTACTTACATATATACTATCACAACTAGATCAATAATCATGACTCACTACTCATCAAGGCAATCACAAGGTTATAAATAGAATAAAAGCTAAACTTAAAATTACTGTCAACACTTCAATTCTTATGTCAGAGTTATTATATAGATTCATGCTTTTATTTACAACACATAAACAACACAAATATGCTTATTTGACCGTACAATGTGTGAGGTCCACAAAAGACTTATACAATAATACCCATATAACGAGCGTTAGGTTAGTGGATCCCAGACTATGAAAGCCTTAGGTCACTAGGCACAAAGTCCCCTAAAAACTAAATAACTCGAGTACTAAAGAGCCCACTCGTGATCAATTATGCATAAACACATTTTTTCTCTTTTTTCACATGATTTCTGAACAAGTTTGTTTCACTCCATCTTGTTCAACCCTAGACTACTCATATAAAATGAGCCGGCTACTAGCCATTTGACACCTAGCCATAACAACTAGCAATGAAATCCAACTTTTCTCCAATCTTTAAATATCCATGTTATTTTATCATTAAGAGAATATCCTAAATTATAAATATAAACATGTGATTAAACCTTGACAATCAAACAAACCATGACCATGATCTAGCACTCAAGCAACCTATAAGACTTAGTGAAATTTTATTGCTCCTAGCATGCAAATTAACTCGATAGGACTTAACATCACTCAATATGACATCACTACACTAGCATCAATATCACAAATCAATCGAAAAAATCATACTCCCTCAGTCCCTTCCAATTGTTTACATTTCTGGGGAAGTGTCCGACACGCATTTTAAGGTGCATAAAAAGTATAGTTATGTAACTTATTTTTACAATTTTCTTTTTCTGAATAAAAGTTGAATGTTTTAATTTTTATTCAAAAAAATAAATTTGTAAAAAAATATTACAAAAATATACTTTATATGCACCTTAAAATGCGTGTCGAACACTCTCTAAAAAATGTAAACAATTGAAAGGGACGGAGGGAGTATAAGGGATCATGTTATAAACTACATGCAACAAACTACGAAAATAAAATAAAAAACTACTGCATGGCAAATATGCAACTACATGAACTAAACTAGCATGACTATGCAAACTATATGCAACTCACACACAACATATATTCCTTAACTACTACCCCCAAACTTAAAATATTCACTTTCCTTAGTGAAAGTAATAGTAAGGAATCAGGCATACCTAATCAGAATCAGGGTCATCACCCTCAATGGGTGGTGTTTCAGGAGTGTCTGGAGGTGGATACACAGAGTCCTTACCGAATACTGGCTACTGGATATCAACTCCCGTAGCTCTGAATGCAGTCCTCAACGCCTGGGTAATGTCCTGTGCAAAGCGGCTGTGGATGTCATGCATCGCATCCATCCTCTTCATCAAGCACCTATACTGTGCTGAACTCATACCAGCACTATCCTGTGATTCTTCCTGCTGCTGCTGCGAACCTGAAGGACCGTCATTCTCACCTAACTGAGCTCTTCAAGCCACTCTACGGGCCTGCGAAGAACCACCAGCCTATGTCTGAACAGCTGGTCGGCTGCCCGGCAGATGGTCATAAGAATAACGAAGCCCTTTAGGATCAGGCTTCCCACCATACCACTCATGCATACTCAACAGTGTAGAACTGTCAATCAGAGCACTGGGAAGCTGCAGCTGCTCATGCGCGGAAAATGAACTCCAACCGTCGTGTACAACTTTGTCACAATGGATGCATAGGGTATAGAACCCGTAGTACTCCCTCGCAAGAACCTCAGAATACCCTGATGAATAACCATCCCGAGATCCACATAGTCTTTCTGAAGAATTCCCCACAACAAACGTGCACGCTCTGCCGTAACATCATGCACATGAGAAGATGGCATGATGTTGGCACAAATAAAGGAATTACATGCACATGCAAACCTGTTCATGCACGAGGCAGGGAAAGTGGCATACTCGTTCATGCCCTTCTTGAACTTTGAGTGAGTCTCAGGCACACACAGGGTAACAATGATCAAATCTAAGTCAAAATCATCACCCGTCTTCTCATTCCAATTCTCCTACTCTGGCCTCCTCTCAGGCTGCTCAATTACTCTCTGAATCGCCTCAGCACTATAGTCAACAGTCAACCCCCTCACCACAGTGAAACCGTTCTTCTCCGCCTTAGCATTCGCGTAGAACTCGCGAACCACACTCATAGGCACCACAGTTGGCACCTCACAAAAAGCTATCCCCCTATCTCCACAATCATCTTCAACAACTTAACATCCCTTCCTGATGGCAGAAAACCTCGCTCCTTGGCCATAGGCTTCGAAAGCAGCCTTGAATACTCCGCATCAGGCTCCAGAGTTGAAAACCTAGGCCTCACACCACCCACACTCAAAGAATCGGTAGTGCTGCTGCTAACTTGGGTTCGTTGTCTTTTGGGTGCCATTGAGATTGAATAAGAGAGAATAAGAGATGTGTGTATAAGAGAGATTTGAATTTGAGAATTTGAGAAGTGGTGGAAGAGTTTGTGTGTAAGTGTATTTATATATAGGAATTTGGAGAGAATTAGTTATGGAAAAATAGTTTGAATTGAATATGGGAATAATGGGGAAATGGAAATTGATTTGGAGAGGGAAATTTGGGATGTCGGAGAGTAAAATTCGGGGTTGAATTGATATTGTAATGAAGTCCCCGATTTTCTGTTTAATTTGCTGACTTTTTTTTCGACTTTAGGGACCAGCGCGGCCGCCCCGCCTGGCAGCGCGGGCGCGCCGTGCTACTGGAAAACCAGCGCAGCCGCCCCGCTCCACAGTGCGGGCGCGCGCAGTTACTGACTTTTCAGCGCGGCCGCCTTGCTCTTCAGCACGGCTGCGCCGTGCTTCTGTAGTTGAACTCCAATTTTTTTTTTCTGATTTTTTTTATGTTTTTTTCATTGTTTTCATCTTCCTTTATCTACTATTGTACAATAAACTTGGGTTGCCTCCCAAGAAGCTCTTGGTTTACGTCGTTAGCTTGACGTAGAATCTTGAGATCAAGTTGACAATAGAACGGTACTAACCACCTCGCCATTTGCCGTATCCTCATAGTAATGCTTCAACCTCTGTCCATTCACCTTGAACGATTGGCCTGGATCATTCTCAAAAATCTCCACCGCTCCATGTGGAAACATAGTTTTAATAACAAACGGCCCTGACCACCTCGACTTCAACTTTCCAGGAAAAAGACGGAGACGAAAGTTGGACGAGAGTTGAACAAGAGAACTTGCTGCCCCAGCACAAATGATTTGAGCACTAGACCACTATCGTGCCACATCTTGACTTTCTCCTTGTATATTTTGTTATTCTCATACGCTTGAAGTCAAAATTCGTCGAGTTCATTCAATTGAAGCATTCTTTTCTTTCTAGTTGCATCCAAATCAAGATTCAACTTTTTTAAAGCCCAATACGCTTTATGCTCTAGCTCCACAGGAAAATGACATCCCTTACCATAAACCAACTGAAACGGCGATATGCGAAGCGAAGTCTTGTATGCTGTTCAATATGCCCAAACAACTTCATCTAGCTTCAAAGACCAATCCTTCCTTGATGGACACATAACTTTCTCTAGAATTTGCTTGATCTCTCTATTAGACACCTCAACTTGACCACTAGTTTGAGCATGGTAGGCTGTAGCAATGCGATGATTCACATTATACCTTTGCATCATGGAAGTGAACTTGCGATTATAGAAATGCGATCCCTCGTCAATGATTATGACTCTTGGAGTCCCAAACCTTGTGAATATCTTCTTATGAAGAAAATTAAGCACTACCTTCGCATCATTTATCGGTAAAGCCTTCACTTCAACCCATTTTGAGATATAATCAACTGCCAACAAGATATACTGATTATTACAGGATGAGACAAATGGCCCCATAAAGTCAATTCCCCAAACATCGAGGACTTCAACCTCAAGAAGCACATTAGGAGGCATCTCATCCCTCTTAAACATATTACTCATCCGCTGGCATCGATCACACTTTAGAAAAAATTGATGCGCATCCTTAAACAATGTAGGCCAGAAGAATCCCGCTTGAAGGATACGAGATGCTGTCTTCTCTCCACCATAGTGGCCTCCATACGCAGTCGAATGGAAATCTCACAAAATTCCCCCCGTTGCACTATACGGAATACATCTCCTGATGATTTGGTCAGCTCCTTGCCTAAACAAAAATGGCTCATCCCACATGTACCACTTCACCTTATTAAGAACTTCTTCCTTTGAGCCGAAGACAAGTCTAGAGGCATAATATTACTCACAAGGTAGTTCACAATGTCTGCGAACCACGGTTTTTCTTCTTGCATCCCAAACAACTGCTCATTGGGAAAAGACTCATTTATCAATGTCTTATCCTGTGAAGTTACATTTGGATCTTCCAAACGAGAGAGATGATCAGCGACTTGATTCTCATTACCTTTTCTCTCCTTGATCTCTAACTCAAATTCCTAAAGTAAAAGAACCCATCGAATTAATCTAGGCTTGAGTCCTTTTTCAAGATGAGGTAGCGAATAACAGCATGATCAGTGAAAACTGTCACCCTTATCCCAAGCAAATAAGATCGAAACTTCTCAAAACCATAGATAATGGCTAAGAGTTCTTTCTCAGTAGTAGTATAGTTCAATTGAGCACCATTTAGGGTCTTACTAGCATAGTAGACCACATGCAATATGTTTTTCTTTCTCTGCCCAAGAACTGCTCCAACTGCATGGTCACTTGCATCGCACATCATCTCCAAAGGCTCATTCCAATCAGGTGTAGTTATGACATGTGCCGTTATCAAACTCTTCTTTAAGAACTCAAAAGTAGCTAGGCACTCGACATCAAACTTGAATGGGACATCTTTCTCTAGGAGACTACACAAGGGTTTAGAAATTTTGGAGAAGTCCTTGATGAACCGCCTATATAAACCCGCTTGACCAAGAAAGCTGCGGATTCCCTTAACAGAAATTGGTGGAGGAAGGTTTTCAATTACCCCCATCTTCGCCTTATCCACTTCGAGACCCTTATTGGAGACCTTGTGTCCAAGAATAATGCCATGTCGCACCAAAAAGTGACATTTCTCCCCGTTGAGAACCAGATTGGTCTCAACATACCTTTAAAGAACGGCGCCCAAATTTTGAAAGCATTCGTCAAAAGAATCACCAAACACAGAGAAATTCTCCATGAACACCTCCACATTCTGACCAATCATGTCAGAGAAGATAGCCATCATACATCTTTGAAATGTGGCAGGTGCACCACACAACCCAAAAGAAACTCTTTTGAAGGCAAAAGTACCAAACCGACAAGTGAAGGTAGTCTTTTTCTGATCCTCTGGAGCGATACAAATCTGATTATAACCCGAGTAGCCATCCAGAAGACAATAGTACTCATGCCCAACCAATCTGTCAAGCATCTGATCATTAAAAGGAAAAGGAAAGTGATCCTTCCTTGTGGCCTTGTTCAGCTTCCTGTAGTACATGCAAACTCTCCACCCTGTGACTGTTCTAGTAGGAATGAGCTTATTCTTCTCATTAGCAACAACTATGATGCCTCATTTCTTTGACACACACTGAACTGGACTCACCCAAGAACTGTCAAAAATAGGATTCATGATTTATGTATCTAGCCACTTGAGAATTTCCTTTTTCATAACTTCTTTCATTATCGGATTGAGCCTTCTCTGTTGCTCAATAGTAGGCTTGCTACCTTCCTTAAGCAAACTTTTATGCATACAATAAGAAGGGTTGATTCCCTTAATATCTGCTATCATCCATCTAATTGCCAATTTGAACTCTCTCAGAATTCTTAAGAGATTTTCCTCATCACTACCTGAAAGGTCATATGCAATAATAACAGGAAAAGTAGATGCATAACCTAAAAAAACGTACCTTAAGTGTTCAGGCAATGGTTTAAGCTCAAGTGTATGAGCTTCCTCAATAGATGGCTTGAGGCGCTTTGGAGATTTGTTCAGCTCCTTCATTCCAAGAGATTCAAAAGGCATATCCAGCTTCGCTTCCAGGGAGAAGAATTCATATATTGCAACTGTTCATCACCTTCATCATCTTCACTCTCTGAATTCCCCAATAAGGCCTTTTCTAAGGCATCAGACCTTAGCATTTGATCAAGTTCTGCAGTAACCATAGAATCGACCAACTCCACTTTTAAGCACTCCTCGTTTTCAGTCGGGAATTTCATGGAATTAAAAACATTGAACATCACATCCTGATCCAGCACTCACATAGTAAGCTCACCCTTCTGCACATCAATCAAGGTACGGCCAGTAGCCAAAAATGGTCTTCCCAAGATTATGGGAATCTTCTTATCCTCCTCGAAATCAAGCATTACAAAATCAGCAGGAAAGATGAGTTTATCAACCTTGACCAATACATCCTCCACAATGCCTCATGGTTATGTAATAGAACGATCGACCAACTACAAGGTCATATAAGTAGGCTTTGGATCAGGTATGTCCAATTTCTTGAAGATTGACAATGGCATCAAATTGATGCTAGCTCCCAAGTCACATAAGAATTTATTAAATGAAACTTTTCTTATGGTGCAAGGAATAGTGAAGCTTCTAGGATTTTTAAGCTTCGGAGGAAACTTTTGTTGCAGCACAACACTGCATTCCTCCGTGAGAGAAACAGTCTCTAAGTCATAAAGCTTCACCTTTCGAGAGAGAATACCTTTCATAAACTTCGCATAACTAGGTATCTGTTCAAGATCTTCAGCGGAAGGTATGTTGATATGAAGTTTCTTGAACACCTCCAGAAACTTCTCAAACTGCTTATCCATCTTTTTCTTCTGCATCCTCTTAGGAAAATGAGGTAGAGGATAGATCTGTTTCTCCCCTGTATTACCCTCAGGAGGAGTGTGTCCCACAGTAGTCTTCCTTGGTTCCACTTCTGCTTCCTTCTGCACTTCTTCTTCAGCCACTGCTTCATCTTCTGAAACTTCAGATTTTTCGGGATTTGCAACCTTCCCAGACCTCAATGTGATTGCCTTAACTTTCTCTTTAGCTTCCTTCCGTCCTGGCACTTCAGTGTCACTAGGGAGTGTACCATGTTGATGATTTATCAAGCCATTGGCAATCTGCCCAATTTAATTTTCCAAGGTCTTGATAGAAACCGCTTGGCTCTTGCACATGAGCCTCAACTCCTCCAATTTAGATTTTTCATTATATTGTTGTAACTGGAGTTATTGTCTTGGTGCATATTGCTGTTACTGACAACTAGGATGGTTGTATTGCTTTGCTGCATACTGCTGATAAGGCTGCTGAACCGTATTCTGAGAATTGCTCCAACTGAAGTTAGGATGATTGCGGTTGTTGGGATGATAGGTGGCTTGAACTGGCTACTGCGATCTCTGAAAGTTGCTCACGGACTGAGCTAATTCACTAGAAATAGCACACTACTCTGTTTCATGCGCACCAGCACAAAGCTCACAGACACTAGTGATCTGATTAACTCCATAATTAGCCAAAAAATCCACCTTCATCGTCAAAGCCTTAAACTGAGCTGCTATAGCAGTAGCTGCATCTACCTCCAGAATTCCTGCTACCTTTCCCTGAGGTAGTCTCTGAGAAGGATTCTGGTATTCATTAGCAGCCATCAGTTCAATTAATTCGTAAGCTTCATCATAGCTTTTAGCCCACAAGGCTCCTCCTGATGTTGCATCAAACATGGGTCTAGAAGTAGCACCCAAACCATTATAGAAGCAGTTAATGATCATCCAGTCAGGCATCCCATGATGAGGACACTTTCTAAGCATCTCCTTATACCACTCCCAAGCGTCACATAAAGACTCTCCAGACTGTTGTGCAAACTGAGTAAGAGCATTCCTAATTGCAGCTGTCTTCGCCATAGGAAAGAACTTAGTAAGGAACTTCTGAGCGAGTTCTTCCCATTTTGTGATAGAGCCTAGTGGTATAGAATGTAACCAGCTCTTAGCCTTATCCCTCAAAGAAAATGGGAAAAGCCTTAGATTAATAGAATCTTTGGAAACTCCATTGAACTTGAAGGTGTCACATATCTCGATGAAATCTCTGATGTGCATGTTGGGATCTTCTATATGAGAACCCCCAAACTGAACTGAATTCTGTATCATCTGAATCGTCTACAAGAACTTCATTGAAAACTTCCTTAGCTACTACAGCTTCTTCCTCAGCTTTATCCAGTGTTCTCTTACGAGACCGAAAACGTGTATGCATACACGCTCGCTAGAGTACTTGAAACAGGACAAGGAAATAAGTAAGTAACAATATCCGAGTCACTGAACTTTAACGAACACTGATGATAAACACACAAACTAAAAATTAACACCGAGTCCCCGGCAGCGGTGCCAAAAACATGTTAGGACGAAAATACGCGCTAATATTTATGCAAGTATATGCGATCGCAAGTAATATAGAATTATTTATAGTCCGTTCCCACAGAGACATATTTAGGTTAATTTTAATCGATGTACTTATGCAACAATGTTATGGTTATTATTTAATGCTAAGATTGTCACAAATTAAGATTGTTATAACTACAATTAACTAATAGATTAAACTAAAAACATTAACTAAGAGATTTAAAGAGGATTGTTTTACTATATGACACCATGTTATGGATAAAAACTTAGGGTATATTAATTGCTGTATTTATTACCAAGGTTCGTGTTCGTAGCTTAACTCTGCCCTTACGAGATACCTACGTATCCCTGTAAATTAGAGAATCAAGCGAAAAAATGCAGTTCTGATCTGGCGGGGGTGAGACCCCTTATATAAGTGTTGGGAGTCCTTGAATTGGACTAGAGTTAGGAGACTTGGTGGACAAGTCTCTGAATTAGAATGGACTTTGGAGTCCTAAAAAGTAGGAGATTGATTCCTTATCCTATAAGATCTGGGAGGCCAATCTCCAAGAAATTGTGTCCTCATTTGGACTTTATCATCAGCTAATTTATCCCTTATTAATTAATTACGAAATTAATTAATATTCAGGGTTTTGGGCCCTTTCTAATGGGCTTAGCTATCATCCCAATTCTGATATAATTAATGCGATATTAATTACGCAATCAAGGTTTATTTTATTCCCTATAATTTGCCCCCCAACTTCTGGGAAACCCTAAAAGATTTCGCAGAAGTTAAGTTCATTCGTTCCCTTACAGGGTATCATTTTTGTGTAATGTGTGGAGCGACCTACACATTTACAACGATTTGCCTTGTACACGGCTTCAGGGATATTTTGGAATCTCCCTATCACTTTTTTTTTTACCTTTATTCCTATTATTTAGGAATTATCTGGTGTTTTTCCCTAAATTTTTGGGCTTTACAGGAATTTTCCTTTAATTTTCAGAATACATCCATTATTTTTAGAGAATTTTCCAAGGAATTTTCTTAATTTATAGGAATTTTCCATTAACTATAAAATTTTTCCTTAATTTATAGGAAAAATCCCCTTAATTCTGGGATTTTTTTCCTTTAATTTCAGGAATTTTCCCTTAATTCTGGGATTTTCAGGAATTTCCAGTAATTTTCAGAAAATATTCATAACTTCCAGAAATTTTTTAAGGAATTTCCCTAGTTTTATACAATTTTTTTTTATAAATTTTTCAAGAATTTCCTCCATTTTTCTTTCTTCTTCTTTCTTTTTTTCCCTTTTTTTTAATATAAATTCGACCAGGAAACCTTTCGAATAGGATCCTGGTCAAATAACATGCCAATTTGCCCTGGTCGACAGCCATTTCGAGCAGAAACATTCGATCAGAACCCTGACCGAAATTCGGTCAGGATTTTCCTGTTTTGACCGAATAAAGCTCTCATTTACTCCTGATCGTTTGCAACTTCGACCAGAATGTTTTGACCAGAATCCTGACCGAAATTCGGTCAGGATTTATTTACTGGGTTAACATTTGATTGAATAATTGCTCAGTATTTTTTGATCGTGAGTTTTCGATCAGAAAATTTCGATCAGAAATCCTGATCGAATTTTTGGTCAAAAATCTTATAATTTTCCTTTTTCTGACCGAATAATGGGCCAATTAATCTCTGGTCGTGGTTATTTTCGACTACACTGCTTCGATCAAGAATCCTGACGGAATTTAGGAAATGATTAATTTCTAAATTTTGTAAATTCGGCTCCTTTTTTCTTTTTACCATAGTTGGGCCTCAACCCTGGGCTTTAATAACCCCAATTTTTGGAATTTTTGAAACATGGATGAATAGTAACATTTGCTAATGATGCTGATTAAGGAAAATTATCAGACCACGCTATATAGGAGTACTGTTATGGAAATTCTAAGATCGTATTAGTATTCCATAAAGTAAATAAGTGTATGTAAAGATCGTCAGAATCCAAATTCGAACACTTTGATTCTTCCCGAAAATCCACCAGATACCGAAAGAATTGAGTATAAGGTAACATGATTAAAAGGATTTAAATTCAAGAATTATAAGAGAGGATCATAAAATATTGAGAAAGGTTTAAGGGAACCTAAGTAATAAGATCCCGGGTATGATCCCTCAAACGATAAACGAGAACGAAAGTTAAGCGAACCGTATAACAGATCAGCGATCATTAGCCAAGTAATTAGGAGTTAATCAAAGGGGTTAGTGGAGGATGATGTCATCACACCAACAAGAGGATGACAAGTGTAACAAGATGACATAAGTAGATGACATAAGCATGACCAAATGGGAAGGGTTGGTTGGTTGATTGTGAGCCACACAATTTTTACCATGGTAAAAGGTTAATTAACAAACAAAAAGGAAGCAACCAAGCAAACACATTCATTTCTCTTCCCCCCCCCATCTCCTTGCTCACGGTTTTTTGAAGAAAAACAAGAAGAAAATTTTCCAAACCCAAGTTCCACTCAATCATAATTCAAGAGGTTTGTTTCTTTGGATCCTATATTTCATAAATAAGAAGAGCAAGTAGTTTGAGTGCTTGAATCAAAGGTTTTCTATCTCAAATAAATCATTTTAGTTTAGGGTGAATAGTAACTTTCAAGAACAAATTTTTGATTTTTGATTTTATTTGTAAGGTCAAGCTAGCTTAAGCATAGATTAAGGCTTCCATGGGCATTCCAAGGATCTTTCATTGATTAAAAGCTTCAAGGAAGGTATAAAACTTCAAAACCTAGTTTTACTTTGAATATTTAGGAGTGGTTTTGATTAATATAGTTCATGAGAAGCATGATGCTTGTGTTTTTAAAGTTTGGTTGGATTTATAGTGATTTGGATGATTGAATGTTGTTTATAGTTAATGAAACTTAAGTATAGTTAGTAGTTCATGTTTGTGGTTGAATAAATTGGAAAATCTTGAGGATATGGACTGATGTATTAAGGTTTGGATGAAGTTTGGTTGTATTGGTGGTTATGGGTTGATTTGTGGATGATTGGAGTAGTTAAACTTTGGTAATCGCGTAAACATAGCCGTCGTAATGCCCGATTTACCTTAGACTGCTTTTGTTCTTAACATCAGGACCCGTGAACTCACTGTTAGGTTTTGACCATTTCCATGATTAGATAGTTCATGTTATGAGCTTCGTTTTGATATGTGGTTCGCTTGAATCCGATGTGCGGTTTAGGAGAAACGACCGTTTTAAGTAACGGCGTTTCGCGAAGGAACCATTACCCCTCGCCTTACTTTGAAACCTTGGTTAAGGCCCTTAAATGACTAATTGGAGTATGAAACAATTATGTAAAGTAGATTAGGCAGTTGGTAGAGTACTCGCGAAAGAATCTCCTTCAAATTCGTAATGGTTAATTTATTAAAAATGGTGGAGCCGAGGGTACTCGAACGACTTATGTGATTCGTTAAGCGTAGGAGTGACTATAAGCGAACGTTAGGGTTCAATTGGTTAAAGTCTAGTTTCTTAAGCGACCGTGGTTTAATTCCGACTTATGTTGTTGTTCATAGGTTATCGGACCCACTCTAAGCTTAAGTCTATCCGGGAACACTCAGGCAAGTTTTCTACCCGTTATACTGTTGTTGTGATGTATATATGTATATGCATTATCTTGTGATAGATGCATGATGGTTATTAGCAAATCTTGTGATATATTGGAGCATGCTGATATGGTTTATATGCATGCCTGTTTCGTAATATTGATATCTAATTGTTGATTCAAATGCTTATAAGTTGCATAATACATATGCTATAGATAAGCAGTAGTTGCGTATACCCTTAGTATAGGGGACTCAAAGGTGCACATTTTCTAAACCGGGAGTCGATGTTCCCGAGTATAATATATATATATATATATATATTTATATATATATATATATGAATATAAATATATATATGAATAGTTTTCAAAACTATTATTCAAATAAGGTTTATTCGATAACTTTATTTTACTTAATGAATATTATTTTGAATATTCATTCGAGGGCTTATGACTCCGCTTACTTTATTTAATGAATATTATTTTGAATATTCATTCGAGAACTTATGACTCCGTTTATTTTATTTAATGAATATTATTTATGAATATTCATTCGAGGACTTATGACTCCACTTATTTTATTTAATGAATATTATTTTGAATATTCATTCGAGGACTTATGACTCCGCTTATTTTATTAAATAATATTCTTTATTTTATTAAAGAATAATATTCGACAGTCAAACTTATTTTCGATTATTCAAATAAAATCGTACTTTCGTAAAAGTATATCTTTGGTTATTTATTATTCATTTCAAGTATGAGTTTTAAAACTTTTACTTCAATTATTTTTATAAAGATTATCCTTTATGGAAATATTATTTAAATAATAATATTCAGATATTTTCTAATATATCGGGACTGATTTATTTCATTAAATCAGCATTACTTCAAACATTCTTAAAATTGTTTTCGAGTCTTCAAAATGATTTTTAAAAGTTAGAGCAGATCCCAAAACTCGTTTTTATATTTAAGATCCTCCTTTCGAAGGGGATTTAAATACTCGCTCAAAACCTGAGGGATCCGGCTCTGTGGTGTATTTTATATTCGCAACAAGGTTGCTGTTTGGATAAAAGAGTTTTTGATTACTTACCCAACACTCAGGAAGTAAAATTCTTGGAACAAGTTAATCCATTAACAGGCACCGCCTGGGAAATATCGGTGAGTTTTCCTTTCCAACTAGATACGACTTCTTGGTGGAGCCGTATCAACAAGTTTCTACTTGGGGAAAGGGGGGACGAACTTTACATTTCAGACTCATGGATTTCATCTGAACTAGGAGTGGCGTAAGTGGTCGAGTGGCGCCGGCCCAGCCTTATTATATTGGCCCAAATGGCCTGGAAGTTCCGCTAAGACGGTCCATTCCTTAGGAGTCCAGGGTTCGGTTGACAAGTAAATCCGACTGTTCTCCTCTACATGTAGAAAATGGTGGGGTTGCACTACTGCGACTGATCATCGTAAGTGATCTTTCTGGCGCGGCAAACTCCCGTAATGAGTTCATCATCCAGTTTGGATATTTCTGCAACACTAGCCGGAGCATTCGATCGAAAGGCTACGGATGGGTGATTGCTGAAATATTGACAGGGTCAAACAGTTATAATGATGTTTCCCCCAAATGAAGTATCTCGTAACTTCAATTCTTTTAAACAACATTTCAAAGATTGAATCTATTCAAGTCTTATCTTGTAGTCTCATCTATGTGATGAACTTTCAAACTGTTTACACCTTGAACGGTGGTGGTGTAAGTAGAATTCGGAAAATATATAAGTATATTGGAGTATCTTGTAACTTCATCTTTTCAACTTATATCTAGTTAATGATTATCTTATGCATGACAAAGATTTTCAGAAAAAAATGTTGAGACAAGGTTAGATATATAAGATCACCTTGCAAAGATATTTTTATACAGTTATAAACTAAAACTCTGTGTATATTATACATGGCAGAGGATTTCAAAGAGTTTGAAAAGTATATAAGTATATATACTGAATATTTTGCGACTTCGTCGCATTAAGATATCAAACTTGGTTCATTTCTTCTTGACCAAGACTTTCATGAGTACTATGAGAATGCTCATATACTGTTAATTATTATACATATTATTTCGGTGGGCTTGTTGCTCACCCTTGCTTTCTTCTTTCATCACACAACAACAGATAGACAAGATGAACAGGACCAAGCTCCCAATTTGCGAGCGGATAGGAAACGTTCCACAGTTTCCTGTAGGCGTTGATGCCGATGTAGCTGAGGTAGGAATTACCAATAGGCTAGGCTTTCAACTTCTGATGTACCACACTTATTTATCTATATAAATTGTAATAATGGCAAAGAAATGTAAATTTATTCAGAACCCTTTTGAGGTGTAATGGCTTATAATTATGGAATAAAACGACTTGTGTTATTTTTGGTATTCATCTCTGAGACTATAACTTGTGGTGTGTGTGTGTATATTGTGGGGTCACAGTACGCAGTAGTTGGTTGTTTATTAAGATTAAGTGTTGTTAAGTGAAATGGAACTCGTGACAACCCGGATCCCCGACCCCGGATTCGGGGGTGTTACAGAAATGGTATCAGAGCTAAGTGTTATAAACCTCAGAGATGAAGTGACGTTAAAATAATAAGTACACTAAGATAAATAAGAACTCTTGCCAAGTTGATAGTCGGGCAACCTAACATAGTACTGACAGTTAAAACCCTTATGGGAACCCTCATAAATATCGTGATAGAAGCGTAGTTCGCTATAGTATATGGTAGCGGGACTCCGAACCCTGAGGTTGAGGAGCAACCGCGCGATGATGTTTTATTACTAATTGGAGATCGGATTGTGGATCCAATAGAGCGTCCTAACGCAGGACCGGATGATGCTCATATTGAGGATGTAGCGGTTGAGGATGTTGTCCAAGAAGGGATTGTTGCTGAGGAGGATCCCGTGGAGGATCCTGACAAGAATGAATAAAGGACCACTGAGGAATTGATAACCATGGTTAGGGTGACTACCAAAGGTAGGATTGACCGGTCACTATCGGAGGTTCGTTCAAGTTTGTAAAGATAGTATCCCCTTTAACGCGGCTTACTCGTAAGACTGAGAAGTTTGAATGGACAGAGAAATGTGAGAACAGCTTTTAAGAACTGAAGCAAAGATTGGTGACAACCCCTATGTTGGCATTGCCGGATGGAAAGGAGATGTTGTGATGTGTAGTGACGCTTCGCATAAGGAATTAGGGTGCTTCTTATACAGCATATCAAGGTAATCGCGTACACGTCAAGATAATTAAGGGAATATAAAATTCAATATCCCCACCCATGAGCTTGGGCTCGTGGCAATAGTTTTGCCCTAAAGATTGAAGGCACTACTTGTATGGAGAGAAGTGCGAGATTTACACAAACCATAAGAGCTCAAGTATATTTCCATGCCGAAAGAGCTTAACATGCGCCAGAGGAGGTGGTTAGAGCTAAATTAAGGATTACGATTATGAGATTCTTTATCATCCAGGGAAAGCCAATATGGTGGCTAACGCCCTTAGTAGAAAGGAGAGACTCAAGACGATAATGTCTTTGGGAGAATTGATAAGAGACTTTGAGAAAATGGAAATAGAAGTGAAGTTAACCAAAGCTGATACTGAAAAGTTGATTGAGATTGTAATGCAGCCCAAATTATTGAAAAAGATCATATTGTGCCAAAAAGAAGTGATAAATGAAGGCAGAGAGCCAATGAATAGAGAAGAGATTAATACTGAGAAAGATGATAAGGGAATAATGAGGTATTCCTACAGAATTTGGGCTCCAAATGTTCAAGAGCTTAAGGACGAGATCTTAGATGAAAGCCATAGTTCGAGGAATAAGATTTAGGGCAAACCCTGAATGTGATAGTCAGGGAGGTCGCCATCAAGAAAGAAAGAACCCATAACATAATGAAATGGAAAACAAGGATTTTAACGTATAAGATAACCCTGATTATGGGATAAAGATGAAACATTTTATACTGAGAAAACATAAGTCGAGCAAGATAGGGAGAACCGGGATGGTACTCCTATGGGGCAATTCATGGACCTGCCTAAACAAAAATTATACTTTTATTCCCAAACACCACCCTGAGGAAACAATGCGGTGGGAAATTCTTTCAGGACCTTTAAGTCACTAAGCTCTCAGAGTTCCAAGGAACAAGCTAACCTAGCCGAGGCAAGAGCCTGGCTAAAGGAAATATAGGAATTATTTGAGATTCTAAATGATTGACGAAGCGTAAAAGACTATTTTTGTCACTTACCTTCCTAAGAGAGAGGCCACCCGTTAGTGAAAGGCCAAGAAAGGCACAGAGCCAGAGGTTATAATAAATTGATTAAAGTTCAGACAATTGTTTTCGGTAAGGTAATTCCCAAGGTTATGGAGATAGTGTAAAAGCTTTAGAGCCGAAACAAAGTCAGACGAGTATGATAAATTATGAATCTAAATTATAAAAGTTGTCAAGATTCGTTCTGATGACAAGAATCCCAGAACAACGTGATGTTTGAAGTCAATGATTAGTGGGTTCGTGAAATGATTGTAAGAGAGAGGTAAATAAAAAGAAACTGAAGTGGAAAGGAATATAAAGGCAATAAAGTTTGAGGAATGATAAGGGAGTTGGGTATGAGGAAACCCTAAAGACTTGTAGCAATAGAAATAGAAAAGTATGTAATCGTCAGGATGAGGGTGATTCACCATGAGTTAAAGTTGATGATTGAAGGAATAAGAGATACATATATTTTATTCCCTTTAAGTTGGGAGGATTCGAGGAAAGCTTGAGATAGTTCGAAGGATAAATAATGAGACGCGGATAGACGGAAGAGACAAGAAAGTAAGAAATTAGGAAATTGGATGAAGGAAGTAACCTTCAAAAATGGAAAGTGTATGTAACACCTGTGACTTGATACCCAAAAGGGAGACACCAAGTACAAAAGATATCCCAACATTGAGATGACTGTTGAGATAAACAAAAAAAGTAAATAAGGATTTATTAAGAAGAAGTTCACGTTGAACACGACCAATATCTTCCAGAACATCCATGTGATCATTACCAAATTTGGAAAGAAAAGTGGATAACCATTTTTTATCTTTTGGAGGCCATATGGATTGACCTCAACTTGAATAAGGATGCTATTGTGAAATTTGGTATAGACTATCGAGGTGGAAATGATTGAATAAGATACCCTTATCAGGGATATATGACTTTATTTATCCATAGAAGGATGCATGTACCTTTTTAAAGGTGGAACTAAGGATAAAACCTCGATAACTTGAGATGAATCCTAGGGGAATGCATAAATGTTGGCATTTCGCCCTTAATAGGGACATCATGAGTTTTGACAATATGAATTGGAAAGGATCAAGGTAACAACAACCTTTAAAAATCAGTGGAGAAAGTTTTCAGAACTATATAGACAATGGCTCTAATATTAGTAAATGGTATCTTGATATGCCATGTACCTAGGGAGTAAATGATGAAGGATTTAAGGATAACCTTAGAGGTTTTACAAGGAGAAAGGTAATATTCAAAATTCTCAAGAATAGAAATTTTGATAAAGGAAATATGACGTAATTATAATAATGCCAGGTGGGCATGTATTAAACCATAAGAAACTATAGATCGGCCCAATGAAGGTCGAGATTGGTGAAAACAAGTAGGGCCCAAGATAAGAGACGTCCTATGTATGATCGAGAGTCAGTCGTGACAATGTTAACCTCAAAAAGACCGAGGCAATAACTTATGGAAAAAAATGGTGATATTTTTTTTCTCTCACCAAAGCGTACGGAAGAGCATTTTCACACAAGCAATGATTGGAAATTAGGTAGAAAATTTAGTTGAAGGTCATTTAAAATGACATTTATTGTAAGGAAATTTTACTATTGGGAAAGGCCAAAGAGGTGACCGACACTCTAAGTGTAAGAGAGGAATTATAGGCGCTCGTGCCAGAGGAATACAGTGATGATGGTTGAAGCTGTGAAGGTTGTATTATGTTTTGGAAGATTGACATTCCTTCTGATGACTGTGCAATACCCAACCGTAATAGTAGTTTGGTAAAGGTTTAATTCATGTAATCGCCATGAGCGGGCTATCTATCTTAGAAGGTACTATCTTGAGAATAAGCCAGGACCATGTTTCAAAAGGACTAAACAAACCTTTGAGTTAAGTCTTCTATTGAAGACATATGATTAAGAATGGTATTAACCTGCTATCGTTGCTTTAATTGAAACTCTTCTGCAATTTTATCTGCTTCATGTCATATGTACGTCAAGTTCAGGAGTGTTCTTCATGAATCATGAACGGTGATCATGTTACCTCCTTAGAAGGATTCAATACGATATGTATGGACTCCGTATGGTTAGCTATTAAGACTTCATGGAAAACGAATGACTACAGTAGGTCAAAGGTGGGCCATAGTAATGCAGGAATGATTCTGCGAGTAATGAGCCGATTACTTACAACCGTGAGAGTTGTATTGGAATGGATGTTAAGAGCGAGTACCACTAATCGGGTCGTGGTGGTGTATAAGTTATCATTGATAGGCTAATTAAGTCGATTATCTACCTATTGAATACTTATTCCTTCTTATCAATAGAGAGTCGTATTACTATACGAGGAAGGTTGCGGTGCAAGCATAGAATTCTAGTAACAATGATGTCTAGAATGAGATCCCAGATTCGATTTTCGATGTCGAGGGAGTTTCAAAGGTGATTGTGTATAAGCTCGAGCAAGAGCATGGGTCCATAGAAAGATGGACGGAATAGTAAAAATGTTTAAGCAGGTGAAATGTGATGCTATAATACTTGATATTGATATATATACGTATACGCTTTGTTCTCCTATGACAAACCTCTATAGTTCAGAGGTATATTCCAAGCCAGATATTTTATTGCAGTATTTTTTCATATATACAATTCTCTTCAGTTCGTTCTTTTCTCTTCTTTTCATTTCATGTAAGCTGAGAAGAACAACCCTTCCAGAAGGGGAGGTATTGCCGAATGACTATCTATCTATGTGATAGAAGCCTAGTACGATACCACATGTTGTTTAATTGCTTGTCAAGTACTAAAGGCTGGCCACCTTCTGTACTAACTATGCAATAGAACAACTGTTCATGATCATAGTGATCTCTGAATAAATTCTTTTACTTCTACACGAAGGACCAAGCTTTCGAAGATGGAGGCAGCTAGAGATGAAGTGGTACCAAGTATGGTGGTATTCGGAATGGAAACGCATTCGTGATACTAAGGTTGATGCGATTATCAAAAGGTTATAAAACTCTAGCGAGTAAAGGTATATCTAGAATAATATTATGTACGGAAGATAGTAATGATTACAAACTGGGAAAGAATGGGTATTGAGAAACAAAAGCTATAATGTTAGAAGCTATGAGGAGAGTCTGTGTAATAGACTTGAAAGAATTTGGGATTATCACTTAACGCGGATTGAGTTTTCTTACGATAATAGATCGTATGTCAGTATCGAGGTATCACCTTATGAGATCCTTGAGGGAAGACAATGTCGATCTCCCTTATGTTAGGATGAAGTTGCAGAGCGCAAGATGCTCGGACCAGCAGTGGTCTAAAGGACCAAGGATATAATAGATCTAATCAGAGGATGGCTGGTAGTAGACCAAGATGGACATAAGAAGTATATTGATTTGACACGAAAAGACACAGAGTAGGAAGTAGGAGACCTAGTGCTGTTATAGGTATTCCCTTGGAAAAGATGGATGAGGTTCGGAAAGAAAGGAAAGCTAAGCCCACGAATTGTTGGACTCTTTGAGGTATTAAGACGTTTTGGGAAGTTAGCATATGAGCTAGCCCTACCCCCGAATATGTAGAAAGTTCATAACGTGTTCCGCGTATCAATATTAAGGAAGTGTAATTCGGATGCCAGACAAATAGGGGCATATGAGCGCATAGACATGCAACCAGACGTAACCTGTATGGAGCAACCAAGAAGGGTTATACATTGAAAAGGAACAAGTGCTTAGGAGAAGGGTTATCAAACAAGTCAGAATTTGATGGTAGAACCAAAATGTGGAAAATTGACTTGAGAGTTAGAAAGTGTACTGCTAAGAAAGCATCCCTATTCATTTTCTATCTGATTCCGGGACGGAATCCTTTTAAGGAGGGGAGACGGTAATAACCCCAATTTTTGGAATTTTTGAAACACGGATGAATAGTAACTTTTGCTGATGATGCTGATTAAGGAAAATTATCAGACCATGCTATATAGGAGTACTGTTATGGAAATTCTAAGATCGTATTAGTATTCCATAAAGTAAATAAGTGTATGTAAAGATCGTCAGAATCCAAATTCGAACACTTTGATTTTTTCCGAAAATCCACCAGATACCGAAAGAATTGAGTATAAGGTAACATGATTAAAAGGATTTACATTCAAGGATTATAAGAGAGGATCATAAGAGGAATATAAAATATTGAGAAAGGTTTAGGGGAACCCAAGTAATAAGATCCCGGGTATGATCCCTCAAATGATAAACGAGAACGAAAGTTAAGCGAACTGTATAACAGATCAGCGATCATTAGCCAAGTAATTAGGAGTTAATGAAAGGGGTTAGTGGAGGATGATGTCATCACACCAACAAGAGGAGGACAAGTGTAATAAGATGACATAAGTAGATGACGTAAGCATGACCAAATGGGAAGGGTTGGTTGGTTGATTGCGAGCCACACAATTTTTACCATGGTAAAAGGTTAATTAACAAACAAAAAGGAAGCAACCAAGCAAACACATTCATTTCTCTTCCCCCCCATCTCCCTGCTCACGTTTTTTTGAAGAAAAACAAGAAGAAAATTTTCCAAACCCAAGCTCCACTCAATCATAATTCAAGAGGTTTGTTTCTTTGGATCCTATATTTCATAACTAAGAAGAGCAAGTAGTTTGAGTGCTTGAATCAAAGGTTTTCTATCTCAAACAAATTATTTTAGTTTAGGGTGAATAGTAACTTTCAAGAACAAATTTTTGATTCTTGATTTTATTTGTAAGGTCAAGGTAGCTTAAGCATAGATTAAGGCTTCCATGGGCATTCCAAGGATCTTTCATTGATTAAAAGCTTCAAGGAAGGTATAAAACTTCAAACCCTAGTTTTACTTTGAATATTTAGGAGTGGTTTTGACTAATATAGTTCATGAGAAGCATGATTCTTGTGTTTTTAAAGTTTGGTTGGGTTTGTAGTGATTTGGATGATTGAATCTAGTTTATTGTTAATGAAACTTAAGTATAGTTAGTAGTTCATGTTTGTGGTTGAATAAATTGGAAACTCTTGAGGATATGGACTGATGTATTAAGGTTTGGATGAAGTTTGGTTGTATTGGTGGTTATGGGTTAATTTGTAGTTGATTTGTGGATGATTGAAGTAGTTAAACTTTGGTAATCGCGTAAACATAGCCGTCGTAATGCCCGATTTACCTTAGACTGCTTTTGCTCTTAACATCAGGACCCGTGAACTCACTGTTAGATTTTGACCATTGCCATGATTAGATAGTTCATGTTACGAGCTTCGTTTTGATATGTGGTTCGCTTGAATCTGATGTGCGGTTTAGGAGAAACGACCGTTTTAATAAACGATATTTCGCGAACGAACCATTACCCCTCGCCTTACTTTGAAACCTTGGTTAAGGCCCTTAAATGACTAATTGGAGTATGAAACAATTATGTAAAGTGGATTAGGCAGTTGTTAGAGTACTCGTGAAAGAATCTCCTTAAAATTCATAATGGTTAATTTATTAAAAATGGTGGAGCCGAGGGTACTCGAACGACTTATATGATTCGTTGAGCGTAGGAGTGACCATAAGCGAACGTTAGGGTTCAATTGGTTAAATTCTAGTTTCTTAAGCGACCGTGGTTTAATTCCGACTTATATTGTTGTTCATAGGTTATCGGACCCACTCTAAGCTTAAGTCTATCCGGGAACACTCAGGCAAGTTTTCTACCCGTTATACTGTTGTTGTGATGTATATATGTATATGCATTATCTTGTGATAGATGCATGATGGTTATTAGCAAATCTTGCGATATATTGGAGCATGCTGATATGATTTATATGCATGCCTGTTTCGTAATCTTGATATCTAATTATTGATTCAAATGCTTATAAGTTGCATAATACATATGTTATAGATAAGCAGTAGTTGCGTATACCCTTGGTATAGGGGACTCAAAGGTGCACATTTTCTAAACCGGGAGTCGATGTTCCCGAGTATAATATATATATATTTATATATATATATATGAATAGTTTTCAAAACTATTATTCGAATAAGGTTTATTCGATAACTTTATTTTACTTAATGAATATTATTTTGAATATTCATTCGAGGGCTTATGACTCCGCTTATTTTATTTAATGAATATTATTTTGAATATTCATTCGAGAACTTATGACTCCGTTTATTTTATTTAATGAATATTATTTATGAATATTCATTCGAGGACTTATGACTCCGCTTATTTTATTTAATGAATATTATTTTGAATATTCATTCGAGGACTTATGACTCCGCTTATTTTATTAAATAATATTCTTTATTTTATTAAAGAATAATGTTCGATAGTCAAACTTATTTTCGATTATTCAAATAAAGATCGTACTTTCGTATAAGTATATCTTTGGTTATTTACTATTCATTTCAAGTATGATTTTTAAAACTTCTACTTCAATTATTTTTATAAAGATTATCCTTTATGGAAATATTATTTAAATAATAATATTTAGATATTTTCTAATATATCGGGACTGATTTATTTCATTAAATCAGCATTACTCCAAACATTCTTAAAATTGTTTTCGAGTCTTCAAAATGATTTTTAAAAGTTAGAGCAGATCCCAAAACTCGTTTTTATATTTAAGATCCTCCTTTCGAAGGGGATTTAAATACTCGCTGAAAACCTGAGGGATCCGGCTCTGTGGTGTATTTTATATTCGCAACAAGGTTGCTGTTTGGATAAAAGAGTTTTTGATTACTTACCCAACACTCGGGAAGTAAAATTCTTGGAACAAGTTAATCCATTAACATGCACCGCCTGGGAAATATCGGCGAGTTTTCCTTTCCAACTAGATACGACTTCTTTGTGGAGCCGTATCAACAAGTTTCTAATTGGGGAAAGGGGGGACGAGCTTTACGTTTCAGAGTCATGGATTTCATCTGAACTAGGAGTGGCGTAAGTGGTCGAGTGGTGCCGGCCCAACCTTATTATATTGGCCCAAATGGCCTGGAAGTTCCGCTAAGACTGTCCATTCCTTAGGAGTCCAGGGTTTGGTTGACAAGTAAATCTGACTGTTCTCCTCTACATGTAGAAAATGGTGGGGTTGCACTACTGCGAGTGATCATCGTAAGTGGTCTTCCTGGCGCGGCAAACTCCCGTAATGAGTTCATCATCCAGTTTGGATATTTCTGTAACACTACCCGGAGCATTCGATCGAAAGGCTACGGATGGGTGATTGTTAAAGCATTGACAGGGTCAAACAGTTATAATGATGTTTCCCCCAAATGAAGTATCTCGTAACTTCAATTCTTTTAAACAACATTTCAAAGATTGAATCTATTCAAGTCTTATCTTGTAGTCTCATCTATGTGATGAACTTTCGAACTGTTTACACCTTGAACGGTGGTGGTTCAAGTAGAATTCGGAAAAGATATAAGTATATTGGAGTATCTTGTAACTTTATCTTTTCAACTTATATCTAGTTAATGATTATCATATGCATGACAAAGATTTTCAGAAAAAAATGTTGAGACAAGGTTAGATATATAAGATCACCTTGCAAAGATATTTTTATACAGTTATAAACTAAAACTCTGTGTATATTATACATGGCAGAGGATTTCAAAGATTTTGAAAAGTATATAAGTATATATACTGAATATTTTGCGACTTCGTCGCATTAAGATATCAAACTTGGTTCATTTCTTCTTGACCAAGACTTTCATGAGTACTATGAGAATGCTCATATACTGTTAATTATTATACATATTATTTCGGTGGGCTTGTTGCTCACCCTTGCTTTCTTCTTTCATCACACAACAACAGATAGACAAGATGAACAGGACCAAGCTCCCAATTTGCGAGCGGATAGGAAACGTTCCACAGTTTCCTGTAGGCGTTGATGCCGCTGTAGCTGAGGTAGGAATTACCAATAGGCTAGGCTTTCAACTTCTGATGTACCAGACTTATGTATCTATATGAATTTTAATAATGGCAAAGAAATGTAAATTTATTCAGAACCCTTTTGAGGTGTAATGGCTTATAATTATGGAATAAAACGACTTGTGTTATTTTTGGTATTCATCTCTGAGACTATAACTTGTGGTGTGTGTATGTATATTGTGGGGTCACAGTACGCAGTAGTTGGTTGTTTATTAAGATTAAGTGTTGTTAAGTGAAATGGAACTCGTGACAACCCGGATCCCCGACCCCGGATTTGGGGGTGTTACATGGGCCTTCCTTTGGGCCTTTCTTTTTGGGCTTTCATCCCTTGGGCCTTTTTCTTATTTTCTTTTGGAAACTCTAGATCTGGGCCCTGATAATGGGCTTGCAATATTCTTCAGGCCCAAAAATATTTGGGCTTTTTATGTTGGGTCATCCTTCATAGGTTTTAAAGCCCGTATTCCAGAATATTCTAGAATTATCTCAATACTCCTAAATTTATTTATATAACTCAATATATATATATTCCCTCCAGAATTCTCTGGAACCTTCTAGAATGTTCCAAATTTGGGCCAAATGGGCTTTTTATAGACCCATTTACCCGATGGTGAGTCTATATAAGAGTGGGAGGGGAGTGTAATTTCATTCACACTTCTCATTTCACAATTCACTTTTCCTCCAAATCTCTCCCCTCTTTCCATTCTCTTCATGCCTTCAGAATTTCCCGATGATCTCCTAGCCTTTTCCGGCCTTCTCCTCCTCCTTCCAAGGTTTCAAGTTATCTTCTATCTCCATCAATGGCAGATAAAAGTTCCGAGAGAGCGGCTAAGATCGCTTCTGCTTCAAAACGAGGTAACGATATCGAAATCCACTCTTCTTATATGTCCTTATTAGACATGATACACATGAGAGGGGGTGAATACCCGTATAATGCCCATCTAGATTCATTCGATTACCGTAATAAGTGGTATAATATAGATTTTAATAAGCTTAACACACTTTATAATGTTCGTCCCCCTCTTAGGCTAGTTCCCGCTGAAGGTGGTTATCGCACATGCCACTGGAAGCCCGACACTCTTTTCATTTATGTAGACGCCCTTACCGCTGGGCTTAGGTTTCCTTTTCATGATTTTATTCCTGTCTTACTAGCAGACTTATAAATTAGCCCTTGTCAGCTTCCCCCTAATGCTTGGAGAAATATTTTATGTTTCATGGTCTTGTGTCTTAGGAGCGGTTTCCCTTTGTCAGTAGCAGTCTTAAGGAAAATCTTTCCGTGTCACAATAGTTCTCAAAATACTTGTGGTTGGGTCTATATTAAACAAAGGCCCAAATGAAAACACATCTTTAGCAGTGCTTCCATCCCTGACAATAACCAACATTGGAGGAGCAATTTTGTCGGGCTCAGGTGGGGGAATGGAGACTGGGGCACCCTCTTCAGATCTTCCTTCAGGAAGGTCAGTGATGGTAGCCTCAAATCCATTTACCTACCCCCGAGGAGACTATTATTTATAATGAGCTCACCCAGGATGAAGGTGCTACCCCCAGCTGGACTTTATTAGAGGAGTTTTCCCTAATCCATGTAGGGATTTCTTTAGTTACTGCATAGGGTATTTTTCTTCCCTTCTTGTTTTTACTTTCTTTCATGTACTATTGACACCACTTATTTTTGTTTCTCTTTTATCTTTGCAGCTTCTAAGGAAATCAACGAGGATAACATGCCTGTCGTTGAAGAAACTGCAAGGATGAAGAAGGCTAGGCTTGTAGGGTTGGACACCCGGGGAAAGGCTTTGGAGCCTAGCTTCTTGAGGAAGCACAAAGAGCCTATGGTGGAGGCTTCCTCTGGGGGAACTAAAGTCCCAACTGCTCCTACTTCTGCTGTTGTTCCCACTTCTGTCACCACTAGTGCTTTCCAGCCTCTTTGGGGATTTCTCCGTGGGGACAACGTGATTGGATCCACGAAGCATGCGTGGGATTTGTCCTACCACAGTGTGACCCTTAAGGACTTCAATGATATCATGGCCGGTCCAGATTTGGAGAGGATAAAGCTCATAGGTGCTCAGTCTCTGGCCTCAGTATGATTTTTTTCTTAAACTCCTTGTTCTCATATACTTGTAGCATTCTCTTGCCTTATATTTTGTTTGTTGTTTTATTCCAGTCTAATGCTTATTTCCAAGTGACTGTGAGGCAAGCCGAGTCATGGAAGAAGGCTTCGGATAACGCTGATAATGCCCTCAGGAGGTAGCAGAGAAAGTACGCTTCTTTAGAGAGAAAGATGAAGCGCAAGGAGGAGGAGCTAGGAGAGGCAAATGCTAAGTTGGTCGTTCTGAGGGACGAGAAGGAGAGAGCGATTGATTATCTGGACTTGGATGAGTTTACTCAGTCTATGAGGGTGAGGGATGATACGGTGTTCCCTGGTTTTTTCAGGACTGGCTGGGACACGGCCCTTGGGACCGTGAACAAGGCTTGTCCCGATATTAACCCGGCGGACTATGTGTGCCCTGACGACGAGGCTCTACTATAGAAGTTCCGCACCCGTGTAGTTGTCTCGGATCGTATCCCTCAGGACCCTCTTCTTCCTCCTCCTGAGTCATCTTCTAGGCCTTCAGCAGATGATCACAGCTCTTCTTCCTCCGAGACCGAGACTACTGAGATATCCAGCGAGAATGGAGGGGATGATGACATGGATGCCGAGGGAACCTCCGCTCCTTAGAGTTTTATTAGCCATGCGCGGCTAATTTAACTTTATTTTAGCCTTGAGACTATCTAGTTTATCTAACTTTGTATCTCTTATTGTACTTGATTTATTTATCAAACTTTATGCTTTTATTGGAATTCATGCATTTAGTTTATTTGTCATGACATAGGGATTTTAACCATATTTCGGAAACTTTATAAATTTCATAAACTTTTGGGACTCATCCCTTACACAAGTCTTAATAAACCTCAAACTTGAAAGAGTAGTCTTATAAAACTAAAACATGAAATCCTAAGCAAGCAAACCTTCAAGGTGCTTTTCAACCTACTTGTCATTTTGACAAGTGAGAATCGTGCTCAACCATTTTACACATAGTAAATTTTCAGGTTCTGTGCGTGCCAGGTTTTCGGGACTTCAAAACCATCCATAGTCTCCAGCTTGTAGGATCCTCTTCCTTGAATACTTTTGACCTTGTATGGCCCTTCCCAATTTGGGGCAAGTTTTCCCTTCTGCCCAACGCCGGAAGCTCCCACCTGTCTTGAAACCAAGTCTCCTTGCTTGAAAAACCTTTCTTTTACCCTTAAGATGTAGTAAAAAGAAGCTTTTTTATGATATTCCACTATTTTGGCATGTGCCTTATCTCGTACTTCATCAATTAAATCCAGGGCTAGTCTTTGCCCTTCCTCATTTTCTTCAGGATTGTATGCTTGGATTCTGGGAGACGAGTGTGATATTTTCACAGGAACAACCGCTTTTTCCCCATATGCTAACATGAAGGGAGTTGCTCCAATAGTGACTCTACAAGTAGTCCTATAAGCCAATAGTATTGGGAGTATTTCATCCACCCATTTATTCCTTGATTTCTCGATCCTCTTCCTCAGTCCATCCAAGATTATACAATTCGCCACTTCCACTTGCCCATTGGCTTGTGGGTGAGCTACGGAGGTGAACCGCAACTCAATCTCATTCTCCTTGCAATACTTCTTGAATTCCTCATTGTTGAACAATGTTCCATTATCGGTAACCAGGAGACGGGTAATTCCATACCGGCACATGATATTTTCCCACAGGAATTGTGTAACCTGCTTAGTTATGATCTTAGCCAAAGGTTTGGCTTCAGTCCACTTGGTGAAATAATCAATGGCTACAATCAAGACCTTCCTTTGAGCTATGGCCATGGGAAAAGGCCCAAGTATATCCATTCCCTGCATAGCAAAAGGGATAGGAAAATTAATGGAAGTTAGCATCTCAGGAGGTGTCCAACAACTGGTGGATGTTTCTGACAATGTTCACACTTCCTCACATAGTCTTTGGCATCGGCCATCATCTCTGGCCAATAAAAGCCTAAAAGGGTTATCTTATGAGCCAGTGCTCTGCCCCCAAGGTGTTGCCCACAGATACCTTCGTATACTTCTTCAAGAGCCAAACGTACCTCATCAGGTCTGAGACATCTTAAGTAAGGAACCACATAAGATCTCTTGTACAAAATCCCATCGATCAAGGAGTATCTCAGTGCTCGAACAGTCAATTTTTATGCTTCAGTCACATCATTTTGTAGCCAACTAGTTTGAACATGGGCCTTAATGGGATCTATCCGTGATATCCCTAGCCCTATAAGGGCTACAAGCTTAACATCAATGCTCCGTGTTTTTAAAACGCGGAAGTATACGCTAACTTTTCTCTATCTCCGATGAAACGAACTTAGACAATGCATCTGCCTTAGCATTTTCCTCCCTTGGAATGTGCTCAACATGGCATTCATCGAACTGAGTCATCACAGCCCTTACTAGGCAAACATACATAACCATTGTATCATCTATTGCCTTAAACTCTCCCTTGACCTGGGATATGACAAGCTTCGAATCCCCACAGACTTTTAGATTCGTAACCCTCAATGTTCCTTCTAGGCCAAGGCCAGCTATCAGAGCTTCATACTCAGCTTCATTATTTGTAGTCAAGAAGTCTAGTTTTATAGCATACTCAATCAGGAACCCATCTGGGCTTTGTAAAACTAGCCCTGCTCCGCTTGAATTTGTTTTTGATGCTCCATCAAAATAGAGAACCCAATATTCCTTCTCCTTAACGCCCTTTTCTTTGTCTCCTTTATCATCTTCTGTGTCTTGAGATATAGTATCTGTTAGTGTATACTGAAAATATTTATTTGAAGTATGTACATTTATTTCTGGCCAGTTTATTTGAGAATCATTTGAATGTTTACATGTTGTCTAATATTATATATTGTGAACAATCTAGTATCAAATGGGATACAGAATATTAGATTATTAAATATGGTTATATAATATAATAAGGTTCACAACACATGTGGTGTTGGACAATCCACTGGTATGGCTCTAGTATTATTTAGATTAGTTTATATTGACTAATAAATAATACTAGTATACTTTGTGTATATTGAACATGATCAAATTTAGAATTGTTCCCTTAATACTGATTAAGAAGGAGAACTAAAATTCTATGTTATTATTAATGCTTAGGTTCTTAATCCGAAAATAGTAATTGACACGTGTATATTATTTACATGCTTTGATTTATATATGAAATAATTATTTTGAATTATATCATTATATTTTGGGCGATGGAATTATATACATGGTGGATATTATTTATTGAAGGAATCCATGTCCTGATAATATTCGGGTTGATGATGTCCCCTTGAAAGCTCAAAAAGATTTAATTATGTGAAACCCTACAGGTGGAATTTATTCTGGCATAATTAAATAAAGGTTGAGTGGATGATCAAGGATAAAAGATATTAATTAAATAAATTATCAGTAATTTATTTAATTAATAGACATATGATATTTTAAACATGGGGAATTTAATAAGCAAATAATATTGGAACCGAATTAATTAAATTACGGTATTAGGAAAGGTAGTGCAAATATTAATTCTTTAGTGGATTGAATTAATATTTAATTACATTGGGCTAGGCTCAAGATATAATTAGAAGGCCCAACCTAATTATCCATGGTCCCTATTGTAGCCTATATATATTCTTATTCTCTTCTTGCTTGGATTTGTATGAAAACATATTGTAGCCACCAAGGAGCAAGAAGAGAGGATAACTTGAGAAGACGGAGGCCACACTTCGCTCAAGGGAATTTGGGAATACAATAGAAGAGCGTGGAATCAACCATTAACAAGGTAATCCTCTTTTTGTAATCTTTATCGTAAAATGTAGTAACACCCTAAGTCCGTGGTTCCCAATAGTATCTTCCTCCCCCCAGCTTCTTGGTTGGGTATGGTACATTCCACCACGAAGTTAGCCAATTCCTGGGCTTTTATTTCCATTCTTGGTTTGTACTTGATGTCGAATTCTCCCAATTCTATTTCCCATTTAATCAGCCTCCCACTAGCTTTGGGACTATGAATGATGTTTCTCAATGGCTGATTTGTTATCACTTCAATTTTATGAGCCTTAAAGTAAGGACACAACTTCCTTGAAGCCATCACCAAGGCTAAATCAAACTTCTCAATAGTTGAATAATCCAACTCAGCTTCATGCAGAATTTTACTCACATAGTATACGAGTTTCTAGAGTTTAAGTTCCTCCTTTACCAATACAGCACTCAAGGTATTTTCTGAAATGGCCAAGTATAAGTACAAAGTTTCATTCAGAGCTGGCTTGGCCAACAACGGGGCTTGAACCATATATTTCTTTAATCCTTCAAATTCCTCCTGGATTTCCTCAGTCCTTACAAAATCTTTAACCTTCTTCAGGGATTTAAAGAATGGCAAGCACTTGTCTCCAAATTTGAAGATGAAACGTCCTAGAGCTGCAACTCTTCCAGTGAGTTTCTGAACATTCTTTATGGAACACGGAGGTTCCATATCCAGGATAGCCTTTATTTTATCAGGATTGGCCTCGATTCCCCTCATAGAGACCATCAGACCTAAAAACTTTCCAGATCCCACTCTGAAAGCACACTTTGCAGGATTTAGCATCGTTTTGTGATATCTCAGCACCTCAAAGGCTCCCCTCAAATGGGTTATATGATCAGCCTTTAGCAAACTCTTGACTAACATGTCATCAACATAAACTTCCATAGTATTGCCAATAAGATCCTTGAAAATCTTATTTACCAACCTTTGATAGGTGGCTCCTGCATTATTGAGACCAAATGCCATAATAAGATAATATAAAACACCAAAGTTAGTAATGAATGATACCTTTGGGATGTCATCCTCATGCATCTTTATTTGATTGTATCCATTGAATCCATCCATAAAGCTCATCATCTCATGACCATCAGTAGCATCTATATCCTTGGCAACAGGAAACAGTCCTTTGGGCATTCGTCATTCAGATCGGTGAAATCCACGCACATTTTCCATTTTCCATTAGCCTTCTTTACCATCACAGAGTTTGCTAACCATTTCGGAAACTGTATCTCCTCAATGAAACCAGCCTCTAATAGCTTCTATACTTCTTGCTTAATAGCTTCCTGCCTCTTTGGAGCAAAACTTCTTTTCTTTTGCTTCAAAGTCTTTCGATTTGGATCCACTTTCAGCTTGTGAGTGATCAGTTCCGGGTCTATGCCCGGCATATCAGCTGCCGACCATGCAAATACATCACTATTCTCTTATAAAAACTTTACCAACTTACCTCTAAGGGGCTCCTCTAGTGACGCTCCAATGAAAGTTACTTTCTCAGGATCTTCGGGAGCCAAAGGAAGCAGAACCAAGTCTTCTGCTGGCTTCCCTATTTTCACATCATTCTCATGGATATCCAGATCTTCTATAGGTAGAACTTGCCCCCCAACTCCATCAGCCCTAAGAGAGGCCACATAACAACTCCTTACCATCTTTTGATCCCCTCTCTCTTCTCCAATCCCATTCTGGGTGGGAAACTTCATCACTAAATGGTAGGAAGAAGAGACTTCCTTGAAAGCATGTATTCCCGTTCTTCCCATAATTGCATTGTAAGTCGATCCAGCCTTTACCACTACAAAGTCCAAAACTTATGTTGCTTGTCTTGGTTCCTGACCTATGGTCACTGGCAACTTAGTTATCCCTTCCACGGGGCACTCCACTTCCGCGAATCCATATATCGGCATATCGGTTGGAGTTAATTGAGAATCATTGTAGCCCATCCTTAAAAAGGTATCATGGAGAAAAATGTACACCGAGACACCATTATCTACAATGAACCCCTTCACCGGCTGTTCCCTATTATCGGTGTTATGACCAGCGGATCATCATGAGGAAATTTCACACCCTCCAAGTCAGAATCATCAAATGCCATTGTTACTCCTATCCTAACCCTCTTCGGGGCTTCCCCAATGATATGCATAACTTCTCCAGTATATGCTTTCCTCGAGTTTTGGGATGAACTAGTAGTAGTTGGTCCTCCGAAGATTGTATTTATCACAAGCCCTTGAGGTCATGGTCCTCCAAAGATTGCATTTATCACCGGTCCCCTAGGCTGGGGATTTCTCCCCTGATCATCTTGGTCCCTCCTACGATCATCAAAATTATTTCTTACGTTGTTATTCCTATCTTCTCCATCTCCAGTGTACTTGCTCAACCTTCTTTTTCGAATGAGGAACTCTATTTCATCCTTCAATTGTCTACACTCATCGGCGTCATGGCCAGCATCCTTGTGAAATCTACAATATTTGCTCTTATTCATCTTGGTAGGATCAACCTTCAGGGGTTTAGGCCAACGAACATCTCTATCTTTCTCGATTTTGATCAAGATCTGGCTTCTAGGAGCGTTCAACTTAGCATATTCAATAAACTTTTGTCCAGGTCCTTCCTTCTTCGGGATTGAATTGGTGTGTAGCTCAGTTCTAGGATACTTGTCCTTAGCAATATATTCCAGATCAGTTTTTCACTTCTTGCTAACAACAGGCTCGTTATTCACTACCATCTTCCTCATGCTTTCCTCTAATTTAATGTACTTCCCGGCCCTGCCTTGGAGCCGTAACATGCTTTCACGGGGCGCTTGGCTAATGACATCTTGAAGAACTCGTCCCTAGTTCCTTGTTGCAGTGCTATCGTAGCTACCTTGTCATCAAGATCTGGGACCTTCAAAGCTTCCTTGGTGAAACAATTCAGATAGTCTCTCAACGACTCTTTTGCTCCTTGCACAATGCTCATGAGGGATGCTGAACTTTTCTCATGCACTCTCCCACTGATGAATTGCTTAATAAAAGCTTGACTTAGCTCTATGAAGGATCCAATAGAATTTGGAGGCAAACGACTATACCATCTTTGAGCCATTCCCAACAGGGTTTGAGGAAAGGCCCAACACTTAATAGCGTCGTTCACGGGCTGGAGCAACAGTGCATTAGAGAATGTCCTGACGTGGTTAGCGGGATCTCCGGTGCCATCATAAGCTTTGATGGTGGGCATCTTAAACTTCCTTGAGATATGGATATTCATTATCTCTTCTGTGAATGGTGGTGTGGGATCATCAGAATCTCCTAGGGGCAGAAGATCACTTGGATCAACCCTTGGAACAATAATCCTTCTTTGCGCGGACCATCCAGGTCTATGATTAGAGGAGGATTTCTTCTCCTCAGAGGTAGTGGGGGTCTTGGGGTCAGGTGCGCCTCCAGGTCACGCTTCAGCCTTTGAATCTCAGTCTCGTGAGCCATGATTCTCTCTTGCACTTCTTGGGGATTCGTTCCGCGGGTTCTCCTAGGACAATGGTTACCATCAGGCATCAGCTCTTTACCAGCACGCCTCCTTCTTGGGGCCACATCATCATCTGAAGATTCAGAATCTCTCTTAGTGTATGGTCCAGAGAATTCTTGATCCTCTGGGATAGGAGCCAAACCACGTATATATTGGGGCGTCTTCCCTTGTGCTTCACTCCGATTAGCATGTCCACTTCCTCCAACCTCAGGGTATAGGAGCATCCCATATGGGGGATTAATGGTCACAATAGTAGAATACTCATACCCAACGGGTCGAGAATTCACATGTGTATGTAGCTTCTGAAGTTGGGAATTTGTCCCTTGAGGAGCCGGGGGAATCGTCCCTTGTGGCTGAGGTTTAGTTGCCCCTACTTGGGCTCCTCCTTAGGTGGTGGCATAGGTCGAATGCGGAGGTATCTCTAACATTGATGAAATATTTTGGGTCATCCCAGCTGGTGTTCCTTCATGGGCGTTGTTTCCACTCCGTGTTCTCGCCATGGTTGTTGTTATGCTTTCCCCTAAACAGTGCCAAATATTATAGATAAAAACTTAAGGTATATTAACTGCTGTATTTATTACCAAGGTTCAGGAGCTCAAGGCCTTTAATGGCTGCTCTCGTGTTTCGTAGCTTAACTCTGCTCTTACGAGATGCCTACGTATCTCTGTAAATTAGAGAATCAATCCAAAAAATTTAGTTCTGATCTGGTGGGGGTGAGACCCCTTATATAGGTGTTGGGAGTCCTTCAATTGGACTAGAGTTGGGAGACTTGGTGGACAAGTCTCTGAATTAGAATGGAATTCGGAGTCCTAGAAAGTAGGAGACTGATTCCTTATCCTATAAGATCTCTAGGAGGCCAATCTTCAAGGAATTGTGTCCTTATTTGGACTTTATCATCAGCTGATTTATCCCTTATTAATTAATTATGAAATTAATTAATATTCAGGATTTTGGGCCCTTTCTAATGGGCTTAGCTGTCAGCTCACATCTGATATAACTAATGCGATATTAATTATGCAATCAGGGTTTATTTTATTCCCTATCACACCAATATGGGATTCTAACTTCATTACTACTTCATTCAATAGTCTTTTTGTTCTTAACCTTAGCATGCAATGGTGATGACACTAATCAGATAACACGAAACTAGTAAATCCCAACTTTCATTGTATGAATACCCTACTACTAGACATCCATAAAAGAGATAGAAGCTGAATAGACACCAATTATATTGAGACCCTATTTTCTATAGAATTTGACAACATAACGGTTTAATGCACAAGTTATCTATCATGATTACATAGGGCAAGTAAGATGGTTAAAATTACCTACGAATCATGCATAACAAATACATGAACCTATGCTAGCATGGCAAGTTCTAGACCCCTAAATTCACTTTCGCTTCCTTAAAGATTAACACGCTATCTTATAAGTTCGCGACGCTCATAAAACAAATAAGCACAACCAATACTAGGTTATCATACAATCACCACATACTAAAGTATCGAAACAAATTAACAAATCCATAAGTAAATCTGTTAGAACCCCACGATAACGATTAGCCCATAATCGGACTCATCATCAACGTGGGTTCCGATGAAAACATGGTATAATAAACGTAGTATTTATACTGAATATATAATAAAACCAAGTACATTACACAAGAGTATAGGTTCACAAATAAGAAAACTAGCATCCAAGATTATAACTTAAAACAAAGAATCACAAGAATAAACTAGATCCTCTTCGCCTTGGTTGAATTGTGTTATATGGTATTCTATCACCTTCTTCTTAAGCTCTAGTACGTCTTGTTCTAAACAATGATCATAAGTTATGTTTATATAGGAGCCCATGCAGATTTGAAGTCCAGCAGATCAAAATTGGAGTAGAATTAGGATTCTTGAAACCCGACTTGGCGCGGGCGCGCTGCAAATCTGCATCCCGGCGCGGCCGCGTGCTACTACAGCGTGGCCGCGCTGACCTTCTGGAAAATCTTCTTTTTCTTGTTTACTTGGCTGGTTTGAGTTGGCGATCCACGAGCTTTTATTCAAGACACCATCCTAACACCAAATTAGCATCAAAACAATGCCAAATCGCCTGAATCCATGATATAAGCCTGAAATGCAAAAAATAGTACAAAACACATCAAAAACAAAAATAATTTGAGTATAAAACATTAACTCAAGCCTTTATAGAGAATTCTAAGTGGGGATAAATTCCACTTAACAGCTAACAGTAAGCTTATAAAACAGTAAGCAATAAGTTTTAGATTAGGAATCACAACATTCCGGCGGATGCACTATCACATGTTGATCAGCCACTGTGATAGATTTGGATCATGATTCATAGAATTCATGTCCCAAACACGAGTACTCAAATAAAAGCTACACATTGGCCACAACCGGTATGTACTTAAATAAAAAGGCACACCGTGACCAAGGATAAAAGTGTATTACCATATTTCAGTTAATACAAAGCCCTAATGCTGGACCGTCCGCCCGAATCACTTACACATCATCCAATCAAAATATTTTTCTTTCATAAAGGAATTGAATCAATCGATATCCTTTCATAATCAACTCACCATTTCTCATGGTCCGGATTAATCTCAATAATTGATGGCGAGATAACTAGTAAGATTACTTATTCGCTAAATATCAATATCAAGTTCCACTGTATAGAGTGAAATGAAATAACATAGTTATTCACTATCTATCAGAAATTGAATTATGTTCTAGCAGAACAATTGCTGGAATAACATGATTTCAATCATCCAATGATTATATGCATATGATGTCTTTCAAAATCTTTATAAAATAGTTTAATCCAAATATATAAAATTATAACTATTCTGTAAGTAGAATAACATATGAAAACTTTCATAATCATAATTAAGCAGTTTGATAAGTAAAACATTAAACTATTCTTGAAGTAGAATAGTATTGTAATACTTGCCTTTGGTTTTAGCAGTTAAGCACACTTGCAATAACACAATTGACTCGTTCTGACATCTCATGACATTGTTGTCTTCTATTTCAACAACTGATAGGCTGCTCCAGCGATTGCTAGAAGCCTGATATGCATTATTGTTCAACTTTACTCTGGATCCCAAACTCTCATCTTGATTGTCTTGAACAGCTCATATCTATAATTAAAAGATATAACCTTAATCGTCTACACTATAGTTACTCGACGAACTGCGCGTCAAAACTCTATCGTCTACCTAAACGATAACCCACACATAGAGAAAACAATCAGACACAGGAATCTTGACCCACGTACGCATGTAGACATGTTTCAATGATATGTAAACTGACAATTTATTTATATACCAAACTCATTCATATACAATAAATGGATAGGAAATCTACCGAAAATTCGGTAGCATTTCCTCTATTTATCGAACTATCCACCTATTTTCAATCTCAATCAACAATCAAATATATAGTAAAAATCATCCTTGAATTGCTGCAAACACATAAGAAAATCTGCCTTGACTTGCACTAAATACATAATTCACATATCACATAATTCATATATGTTAGTCCCTTAACAATATAGCAAGAATTACAGAAGGGGGTTGAATGAAATTCTTGAACCTTTTTCTCGAAATAAAAATGTTCAACTCGATTATAGATATATTTGTTTTGATTAGCACAATGCGGAATGTAAACTTAATTGAATCAAAACATAAGTAATTAAACACAAGAGTCTTTAAAAACTTTCTGGTGGATTTAAACAATTCCACCAGATATATATATATATATATAATATATCGAGAGGACTCTGTGTGCAGAAATGCTCACAGCTGCTTACAAATGGAACTACTGAGAGTACAGGAAATGCTAAAGATTCTGCTTACAAAGATTTCTATGTTTTTGTGTTTCTCAGCTATCTCAGTTATTTTTCTATTTGCTACTCTCTTGGTTTATATAATACCAAGATTACAAAGTCAAAAAAACTGAACAAATATAAAATCTAACAGTCTTAAGCTTTGTTGCTTTTCGTCCTCTATTACCCAGTTAATGGGCTTCCACTGTGTGTTTGTATACATCTCGACGGCTGTGTGTCAGCTTTCACTGTTCAACTGCTGTTTGAATTCTTCATATGATCATCCGTCGACTTTCAGAACATCCGTAAATGATTTAATTGATCATCCGTCGACTGCTATATTAAACATCCGTTGATAGTCATTTGATCATCCGTCGATGGCTTTGTTAATCATCCGTCAGTAGCTATTTTGGCACTTGACTCTATTTCACTTATGCAAAATTACAAGACATCGTTTATGTACAATTAATCAACCTATTCTGCATATCTAGTTAAAGTCAACATGACTTATATGCTACTACAGATTCTATACAAAGGTGCATACATAACTGTGCTACAAACTTATTATTACATAAGCTACTCACTCGATGGATAATAAGTTAATTATCCGTCGGGACTATAATGAGTTATCCGTCGGGACTATAATTCTTATCCGTCGAGTGCTACATAATTTCACTAAGTAAAATCTACTTAGATGTTTTGTTTATGAAATCATCAAGTACACAACATATGCACAACAATCTCCCCCAATTTATGTCTACTGGAATTGTAGCCATAAATTAAGAGATACTTGATGATAACAAAATATCCTGAACATATATTTTTAAAGATAAGTAGATAAAACTGAAAGTGCTTCAATTAATTAAAATGTGCAAGGTTTGGCTCACAGTCAATTCAAGATGCTCCTCTAGCCTGAGCAGATTTTTCTAGTTCCTTGAAGGTCTGAATCTTCTTCCAAGCTTTCTGTTATTTTCTTCAATTTGATTCTGGTGCTGCCTGTGGAATTCTAGTTCATCAGATTCTGAGAGATCTAGCTTTTCTTGCATTTCCATGAGAGTCTCATTGCTAGAGATACTCAATTGGTCTTCTAATCTGAAGAATCTTCTTACACCCTTGTCATCCTTGAATTCCATCAGCCAGTAGGGCCTTAGATGCACTCTTCTCCCTGTGTATGGGATGATTAGAGTCTTTGGGAGTGCATCTTTAGCTCTAACACTCCTCAGCTCTTCACTCTTCTTCAATACTAGTCTTCTTGCAGTTACATTGAACCCAAAGTTTTTCTTGAAGGATGAAATAGACTTTAATCAGCACATCTTGGCTTTCTTGAAGAATCCTGTGAAGTGGCCACTGAATCTCCCTTCCTCCTTTGTACTTGAACACCAACCTTTCAGGTTGGTTTCTGTATGCATCAATTGCCCTTACTTCATCCAGTTCATCCAGATAAAGATTTAGATCTGAAAATTCTTTGATGTCACACAAGTACAAGTAGTCTCCCCTGTTGACCTTGGGTTTTGCTTTAACTACTGACTTAGATTTGAGAGGTGACAACTTCACTTTCTTGACTGCCCTTGACTTTGTCCTTTTTGGCTTACTAAGGATTGGTAAGTTGAAGTCAGGAATTGGTATTTTATCCCACTCTATTGGCTCATCCTTTGGCACAATAGGTTCACCATGTATGTTCCTGTAGGGATCCACCACCCTTATGTCTTCAAATACCACAGAGGGCTTTGATGCTTGAGTTGTAGCTTGAGTGGATTCCTTAGGAAATCGATCTTCTAATTCCTTGTCAACAACATCCAGTTTCCTTTTTGTTCTTCTAGCCAATTCTTTCTTTCTTGGGGATTTCTTCTGTTCTTCAATCTTCTTCTTTGATTCAGCAGCTTCAGATGGTTGAGAGGGAATTTGTTGAGAAGAATTCACAGCCTGTAGCTTGGCCAAGATAGCAATCTGTTCTTTCTTTTGTTTAGACTTCTTTGCATCTAGAGCAGCTTGCCTCTTTCCCTGCTTTAATCTGGCTTTTTCTTCTTTTTTTGCTTGAGCAAATTATGGATGTCCAGCTACCACACAAATTTCCTTTCCATTTCTGAATATCTTAGCAATTCTCCTTTTTGAAGCTAAATCAGCTGGATCTTTATAGAAGACAATAGATCTTGACAGAAGCTTCTTTTCATCAGGCTTGGGTGTCTCATACACAGTGTCCATAGGGTTCTTCCAAGATGATTTTGGATAATTTGCCCTTGGTTTAAGAATTGATTCAGCCTTTGTAGACTTGATGCAGGAAGATTGTCCTTTTTCCAGATAGTTCATGCTCATCTCATTCACACTGTTTGGCTTGACATGAGAGTGATGGGTGGGTGACTGAACTGGCTCCTTGACTAGTTCAAACTTTTTCTGTATCTCCTCATCAATCTTATTCCAGTTGATCAAACTCAACTTTCCTTTTTCAGCAACTTTCAAATTTGCTGCTGCTGCATTAATTAGATCTATACCATCTGCAACTGTTGGCTTGGAGACAGTAATTGAAGGTACAATTACTTTGTTGATTTGTACTTGAAGTTTCTCCCCCTCAGTTGGTCCTTTCTCCCCCTTACTTGATTCACTCTCCCCCTTTTTGTTATCATTAAGTTGAGGAGTTAGGCCTTGTGCTTTAGCTAATTGCATAAGAAGATTTGTCCGAGTCTGTTGATTTTGAAGAAGGATAGCCACTGAATTCTCAATAACTTGAACTCTGGTTTCCAGCTTGGCTAGCTTCTTTTCAGAATCTGATTCTCTCCTTAATCTCAGTAATAGATCTTGCATGATACCATATGGCATTACTGAATCCAGCTTCTCAGAATTGTATGTCTTCAAGTCAGCTATATCTCTTTTTAGTTCATCCACACTCATATTCTGTCTTAAGTGCTGGATCTTCATGAAATGTAAAGAGTCTAGGTGAGCTTAAAGAATAGCCTTGGTACCAGCATCTGAAGTTTCCTGAAGGGCCTTTTGAATAGCCATCACTTGCTTGACCAAAGACACATCAAATTGTCCTGGTGTAAATTCCTTTGTCCATGCCCATCCAGGTAAATTTAAAACAGAACTTGGGACTTCATCTCCTCCTAAGTTCATGCTTCCATCCAAAGAAACAGAGTCATCATCATTAGAATTTACTCCAAATTCTTCAGATGGCTCACCAGCTTGAGAAGGCATCCTATTGACAGCAGCTTTATCTCTTTGAAGAGATTCTGAGGTGTGTACTAGATTCAAGGTCTGTTCTGCCTCCACATTGCCCTGAGCAGCCAACAATTGATAGGCTGACACAGGATGAGTAAAAGTGTCAGCATCCAAGGAAATGTTATCAGTTTCAGCTTTATAATGTTGCTGAAATTGTCTTCCCTTTTCAGCATCATCCACAATCATTGACTCACTAGCAATGGCTGGATCCATCCTTATTTCTCCTGTACCTTCCTTTCTCTCATAATCTCTCTTTTGTTACATCAGGGTCTCAACCTGGCTCCCCACCCTCACACCCTCACCTTCACCTACTAAGGTGAGACTCCTCTCACTCACTTTTGCCAATCCTGAATAAATGGATTGCTGAGATTCACTCTTTTCCTCTCCTTTTGCCTGGGAGCAACCCAGCCTCTCACTCAATGCACTCTCCTCTCTCAGTCCTAAGAGTGACTGTATTACCACTAAGTCTTCTGCACTAGAAATAATTGAAGTTTGAAGTTGTGCAGAGACACTCGACAGATAAGTGATATCCATCGGGTGAGTGGTAAAGCTATCCGACGGATAACTGCTGTTAAGCTTATCCGTCGGGATACAATCACTACTCGACGGATGAGCAATATCCATCGAGAGAGTAGAAATGAATGAGGTGTGAAGAGAAACTATTGTTGACTCTGTGTTGATTGAAGTTATTTAAGACACAGATGTCACAATAGTATCTGAAAGAATTGGCAAGTGAGCCAACAAATCATCTAAAAGATGATGCTCACTTGCACTAGATTTTGGCTTCCCCAACAGAGTTAAAGAAGGGGAATCAGGAATTGAAGTGTTTATCATATCCACTTCCAGAGAGTTTGTTGGTGAGTATGGTGTTTCAGAGGCTTCTATTATAAGAGATTTTGGCTGTGACTCCACATTTATTGGAGCCACATCAATCTGAATTTGAGAAAGTACAGGGACTGTGTCTTTAGCACCAGTTTGCACTGTGTGTGTGCCCTGTGCATCCCCAGTTGTTTTGGATTTCTTCTTTCTTATGTAAGTTTGGGGTGAGCTTGTGTCCCTAACCCTTTTGGCCTGAGCTCTTGGTTGAGAGCTTTGTTCAATAGCCACATCCTTTTGGGAGGATGCAGCTAGAAGTGAGCTTTTGTCCTTTTTAAGTACTGCAGTTTGTTGGGAAACTGCAGTGTGGCTAGGCTGGGATTCACTCAACTCTCCAACCTTATCCTTGGGGTTTCTTTGATGTTCACCCCTTCCCTCACCTAACTGACCCTCCTTCACACTCCCCTCCTTGGCTTTGGTAGATTTTTCAACTGGTACCTTTTGAGAGATACCAGAGGGGGTTTTCTTTGACTTGGATTTAGAAATTATAGTTGATTTGGCAGCTTTGGTAGGCAATTGTTTGGTCATTGTCACAGTTGCCATAGCTACTCCTGAACTCAAAGAAATTGAGGAGATTGGAATAGTTGAGGGTATGGATGAACTTACCTCACTTACCTGAGGTGTCTACATTACAGGAAAGTAGAACATTGGCACATCCTTATGATGGTTGGCTCTGTTCAAATCTGCAATGATTCTTCTCTCTTGAACCCAACAAGCTAATTTGTTGTTTGGGTTCTCAAGTACAATCTCTTGACAAAGATGGTTAGCCAATATCATGAAAAATCTAGCATAATATACATTCTTTCCCCTTTTGGCTAACTCACCTAGTTTAAAACCTAATTCATACAAGACAAGGTCACTAAAATTGTAAAATTTATCTGTAACTAGCATGTATAGCATGTTAAGCATGGAAATGTTCACAGAATCAAAATTACTGACTTTTCCAGAGAAAACTTTAGTCACAACATCACACATGAAACTCCATTCCTTCCTAAGACCTAATCTTCTAATCTCACTTAGCTTAGTAGTAGGAAGTGCATAATGCATGGAATTAAGCATATTGATAATATCAGTGTCAGTATGTGGTGAAGTTATATTATCATCAGGAATTTTGAAACATGCTTTTATCACATCACTATTGATACAGAACTCATTACCTTTGATAGTTAGAGTGATGGTTTTGTCAGTAGAGTTCTAGATTGCAGTGGTCTACATCTCTTCAACAACTTCACAGTAAATTGTGGGTGATTCAAGCATGGCATAACTTAACTTGCAGTTCTTCACGAAGTCCATCATCTTGTGATAGTCTTCTGATTGCTGAATACCCTTATTGACCAAAGCAGTGAAGTTGTTCTTCTCATAAATGAACCCAGTCTGAGACATGATCTTTACTACAGGTGCCATTGTTAGAGAATGAAAGCTTGAAGAGAAAGAGGATATTTACTTGAGAGAGAATAAAATAAAAGCAGTTGAATTTGAGAATGATAAAAGAAAATAATTGGAATGAAATAAGATTTTATACTATCTCAAAAACAACGGATGAAGATAATAAAGAAAAGTAAATTACCTAATAGAAATTGCCTAAAATAGCCGTTTAAAAATAAACTGTAAAAATTCCACCCATTATCCGTCGTGTAATACTTACAAACTGTAAGTATACTCGATGGATAATGTTCAGGGAATTAACGGTTAAGATTTAGACAATTCGACGGATGAGGATAAACTGTTATCCGTCGAGTTTTAAAAGATTCCAGAAAAGTAATTGATTTTTATTTGCACATAGTATATCGACGGATGACTCAACTCGATGGATAATGGTCATCCGTCGAGATGCAAATTTTGATTTAGCCAAAATTTCACCCATGACTAAAAATCAGTTAAATTTCAGGCTACATTTCAACTTGCAAAATAACTCAGATAAATTCAAGAGTAATTAAGCATACCTAACTCACTTACCAACCTTGAAAAGGTGGATTCATCTAGTGGCTTGGTAAAGATATCTGCAAGTTGCTTCTCACTTAGAACAAAATGTAACTCTACAGTACCATTCATTACATGTTCCCTTATGAAATGGTACTTGATGTCTATGTGCTTTGTCCTTGAATGTTGTACTGGATTTTCAGTGATGGCAATTGCACTTGTGTTATCACAGAAAATAGGAATCCTTTCAACTTGCAAACCATAGTCTAGCAATTGATTTTTCATCCATAAAATTTGTGCACAGCAACTGCCAGCAGCAATATATTCAGCTTCAGCTGTAGAAGTAAACACTGAATTTTACTTTTTACTGAACCAGGACACATGCTTGTCTCCTAAAAATTGACAGGTTCCTGTTGTGCTCTTTCTATCAATTCTGCAACCTGCATAATCTGTATCTGAATAACCAGTTAGATCAAAACCAGAATCTCTAGGGTACCAAATGCCAAGTTTTGATGTTCCCTTGAGATATCTGAAAATTCTCTTAATAGCTATCAAGTGAGATTCTCTAGGATCAGCCTGAAATCTAGCACATAAACATGTAGCAAACATTTTATCTGGCCTACTAGCTGTTAAGTACAGAAGTGAGCCAACCATGCCTCTATAGCTTGAAATAACCACAGACTTTTCAGTAGTGTTTAATTCAAGCTTAGTTGCAGTGGCCATGGGAGTTTTTGCAGATGTGCAATCCATTAGATCAAACTTCTTTAAAAGATCAAAAATATATTTAGTTTGACTAATGAATATTCCATCACTAACTTGTTTAACTTGTAAACCAAGAAAGTAAGTTAGTTCTCCCATCATACTCATTTCATAATTACTCTGCATCAGTTTGGCAAACTTTTTACAAAGTTTCTCATCTGTAGAGCCAAAAACAATATCATCTACATAAATTTGAACAAGTATGCTAGAGCCATTAACATTTCTGAAAAATAAAGTTTTATCTACAGTACCTCTTGTAAAGTGATTTTCCAAAAGGAACTTTGATAAAGTGTCATACCAGGCTCTAGGTGCTTGCTTAAGTCCATAAAGTGCTTTCAGTAGATAATAGACATACTTTGGAAAATTTGGATCTTCAAAGCCAGGAGGTTGACTAACATACACTTCTTCCTCCAAATCTCCATTCAGAAAGGCACTTTTGACATCCATTTGATAGACCTTGAAATTGGCATGGGCTGCATAGGCTAAGAAGATCCCGATGGCTTCAAGTCTTGCAACAGGAGCAAAAGTTTCATCAAAATCTATTCCTTCTTGCTGGAAATAGCCTTTAGCAACCAATCTGGCTTTGTTCCTTACTATTATGCCATTTTCATCCATCTTGTTTCTGAATACCCATTTGGTGTCTATTGGATTCTTTCCTTTAGGCTTGGGTACCAGCTTCCAAACTTTATTCCTTTCAAATTAGTTTAGCTCCTCATGCATAGCTAAAATCCTATCAAGATCTAACAATGCTTCTTCTACCTTCTTTGGTTCTTCCTTTGACAAAAAGCTGTTGTATAGACATTCTTCCTGAGTTGCTCTTCTTGTTCGAACTCTAGAAGAAACATCACCAATAATCAGTTCAAAGGGGTGATCTTTTGTCCATTTCCTTGGTTGAGGTAGATTAGCTCTAGATGAAGAGACCTCAATGTTGTCTTGATGTGTGATTGAGTTTTGATTGCTAGAAACTCCCCCTGAGTTTGTGGATCTTTGATTTGAGAAAGGGATACTTTCTATGGGTGATCTGCCTTGACTTCCTGCTCCTTTTGATAACCCGACGGATGGTGAATTTTGAGTACCGACGGATGAGACAGGTTGTCTACCGACGGATAACACAGATTGCCTTTCGACGGATGAAGCATTATGTAACTCGACGGATGTTGAGTTTTGTGCTTCATTAGTGGTAGATTTGTCTGCATTATCCTTAGACACTGTTTCTTGATCACTCTCATCATCACTTTCATCACTGACCATCTCAACATTGTCGAATTTGAGGCTCTCATGATAATCTCCATCTTTTAGTCCTTCAATCTTTCTATCATCAAACAAAACATGTATAGATTCCACAACAATGTTGGTTCTTAGATTGTAGACTCTATATGCTTTACCAACAACATATCCAACAAAAATTCCTTCATCTGCTTTAGCATCAAACTTCCCATTTTGATCAGTTTGATTTCTCAGAATATAGCATTTACAACCAAAGACATGAAGAAAATTTAGAGTTGGCTTCTTGTTCTTGAACAATTGATAAGGAGTCATGCATCTTGCTTAATTAATCAGAGAGATGTTCTGAGTGTAGCATGCAGAGTTTACAGCTTCAGCCCAGAAATATGTTGGTAATTTTGATTCTTCAAGCATTGTCCTTGCAGCTTCAATAAGTGATCTGTTCTTCCTTTCCACTATTCCATTCTGTTGTGGAATCCTTGCTGCTGAAAACTCATGCAAGATCCCATTTTCCTCACAAAATGCTCTCATAACATAGTTCTTGAACTCAGTTCCATTGTCACTCCCGATTCTTCTAACTTTGAAATTAGGGTGATTGTTAACTTGCCTTATGTGATTGATGATGATTTCACTAGCCTCATCTTTAGACTTTAGGAAATATGTCCAAGAGAACTTTGAGAAATCATCTACAATTACTAGGCAAAATCTTTTCTTTGAAATTGACAATACATTGACTGGTCCAAACAAATCCATGTGAAGCAGTTGGAGAGGCTCTTCAATTGCTGAATCAAGTTTCTTCCTGAATGATGCTTTGATCTGCTTCCCTTTTTGGCAGGCATCACACAATCCATCCTTTGTAAACTCCACTAGAGGAATGCCTCTTACTAGTTCTTTCTTTACCAGCTCATTCATGGTCTTGAAGTTTAAATGGGATAGCTTCTTGTGCCATAGCCAACTTTCATCTTGACTTGCTTTACTGAGAAGACAAGTTATAGATTCTGCTTTAGTTGAGTTAAAGTCAGCTAGGTACACATTTCCTCTTCTCACACCAGTGAGAACCACTTTGTTGTTTTGATTGTTAGTCACAACACAGGCTTCTTTGTTGAAGGTTACTGAGTTACCTTTGTCACAAAGTTGGATGATACTCAATAGATTGTGTTTGAGACCATCCACTAAGGCAACCTCTTCAATGATGACATTGTCCTTTGAAATCAAGCCATATCCCACAGTATAACCTTTGCTGTCATCTCCCAAAGTAATACTTGGGCCAGCTCTTTCCTTAAACTCTGTGAGCAGGGTAGAATCACCAGTCATGTGTCTTGAACAGCCACTATCCAAGTACCAAAGATTCTTTCTGTTTCCCTGCACACATCAAAATCAAATCAAGTTGATTTTGGTCCTGCCTTGTTAGCTTTCTTCTTCTGTTTCTTAGGTCTTAACTTATTTGACTTAGGAATTTCAGATTCTTCCTTAGTCATTTGGGTTGGGCCTTTGAAACCATTTAATGCAACAGAATTATCGTGCATATTATGGCTAACAGGAAATGACATGCTTGGTGCAAACATGTTATTCTAGTAAGGCATGCTAAAGGGCATTTGAGGCATATTGTATGCAGCATAATATGGATTAGGTGCAAATGGCATATTAGCAAACTGTGCATTTATGTTCTGTGTAGGCATAGCATTAACAGGCATGGGAGGCATGACATTCATGTTAGGAAATTGAGGCTGAACAGACATAGGAGTAGGCATGGCAGATTTGCAATTAACAGACAAATGATTTACACTACCACACTTGACACAGATTTTTCTAGGGGCATATTTATCAGGTGTGCAGTTATTGTGTTTGTTAATCCCTACTTTACCATTCCTATTGTTTTTCTTTTTAGTATCTGTTTTTACCTCTATTTTCTCAAGTCTGTCACTTAACTGTTTGACAGTCATGTGACCAACATTTGCCTTTTTCTCTTTCTTAGCTTGACTTGACTCTCCTGAAATAAAGTTCTTGGAAACAGACCCATACTTATCATTTAGCTTGATTAATTTGGCTTTGTTAATGCGTTTGCTTACAGCCGACGGATGAGGAATTTTATCATTTGACGGATAACACTTTTTGTTATCCAACGGATAGTCCTCATCATCCGTCGAGTCTACATCTGTCAGCAACCCATCTACCAAAATAGGTTCTATTTTCTCTTTATTCTTTTTCCAGGCTTTATCACAAAAAGACTCAATTCCTTGAACTTTAGTGATTTGAGCATGAACATCCCTAGATGTTTTCCATGCTTTAATCACCTCTTGTTCATGCCCGAGCTGCTTCTTCAAAATTTCTTCCTTTTTCAAGGACTCAGTTAATTATTCCTTGGCAATCTTACACTCAATTTTTAGTTTCTCAAACTCAACAAACTGAGACTCAAGCACATTATTCCTCTCACTTAAAAACAAGTTGTTTTCTTTGATTTTAGCATTTTATTTAGTGAGAGACTTAAGTGTAACACGCAAATGATACAATTCTATAGACATGTCATTTATTGCATCATTACACTCAGCTTTAAATAAATGTGCAAGGTTTGTAGTGATTACCTGATTGCTTGAGGAACTTGTCTCTGTTTCATCAGACTTGGCCATTAGGGCTAGATTGACATAGCTGACATCTTCATATTCATCCAAACCATCAGCTGCCCAGTCATTCTCTTGTGTAATAAAAGCCCTTTCCTTCTGTTTGAGTAGATCAAAGTATTTTTGCTCATAATCCATATACTCAAACCTTTTCTTACTGGAATCTGACTTTCTACACTCATTTGCAAAATGCCTGCCAAGCCACATTTGAAACATTTGAATTTTGACTTATCCACCATGTTTCTATTTGGCTTGGCTGCTCCAAAGTTCTTCTTGAACTTGAGCTTGGCAAATCTTTTTGAAAGAAATGCTAGGTGCTCATCAATGTCCTCCATGTCATCTTGGCTCAATGAATTTTCACTTTTTGGAGCTAGCCCCTTACCCTTATTCTCACAGACCTTTGAAGTTGATTCTACAGCTTCCATCTTCACTTCCTTCTCCTTTTCCAGATCAACAACTAGTGCAATGGATCCTCTTTTCTTCTTTCCTCTCTCCATTCTTTCATCCTACTCTATCTCAAGCTCATAGGTCTTCAGAATGCCATACAGTCTCTCCAAAGTAAACTCCTTATAATCTTGTGAGTTTCTCAATGAGACTGTCATTGGTTTCCATTCCTTTGGAAGAGATCTGAGAAATTTCAGATTGGAGTCTTTAGTCTGATAGACTCTTCCATGCAACTTTAGAGCATTTAGTAGTTTTTGGAATCTACTAAAAATGTTAGTGAGTGACTCACTTTCTTCATTGTGAAAGTGCTCATATTGCTGAATCAGGAGCTGCATTTTATTTTCTCTTACTTGCTCAGTGCCATCACAAATTATCTGTATTGTGTCCCAAACTTCCTTGGCAGTTTTGCAGTTGATGATGTTATCAAACATGTCTGCATCAACACCATTGAACAAAATGTTCATGGCCTTTTTATCTTTCCTGACTTGTTCAATGTCAGGATCAGACCATTCATGCCTTGGCTTTGGAACAGATGGCTCGTTTCCTGTTGCAGCTCTCATTGGAACATGAGGGCCTCTTTCTATGCAGTCCACATAGGCCTCATCTTGAGAAAGCATATGAAGATGCAACTTTACCTTCCCATGATGGTATTTATCTTTATCAAGAAAAGGAATCTTGACTCCAACATCTTTCTTGTTCATCTTGCTGAATTATTTTGATCTTTAAACTCTTTGTAGATTAAGAGTTTGCCCTGATACCAATTGTTAGTCCCTTAACAATATAGCAAGAATTACAGAAAGGGGGTTGAATGGAATTCTTGAACCTTTTTCTCGAAATAAAAATGTTCAACTCGATTATAGATATATTTGTTTTGATTAGCACAATGCGGAATGTAAACTTAATTGAATCAAAACATAAGTAATTAAAAACAAGAGTCTTTAAAAACTTTCTGGTGGATTTAAACAATTCCAGCAGAGATATATATATAATATATCGAGAGGACTCTGTGTGCAGAAATGCTCACAGCTGCTTACAAATGGAACTACTGAGAATACAGGAAATGCTAAAGATTCTGCTTACAAAGATTTCTCTGTTTTTGTGTTTCTCAGCTATCTCAGTTATTTTTTTATTTGCTACTCTCTTGGTTTATATAATACCAAGATTACAAAGTCAAAAAAACTGAGCAAATATAAAATCTAACAATCTTAAGCTTTGCTGCTTTTCGTCCTCTATTACCCAGTTAATGGGCTTCCACAGTGTGTTTGTATACATCTCGACGGCTGTGTGTCAGCTTTCAGTGTTCAACTGCTGTTTGAATTCTTCATATGATTATCCGTCGACTTTCAGAACATCCGTTGATGATTTAATTGATCATCCGTCGACTGCTATATTAAACATCCGTTGATAGTCATTTGATCATCCGTCGATGGCTTTGTTAATCATCCGTCAGTAGCTATTTTGGCACTTGACTCAATTTCACTTATGCAGAATTACACGACATCGTTTATGTACAATTAATCAACCTATTTTGCATATCTAGTTAAAGTCAACATGACTTATATGCTACTACAGATTCTATACAAAGGTGCATACATAACTATGCTACAAACTTATTATTACATAAGCTACTCACTCGATGGATAATAAGTTAATTATCCGTCGGGACTATAATGAGTTATCCGTCAGGACTATAATTCTTATCCGTCGAGTGCTACATAATTTCACTAAGTAAAATCTACTTAGATGTTTTGTTTATGAAATCATCAAGTACACAACATATGCACAACAATATATTACATTACTCAATTCGTCAAAACATTCGACTCGGTACGGTTAAAACTGAAATCGAGTCGAAATACGACTTTTCGATAAATACGTGACTTAGAACTAAGTTGTAAAACAAGCGACCTTTCGAAACAAGAGGATTTATGTCTCGAAAGTATTTTTAATAGAAGCATAATATTTTTCTGAGTCTAGACACGTTCGTTTTGTATTAAACGAATGAAGGGTCTATTTTCTACGAATAAAATAAGAATAATTCCATTAATAATAATATTAATTGAATATTCAATACCAATATATATTTTAAAAAAACTCAAAACAATCCTAAAATATTATTTGGCTTAATAATAAATAATTACACTTCATTCAACTATTTATAAATAAAATTAATTGATTAAATGAATTAATCAATTAAAATGAATAAATTAATAATTAATTAAAACAAATTATAAATAATTAAATCAAATTATGATTTTCAAAAATAATAAAAGGTATTGATTTGAAATTAAAAAAGATATTGTACAAAAAAATTCGAAATAACATCTTTGTAAAACGGACTTTTCCCAGGGGTCAGAACCCCTCAAAATCAATTCCAAGCAATACAATCCAACCATACTCTGATATAATCAATAAATTTAAAACACACAATAATTTATATTTGCACGTATAAACACGCCAGAAACAAAAAACACGGCCTAAAGCGACTTCTACAATAACTTCTAAAAATAATGAAATAAATATATAAACACTAACATGCTATAATATACCCAAGTACAAAAGCGGAATTTCGAAATCGTTACCCAAAAGAAATTCTGATCACCCCAAGAGATTATCAAATGTCCGAAAAATATCTCTAGAAAAATTTGAAATTAATATTCATAGACATACACACGCTGAAACTTCATGTGAAGTAACTAACACAGTCAAACTCCTTTTCTACGCCCCGAAAATAAATTAAAATGAAAAATATGCTCCGCAAATTTTCTTCTCAAAACCTTGCAATATATATACCTATGCGTATATATCGAAGCGCCGATCATTTCTATATATAAATTGAAATTTGGACGGACGGTTTGTGAGATATGAATGTTTGAACATTGAAAACATATAAACATGGGATAGACAGAGAGACAGAAGAGAGGAAAGAGGGAAGTCCGACGAATAATATATCCACTCAATCCCAAAGATTGGAAAACACAGTCAATATTACCGATATCAAAAAACAATAGGCTTTCAGATAAATTTTTTAAATTGCAAAAGTAATTAAATACTTTCACAATAACTAACAGAATTTGACACTAACTATCAATTAGCACATTTATCCATTTAATGAAACATACCCGTCAAATAGGAATAAAATATCCATAATTTTATTCCTTCTAAATCAAAAAATCACATTAACATATACAAGGAATAATAATAATAATAATAATAATAATAATAGCTGAAAATCTGGGATATCACAATATACCATCATTAATATTTGGATTTTGTCATCATCGTGTACAAACCTCATGGCCCTTAATTTCATTAAAGTCTCATTTTTTCCCAAGATAAAATGTTTGAACCTCCATCTTCAAAATATCTGAACCACAATAAATAAGTTTTATGCAAACCTGCAAGGGATGCAGAAATTCAATATAAAAGATTACAGAGGTCGCGGTGGATATTGGACAATAAGCCATGAGAGTTATATCGATAAAATAACTTTACATCATGGACGTGATTGAGAATCAATGTTGAAGTTACCGGCGAGGTACCCATTTTATTTTACTGGTGATTTATGCAGAAGCAACCATTTTCAATTTAAATGATCATATTTTTGTTTATTTTAACGCGTTATTGCTGCAAGAGAAGCTCCTCTCGAAGTTCACTATGAATCTTTGGGTACCTATTAAATTGTTATTGATTCTTTGTTATATGTTATATTGTTCTTTTCATATTTTACGTATTTTTACACGCACACACAAGCCGAGGGCTTTTCGGAAATAACCTCTTCATTATTCAGAATTAGGGGAATGTTGCGTATATCTTACCCTCCCCAGACCCTGCGCTAAGCGAGATATACCGGGTATGTTTGGTTTGGTTTAGTTTAGGCCAAAATCCATTAGTTGATTTCTAATCCAAGTCATTTGAGCACAAAAACTTCCTACAACTAAGTATTCAGCCTTAGCTGTGGAAGTTATCATAAATTGCTGTTTTTTACTGTACCATGAGTCTTTGACCAAGGAATTGGCAGCTTCCACTAGTACTCTTTATGTCTACCATACAGAAAAATCTGCATCTGGGTAACCAACAACTTCGAAACCAGTTCCTTTGGGATACCACAATCCCAAGTTTGGCGTTCCCTTCAAATATTTAAAAATTCTCTTGACAGCCCATCAGATGTGATTCTTTAGGATTTTCTTGAAATCTTGCACCTAGACATGTAGCAAACATGATGTCTAGTCTACTAACAGGTTAGAAAAGTAAGGATCCAATCATTCCCCTGTAGCTTAAAATGTCTACACTTTCTCTTTTCTTGTCTTCATCCAATTTAGTAGTTGTAGACATAGGAGTAGATGCAGGTGAGCAATCCACCACTCTTCAGAAGATCATTGACATGCTTAGTTTGACTAATGAAAATTTCATCATTTCTTTGGCTAGATTGAAGGCCAAGAATGTAAGTTAGTTCTCCCATCATGCTCATCTCATATTCACTTTGCATGAGTTTGGAGAATCTTTTACGCAGCTTCTTATTAGTAGAACCAAAGATGATGTTATCCATATAGTTTTGAACTAGGATAATGTCATCACCATGTTGCTTGTAGAACATAGTCTTATCAATTATTTCTCTAGTAAATCCATTCTTTATTTGAATTCTAATAGAGTGTCATACTATGCTCTAGGTCCTTGTTTCAATCCATAGGGAGCCTTTAAAAGTCTGTAAACAAAATCTGAAAATTCTGGATCTTTAAAACTAGGTGGCTGTTGCAAATAGAATTCTTCTTCTAATTCACCATTAAGGAATGCACTTTTTACATCCATTTGATACACTTTAAAATTTGAGTATGCAAAAATGCAAGAAATTTTTTTATTGCTTCAAGTCTTACAACTGGAGAAAAAGTTTCATCATAGTCAATCCCTTCTTTTTATGAGTAGCCTTTGGCAACCAGTCTTTCTTTGTTTCTAGTTACAACACTATTTTCATCAATTTTATTTCCGTACACCCATTTTATTGTAATGATGCTTCTGTTTCTTGGTGGAGAACCAATTCCCAAACTTTATTTCTTTTAAATTGATTTAGCTCTTTTTGCATAGCAGTTATCCAATCAGGATCAAGTAGAGCTTCTTCAGTTTTCTTAGGCTCAATTTAAGACATAAAGCATGCATGTAGGCATTTATTTGTAGTGGAACTTTTAGTCCTCACACCAGTATTAGGATCACCAATTATATTATCCCTTGTATGACTTCTATCCCATTTTCTGGTGTGATGATTTTGATTACTAGAATTTTCTTCATTTTATTCATTGTTGGCATGACTTGCAGAACCATCATCTCTTTCTCTCCTGATTTTGTGCTATTAAATTCAGGTGAGCTTCTTTCTTGAGATGGGTTCTCATTTTCAGAATTCACTTCTTCACTTATTTCTTCTTCTACTCTAGTATTTGCATTATTTTCAACTTCTTCTTTAGAATCATTGTCCAGGTGTAGATTATCAAATTTCAAAGTTTCAACTTCATTTTTATTAAGGCATTCCAAGCCTGGATACTTATCATCATCAAATGTCACATTTGTGCTCTCCATTATCTTCTTGTGCTCTAGTACATAAACTCTGTAAGGAGTCATCTCCAAAGAGTATCCAAGAAAGATGGTTTCAAATACTTTTGAGTCAAATTTGCCAACCTACTCAGAGTTGTCTTTCAACACAAAGCACTTTATTCTAAATACACGAAGATACTTAAATGTAGGGTTTTTTTTTACATTATTGAGTAGGGTGACTTGCCAATATTTTTGTTCACCAAATATGTATTCTGAGTATAGCATGCTGTGTAAACAGCTTCTTCCCAAAAACTGGTTGGCAACTTGGCATCCTGCAATATTGTCCTTGCAACTTTAACTAAAGTTATGTTCTTCCTTTCAACCACACCATTTTTGTGGTGTTCTTGGAGCAGAAAACTCTTGAGTAATGTCATTGTCTTTACAAAATTCACTTAGTATTGTAATTCTAAATTCAGTACCATTGTCACTCCCCAATCTTTTGACAGAATTTTGATCTTCAGCCCGCTTCTCAATCTTCTTTATATGTTCAATGATAATGTGTAGAGTTTCATCTTTTGAATGCATAAATTTTACCCAAGTGTACCTTGAGTAGTAATCCACCATCACCAGTGTATACTTCTTCCTAGATATGGAAATGACATTTACATGACCAAACAAATCCATATGGATGAGTGGTGGTGGAGCATTAATGGAGTTTACAGCTTTGCTTTTGTGACTTGACCTTTTTAATTTTGCCTTTTTGACAAGCTTCACAAGCTTCATTGATTGCTTTGTAGTTTTAGTTAGAGAGGTTCTTGTGCCATAGTTTGCGTTGCTGACTTGATGCCTTGGAGTAGAAGCAACATATCATGTCCTTGTTTGCTGAGTTCATGTTTGTAACAAACAGGCTTTCATTTCTTACTCCTTGTAGAGCAACATCACCAGTTCTCTTGCTTATGATTGGGCAATATTCTTTGTCAAAAATAACCTTGAAACCTTTGTCTGTAAATTGACTGACACTTAGAAGATTCACTTGAAGAATTACAACCAGTGCCACATCCTCAATGACAATATTTTCATAAATTAAACTATCATATCCCATTCTGAATCCTTTGTTGTTGTTTCCAAAGGTCACCAAAGGTTCAGCCATCTACTCAAACTCTGATAGCAGGGCTTTATCACTTGTCATGTGCATGGAGCATCCACTGTCAATGATCCATATGACTTTATTCTTCTCACCCTGCACATAATGAGGTTTAAGTATGTTTATGTGGCGCCCTCCAAACCCGGGTCAGAAGTTTGGGGTTCACAACACACACACACAATATATAAACCTGTATATAAAATATTATATGCATTGACCCTTCTTTACACAACTACGGATCGCAACCAGTTAAAGTATGAAAAGAAGCCACAACCTTAACTTTTATTACATCGTACCAAATCCCAACTAGTTCAACTTACAACTGATAATGATATCATTCTTACAATCTTGCATAACTCATCTACAATATAAAGCTCCTGCTAGCTCGATCCAATTTAACATGGAATCCTAGCTCGCACACTGGACTGGGAATCCTTGTTACCAACAATTTCCTTTTCAACTATAGAATAACATAAACATATTTGCAAGAGTGAGCTAACTAGCTCAGCAAGTCATAGTAGCAATAACTGAGGTTAAACAATTATCTATTGAAATGATTCATAGGGATCAAGTTTCTTGATAAGCAATGATTAGAATTGGATATTCACTTTTATTTTTAAAAACCAAGGTTAGGCTGCTAATCAGTCATGCACTAACCCCGAGTAAGGCTCATAACTCTGCTCTTTACACTGGATCTAAGGCACACATTGGCCTATCATGATCACAAATCTGGTCCGACCACGAATCTGGTCCATATTTGAAAACAATCCAATTTTATAATATCAACATAATAAACAATGTAAATCAATAAGCTGAATCATAAATAACATTTATCTGGAAGCATAGGGTGATTCTTAATACCGGGAAAGTATAACAAGGTAACTATGAAGATTGGCTTCCAACCTGGGAAAGAATTAGAAAGTAGAAGACAAGGGGTTTAGTGGTTACAAGGATTGGTCTTCTATTATACAAGGTATAAAGGTTTGTATGTTAAGAAATTCCATATCAGGGATCAGTATGTGGTATATATGTATTTGTGGGGTAGTATCGTATATGTGTGATTCATTTCTGAGAATTCAACAATCAATGGTTTACAAAGAATAAGGCTTACGGCTCAAGATCAATAACAAGAATTAGGGTTTATGGTTAAGTACTTCAAAGCACTTGCAATATAAAAAAAGAATTACTTGGAATACTTAACAACATATATGAAGAAAGTTCAGCAATACCTGTAATATATAACAAGGAGGTTTGAGAATATTTGCTATTAGACTACAAGAAAGTTCAGGGGTATTTGCCTTATCAATCCGCTTTCACTTTGCTTGTACTCGTCTATTGATTCTTACTCACTGACCACTTGTTTTCCCTTTCTACATCTCGCTTCCTCTATTGGACATCACATGTATTTATCAATACTAATTCTCATCTCATTCTATTCCTTGCAAGCTTCTATCTACCCTTTGTTTCACCCAAATCCGACTTACGGATTAAAACTTACGATAAAAACCGTCAAACAATGCACATACATGCATATTATACATCAATCGGATCACATATAGCACATAGCACGTAAGATATTTAATCAAAATAACTTTTCAAAGAAGATTTAAGGTTAAAATGATTTTCCAGGTATTTTATACGAATTTTTGAACATTTTTCGGAATTAAACCGGGTCTCCGAATTAAATCATTTTATAATAAAATAATAAGGTCCAAACACCCGATTAAAAACAGAAATATAGATTTTGTAAATTTATAAAACTGCAGTGACTATTCTTAAAATCCACACAACTACAGGGGTCAAGTGGTAATTTACCAACCCCCGTCTTCTTCCTCACTCGCCGGCCGGAACTCCATGGCGGCCGCCATGGGGCTTTTCTGGTAGCCTGAAAATACTCCAGAAAGTCATGAAATTTATTGGGGATAATCCCCAAGCTTCCAGCAACACAATCGTACAACTATTTCGAGCAAACCATCGCTGAATCGCCCAGAAAACTCGACTGAAAATTCCGACGCCACCAAGTGGCTATTTCCGGTGAAGTCGTTGCAGGGGTCAAACAACACAATCAGATATACGAATCACTTCGTTTTTACACGATCTACATGATGGTGTGTTCAATTTTATTCCATGATTAACAGAATTAAAACCCCTAAAATCAATTAAGAATATTAACCCTAATTTGATCAATTCGAAGATCAAACCCCTTTTTCTACATGTTATCGAACTCCAAATTCATCATATAATATACCAAAATGATCTAGACAAAACTATCTACAAGATACAATCATCAAATCATGTAAACAACATCAAAATCTAAATTTCATATATTAATATTTAATTAATTCAAAATTAAATAATTAAATAGAAAAATAACCTTGATATCCGCACTAAAAGAGTTTTTCGAGAGCTTCGATTCAGTATATGGCACGCTTGATTCCGAGTTCGATAACGCCTTCGTTTTTAGGTTCGATTCTCAAGATTGCGATGGGTTTTCGGGTTTTTCTCTATAAATTCTAGGTTTTATTTGTTTGTTTATGATTATACGAATAAAATAAAGTAAGAAAAAGGCTATTTATAATTATGGAATATTAATACCCGTTGGATCATATTAGATCAAAAAATAGGTTAGCCGCTAAATAACTGCAAAAATGATCGGATTTGATACCCGTTTTGGATAACTATCAAAACTGGACTTCTTATAAAATACTTTATACGAAGATAATGTAATAATATCCCGTCTCTCGAGAATACGGGTTTTATTGATCTATCAAAATGATTATCGTATCAAAAATTTTATGCCGGAACTTATACGGGTCAAACTGTACTCCGGATTGAAAAAGTCAAAACACAAAAAATATTCAGAATAATCAGATTAGGTTAGGAAGGACTTTTCCGAAGAGTTTCGGGTTGTAAAAACGTAAAAACGGTTGAATTTGGACGATTCCCGATTTTATAAAATAGTTTTATAATTACTCAGAAAATAATTATTAATCCAAAAATCTTTATAAAATCATATAACAACCTAAAAATTACCAGATAAATACCAAAATTATCTATACTTTATTTTGGACTTATAAAATTAAAATACTCAAATTTTATCACATATCAACATCTCAATATCAATACCAATCATCAGATAATTCACCAAAAATCACATAATAATCACATAATAATTATTTATTGATAAAAATAATTACACGATATATCCCGGATATTACATCTTCCTCCCCTTAAAAGGATTCTTTCCTCAGAATCACACTAAGGATTAGATAATGATACATATAAGTATCTCACTTCCATTTTCTCAGGTTGATCCATCAAACTTACAACTTTTCATAAACTTTAACTCGCAACATCAATCATTACTCAACAGCCTCTTGTTGACATCATATTCTATTAGTTGCTCATATAATTCAATTCAAGTCTCCATTTTATATATAATGGAGCTAAATTACTCTTCCTGCGTATACACATAACACCCTATGAACGTACTATACGTGTGGCGGTGAAGCCAACTCACTTACAATTATCCTGCCTATTATACTGTCTCAAAAGGACTAGCATAATGCATATTTATTCTCTTTTCTTTCTAATTCTAGTAATTCGTGCTCATGAACATTTCCAATAGTTACCGGTTGTTGAACCTCATTCCCACATGTTTCTTTGTTCAATTAACCTAGTTTGTAATCACTTCTAATCGCATTCGAGGCTCTTTAATTATTCCATTAATCTTCTTGTCCATGTGCAAATGATATACTGAAACCATGGAATATTCGATTTATAACATTCTCGGAATTACTTGAGAATTAAGAATTAACGAGAAAATCTTGACTGGATACGATTGACGCACAAACTTATCATCATACCTTAATTTCCTTGAATCACAATCGAGTATATTTGCCGAGTGAAAATCTCTTACTAATTACAAGAAAATATACTAACCTAGAGGCATCACCCGCATATTCTAACTGATATTATCATTTATTTTGGTTCTAGGGAGTTCTCATACGAAACTGACTATAATGCTCTTCCTTGACTCCTAGTCACATATAACGTTTATTCTTTCTTTATGTCATATTATCAGAAAGTCTTCTTTGACATATATGTCTTGTATCATATTCACGGAGTAACTTGAATCCCTTGAGTTATCGATGTTTAGCCAAATTCCTATCTTTTAGTTCTGACTTACTTAATGTTCGTTCATCTTGGAGTGGTATATATTATTCCGGTTTGACATAATTCATCGTATTCTGAATACTTTTGTCAAATCTCAAATCAAATAATATTGATCATTTATAATCAATTCCTGGATCTGATGACGTACCACCATTTCTTGAAGCAGCAACTAACCCACTTATTGGACAAACTATTTATTAATAAAAGAGAATGACTAGGTTTGGGATAACCTATCAATAATGATTCAATTAACGCTTTCCCGTATTTTCTCTTCATGTCTGGTCACTAGATATTTTCTTTTAGCCCTTGGTACTTAATCGTACTCCTATGATGCATTCCATATCTCAATTTACAAATGTTTCATCAAATTCTTGACTTTACTTCTATTCCACATAATACCCATATCTTACCTATATCATGGTATCTTATAAAGTTTCTTTATCATCCTTTTGGTTCCACTTTCTTTCCTATTAAGTTCTTCATTCTCATATCTCATTAGTTCTTCTTAATATAAGTTAGTCTTCCAATAGTACTCTTCGGTTCTTCATCAAATAAACCATTCTTGTGGCTAACTCTAAAATAAAATCTTTCAATTCATATACATTACTATGATTATTAATTTTTACCATACGTCGGATACTTGTATTTGCGAGTTTTCCGGTATTTTGGAGTAATTCTCATAACATCGTCGTTCTATATTGGTATATCATTAAGTCCTTTAATAAAACATTATTGCAAATGATAAAATCTCTTTGATTGTCTAACAAAATCCATATTGGTGTAGCTACTAATCTCTTCTTTATTCCACCTTCCTTCTTCCTTTCATTCCTTCCTTCTCTTTGTTCTATCTTGAATCTTTAGTTCTTGAAAACATTCTTCTCACTTGTCTATATAAATAACTTTTTTATTTATGTTGTCTATTATAAAGAGCATATTCATCCAAGTAAAACCTCACACATTTGCAACAATTTCTGAATTCTACTGGTGTCCTTACTTCCTCCAAATTCCTCATTGCTTTGATTTCAGATTTGAAAATCACATCAAAATTTAACTTAATCTAATTGGAATCAATTTCCATCTAACTTACCATTAATTGGTAAAATTAACCAATTAACTCACTTACTAGATCAATTGCACCAAGTGATGACTAGCTAAATGAAATCAAAGACCAATTATATATAGTCGGATTGGCTGTAACAACCTTTTTCAAGAACCAAGATCACAATTACTTGGAGTATCAACAGGAATATCAATAACACACAGAAGTATACTTTCTATCTTTAAAAGTAGGGTATTTTCCAAAAATTTGGGCATCATCTTCTTTATATTATTGACTTCCAGTCGGACTCAAGCCGACACCAATAATCAATTAAACAACCATTAATCAACCCACAAGTATACCAATCAACTGCCACCTTCTAAACTCATCATTTCACCACCACATATAATACTAACCAGTACAACCCATATCTTTAGTTCAACTTAAGATTATAGCGAAAAATTATTATTATACCATACCTTTTCTCATTTCTTCTGATTATAATAGAATCACTAATGAATACAATTACAAATTATTCTAGAATTTTTCTAGTTCATGTTTTAATTCAAGCTCTCTAATTAACAATTCATATATACTTGATAATATACACTTGTTCTTATTAGTTAACTTGTTTAACTTCTGATAACCAACACATGGTCTCAACCAACACAATCATAATCTTATGAAAGAATTTAATTGGTTTTAAAGCTTTACTTCTTAAAAAATTTCGTAATTGAATCATCGTATCTTCATCTCCACTTATGTCTTTCCATACTAAACCTTCTTCACTGGCTCAGTTATGAGCATCAAATTTACCATAACTTACTTGAGTGGGAAAGCCCAACCATTCCTTAAGAAGACACTCGATGTTTATTCGTTACTAGAATTTCTTCGATCTGAAACCTTTATGACAAGTATCTCCCTTATGATTGAGGTATATTTCACCTTCACAATGTATTAATCGATTTTCTGGATATTATTAAGAATTTCTTCATTCGCTTCTGATGTCCAATCAATCATTTGCCTTATCCGATATACGCAACTTTAATTTCTTATTTAAAAGGTTAATTTACCTCAAACGGCTCGCTAACTAATCCAATTCACGCCAAAATCTCAGACTTGAAACGTATCATGTATAACAAATTTTCGCTTCTGATTTGATGTCTTCGTAACAACCACGTTATTTGCATAATGATTTTTCTTTGCACGTAAATGTTCACCATTTATTGGATTGTAATTATTCATACTCAACATGTAACTCCATCTGCTACACGGGATCATTTCACTTCTCTTAAAACACTCAAAATATAGATCTTACACAAGAAGGGAATTTGTGTATATGATTCTGATTGGAAACCATTTGTAAAGAATAACAATGCAATAAAACAATCGGAAAGATCCATAAATCAATAAATCATAACTGAAGAATAAAGAATGAATGATGATTTAGATATGAGTGTGTTCAGGAAGAAAATAGGCGCTAATATTCACGCAAGTATACGCGATCGCAAGTAATATAGAATTAATTCTAGTTCGTTCCCACATAGACTGGTTTAGGTTCATTTTAATTAATGTACTTATGCAACAATGTTATGGTTATTATTCAATGCTAAGATGGTCACAAATGGAGATTTTTCATAACTACGATTAACTAAGATACTATACTAAAGAACATTAACTAAGAGATTTAAATATGATTGTTTTACTATGTGACACAAACATGGGATTCTAACTTCATTACTAATTAATTCAACAACCTTTTCGTTCTTAACCTTAGCATGAAATGGTGATGATATTAATCAGATAACATGAAACTAGTAAACGCCAACTTTCGTTGCACGAATACCCTACTACCAGACATCCACAAAAGAGATAGAAGCTGAATAGACACCAATTATATTGAGACCTTATATGTCTATAGAATTTGACAACATAATGGTTTAATGCGCAAGTTATCTATCGTGATTACATAGGGCAAGTAAGATGGTTAAAATTACCTACATATCATGCATGACAAATACATGAACCTATGCTAGCATGGCAGGTTTGCATGAACCTATGCTAGCATGGCAAGTTTTAAACCCCTAAATTCACTTTCACTTCATTAGAGTTTAACACACTATCTTATAAGTTTGCGACGCTCATAAGATGAATAAGCACCACCAATATTAGGTTATCACACAATCACCACACACTAAGGTATCAAAACAAATTAACTAAAAAAATCCATAAGTAAATCTGTTGAAACCCCACGATAAAGATTAGCCTATAATCGTACTCATCATCAACGTGGTTTCTGATAAAAGCATGGTATAATAAACGTAGTCTTTATACTGAATAAATATTAAACCAAGTACATTACACAAGAGTATAGGTTCAACAAATAAGAAAACAAGCATCCAAGATTACAACTTAGAACAAAGAATCACAAGAATAAACTAGGGTTTCTTCGCCTTCGTTGAATTGTGCTATACGGTCTTCTTACGCCTTCTCCTTAAGCTCTGGTATGTCTCCTTTTTTAAAAACAATCATAAGTTTTTATTATATATGCTCTAGAATCAACCAGGGCTTTAAAATCTCAGAATCTAAGTAGAAACAGAATTCTGCCATCCTGACCTGGCGTGGCCGCGCGCTTCAAAAGCGCGGGCGCGCTAACAATCTGCATCTACGGTGCGGCCGTGTCCTACAGCGCGAGCACGCTGTCCTTTTAGAAAAGATCCTAAATTCTATTTTTCTTGCTGGTTTGAGTTGGCGATCTACGAGCAAACTCCCGAGACATTTTCCTCACACCAATTTAGCACGAAAATAATGCTAAATCTCCCGATTCCTTTATTTATGCCTGAAATGCAAAAACATTAAAAAAACACATCAAATACATAAATAACTCGAGTACAAAATATCAATTCAAGCCTTTATAGTACATAATAAGTAGACATAAATGCCACTTAACACACCCCCAAACTTGAACCAATGTTTTTCCTCAAGCATAAACAGACTCAAAGAACAAGAAATAAAAATGCATGAATGTAACTATATAAATTGAAAGATCCCAATAGATTGACTAAACCAATCAACAAGCAACATCTCCGTAAATGCAGTTATTCGCACAAAGATCAATCAAATCTCACAAATTAACTAACAAACCAGAAGCGTACATGTGTGCAAATACCTACAGATATACTATCGCAACTAGATCAACAATCATGACTCACTACTCATCAAGGCAATCACACGGTTATAAATAGAATAAAAGTTAAACTCAAAATGACTGACAACACTTCAATTCTTATATCGGAATTTTACATGGATTCATGCTTTTATTGGGAACACATAACAACACAAATATTTCGTGCAATGAGGGAGGTCCACAAAAGACTTATATAATAATACCCATGTAGCGAGCGTTAGGTTAGTGGATCCCAGACTATAAAAGCCTTAGGTCCCTAGGCACAAAGTCCCCTAAGAACTTAATAACTCGAGTATTACATAGCCCACTCGTGATCAACTCTGCATAATCACATATTTTTTTTCCAACAATTTCTGAACGAGTGCATTGCGCTCCATCTCGTTCAACCCTAGACTACTCATATAAAATGCGCCAGCTACTAGCCATTTGACACCTAGCCACAACACCTAGCCATGAAATCCAATTTTTTTTCTCCAATTTTTTAAAATATCCATGTTATTTTACCATTAAGAGAATATCCTAAATTCTAAATACAAACATATGATTAAACCCCAACAAATAAATAAGAACTGATCATGATCTAGCCCTCAAGCAACCTATAAGAATTAGTGAAATTACAATTGCTTCTAGCATACAAATCAGCTCGAAAAGACTTAACATCACTAAATACGACATCACTACACTAGCATTAATATCATGAGTCAATCGGAAAAAATCATCTAAGGGATCATGTTATAATGCAAATGCATGAAACTATATACAACAAACTATAAAAATAAAATAAAATAAAACTACTACATGGCAAATATGCAACTACATGAACTAAACTAGCATGAATATGCAAACTATATCCGAATCATACACAACATATATTCCTTAACTACTACCCCCAAACTTAAAATATTCACTATCCTCAGTGAAGGTAATAGTAAAGAATCAGGCATACCTAATCAGAATCAAGGTCATCACCCTCAACGGGTGGTGTGTCAGGAGTGTTTGGTGGCGGGTACACAACATCCTCACCAAATACTGGCCACTGGATATCAACTCATGTGGATATTAATTCAATCCCCAACGCCTAGGTGAGATCCTGTGCAAACTGACTATGGATGTCATGCATCACATCCATCCTCCTCATCAAGCGCCTATACTGCGCTAAACTCATACCAGCAGTGCATTGTGCTTCCTGCTGCTGCTGCTGGGAATCTGAAGGACCGGCCTCTCCCAACTCAACTCTCCAAGCTGCTCTACTTGCCTAAGTCGTGCCTCTAGCATATGCCTGAGGAGCTGGCCTTCCACCTGGTAGATGGTCATAAGAATAACCAAGCCCCTTAGGATCGGGATTCCCACCATACCATTCCTGCATACTCAACAGCGTAGAACTGACAATCGGAGCACTATGAAGCTGTAACTGCTCATGCGCGGGCCAATGAACTCCAACCACCATGCACAACTTTGTCACAATGGACGCATAGGGTATAGAACCCATAGTACTCCCTCACAAGAATCTCAGAATACCTTGATGAATCACCATCCCGAGATCCACATAGTCTCCCTGAAGAATCCCCCACAACAACGTGCACACTCCACAATAACATTATGCACGTGAGAAGATGGCATGATGTTGGCAAAAATAAAGGAATTCCATGCACGTGCAAACCTGTTCATGCATGAGGCAGGGAAAGTGGCATACTCGTTCGTTCCCTTCTTAAACTTCCAGAGAGTCTCATACACACACAGGGTAGCAACGATCAAATCCAAGTCAAAATCATCCCCCGTCTTCTTATTCCAATTCTCCTGCTCTGGCCTCCTCTCAGTCTGCTCAATCACCTTCCGAAATGCCTCAACACTATAGTCAACAGTCAATTCCCTCACCGCAGTGAAACCGTTCTTCTCCGCCTTAGCATTCGCTAGAACTCGTGAACCACACTCATAGGCACCGCAGGTGGCGCCTCACAAAAAGCTATATACCCCATCTCACAATCATCTCCAACAACTTACCATCCCTTCCCGATGGCATACAACCTCCCTCCTTGGCTATAGGCTTTGAAAGCAGCCTCGAATACTCCGCCTCAGCCTCAGCCTCCAGAGTTGAAAACCTCGGCCTCACACCACCCACACTCGAAGAATCGGTAGTACTGCTGCTAACTTGGGTTTGTTGTCTTTTGGGTGCCATTGAGATTGAATAAGAGAGAATAAAAGATGTGTGTATAAGAGAGATTTGAGTTTGAGAATTTGAGAAGTGATAGAAGAGTTTGTGTATAAGTGTATGTATATATAGGAGTTTGGAAGAGAATTAGTTATGGAAAAGAAGTGGGAATTGATTATGGGAATAATGGGAATAATAGGGTGATTGAAATTGATTTGGAGAGGGAAATTTGGGATGTAGGAGAGTAAAATTCGGGTTTAAATTGATATTGGTTTGAAGTCCCCGAAATTCTGTTATTTTATGCTGCCTTTCTTCAACTACAGGGACCAGTGTGGCCGCCCCGCCTGGCAGAGCGGGCGTGCGTGCTAATGGAAAACCTACGCGGCCGCTCCGCTCCACAGCGCGGGCGCGCGCACTTTCTGACAAATCAGCGTGGCCGCCCCGCTGCTCAGCGCGGGCGCGCCATGCTTCCGTAGTTGAACTCCAATTTTTTATTTTTCTGATTTTTTGTGTGTTTCTCTTTGTTTTCTTCTTCCTCTATCTACTAATGTACAACAAACTTGGGTTGCCTCCCAAAAAGCGCTTGGTTTACGTCGTTAGCTTGACGTAGAATCTTGAGATCAAGTTGATAATAAAACGGCACTAACCACCTCGTGGTTTTCCGTATACCCATATTAATGCTTCAACCTCTCTCCATTCACCTTGAATAATTGGCCTGGATCATTCTTAAAAATCTCCACCGCTCCATGTGGAAACACAGTTTTGATAACAAACGGCCCTGACCACCTCGACTTCAACTTTCCAGGAAAAAGACGGAGACGAGAGTTGAACAAAAGAACTTGTTGCGCCGGCACAAATGATCCCTATCGTGCCACCTCTTAACTTTCTCCTTATACATTTTATTGTTCTCATACGCTTGAAGACGAAACTCATTGAGTTCATTCAATTGAAGCATTCTTTTCTTTCCAGCTACATCTAAATCAAGGTTTAACTTTTTTAAAGCCCAATACACTTTATGCTCGATCTCCACAGGCAAATGAAATCCCTTACCATAAACCAACTGAAATGGCGACATGCCTAGCGGAGTCTTGTAAGCTGTTCGATACGCCCAAACAGCTTCATCAAGCTTCAAAGACCAATCCTTCCTTGATGGACATACCACTTTCTCTGAAATGCGCTTGATCTCTCTGTTAGACATTGCAGCTTGACCATTAGTTTGAGGATGGTAGGCTGTAGCAATGCGATAATTCTCATTATATCGTTGCATCATGGCAGTGAACTTGCGATTGCAAAAATGCGATCCCTCGTCACTGATTATGATTCTTGGAGTCCCAAATCTTGTGAATATCTACTTATGAAGAAAATTAAGCACTACCTTCACATCATTTGTCAGCAAAGCCTTGACTTCAACCCATTTCGAGACATAATCACCCGCCAACAAGATATACTGATTATTACAAGATGAGACAAATGGCCCCATGAAGTCAATTCCACAAACATCGAAGACTTCAACCTCGAGAAGCACATTAAGAGGCATTTCATCCCTTTTAGACATTTTACCCATCTGCTGGCATCGATCATACTTCAGAACAAACTGGTGTGCATCCTTAAACAATGTAGGCCATAAAAATCCCACTTGAAGGATACAAGCTGATGTCTTCTCACCACCATAGTGGCCTCCATACGCAGTCTAATGGTAATCTCATAAGATTCACCCCGTTTCGCTGTATGGAATACATCTCCTGATGATTTGGTCAGTTCCTTGCCTAAACAGAAATGGCTCATCCCACATGTACCACTTCACCTCATGAAGAAACTTCTTCCTTTGAGCAAAAAATAAGTATAGAGGCATAATATTACTCACAAGGTAATTCATAATGTCTTCGAACCACAGTTCTTCTTCTTGCACCCCAAACAACTGCTCATCGGGAAAAGACTCATTTATCAATATCTTATCCTGTGAAGTTGCACTTGGATCTTCCAAATGAGAGAGATGATCAGCGACTTGATTCTCAGTACCTTTTCTATCCTTGATCTCTAACTCAAATTCCTGAAGTAACAGAATTCATCGAATCAATCTAGGCTTCGAGTCCTTCTTCGAGACGAGATAGTGAATAACAGCGTGATCAGTGAAAACTGTCACCTTCGTCCCAAGCAAATAAGATCGAAACTTCTCAAAACCATAGAAAATGGCTAAGAGTTCTTTCTCAGTAGTAATATAGTTTAGTTGAGCACCATTTAGGGTCTTACTAGCATAGTAGACCACATGAAATATGTTGTTCTTTCTCTGCCCAAGCACTGCTACAACTGCATTGTCACTTGCATCGCACATCATTTCAAAAGGCTCATTCCAATCAGGTGTAGTTATGACAAGTTCTGTTATCAAACACTTCTTCAAGAACTCAAAAGCAGTTAGGCAATCATCATCAAACTTGAACATGACATATTTCTCTAGGAGATTGCACAAGGGTTTAGAGATTTTTGAGAAGTCCTTAATGAACCGCCTATAGAAACCCGCATGAACCAGAAAGCTGCGGACTCCCTTAACAGAATTTGGTGGAGGAAGGTTTTTAATTACCCCCACCTTGGCCTTATCCACCTCGAGACCCTTACTGGAGACCTTGTGCCCATGAATAATGTCTTGTCGCACCATAAAGTGACATTTCTCCCAGTTGAGAACCAGATTGGTCTCAACACACCTTTTTAGAACCGCGCCAAGATTTTGCAAGCATTCGTCAAAAGAATCAGCAAACATAGAGAAATCATCCATGAACACCTCCACATTTTGACCAATCATGTCAGAGAAGATAACCATCATACATCTCTAAAATGTGGCAGGTGCACCACACTACCCAAAAGAAACTTTTCTGAAGGCAAAAGTACCAAACGGACAAGTGAAGGTAGTCTTTTCCTGATCCTCTAGAGCGATACAAATCTGATTGTAACCAAAGTAACCATCCAGAAGACAATAGTACTCATGCCCAACCAATCTGTCAAACATCTGATCAATAAAAGGAATAGGGAAGTGATTCTTCCTTGTGGCCTTATTCAACTTCCTCTAATCCATGCAAACTCTACACCCCGTGAGTATTCGAGTAGGAATGAGCTCATTCTTCTCATCAGCAACCACGGTGATGCCTCCCTTCTTTGGCACACACTGAAATGGACTCACCCAAAAACTGTCAGAAATGGGATAGATGATCCCTGCATCAAGCCATTTGAGAATTTCCTTCTTCACAACCTCTTTCATGATCAGATTAAGCCTTCTCTATTGCTCAACAGTCGGCCTGCTACATTCCTCTAACAGAATCTTATGCATACAATAAGATGGGTTGATTCCCTTTATATATGATATAGTCCATCCAATTTTCGATTTGAACTCTCTCAGAATTCTTAAGAGTTTTTCCTCATCACTACCTGAAAGGTCAGATGCAATAATAATAGGTAAATTAGATGCATCACCTAAAAAAGGATACCTTAAGGGTTCAGGCAATGGTTTAAGCTCAAGTGTAGGAGCTTCTTCAATAGATGGCTTGAGGCACTTTGGAGATTTGTTCAGCTCCTCCATTCCAAGAGATTCAAAAGGCATATCCAGCCATCTCTTCCAGGGAGAAGCATTCAGATATTGTAACTGCTCATCACCTTCGTCATCTTCACTATCTGAATTCCCCAACAAGGCCTTTTCTAAGGCGTCAGACCTTAGCAATTGAGCAAGTTCTGAAGTAACCACTGAATCAACCAACTCCACTTTTAAGCACTCCTTGTTTTCAGTAGGGAATTTCACGGCATTGAACACATTGAAAGTTACATCCTGATCCAACACTCGCATGATAATCTCACATTTCTGCACATCTATCAAGGTGCGACCCGTAGCCAAGAAAGGTCTTCCCAAGATTATGGGAATCTTCTTATTCTCCTCGAAATCAAGAATTATAAAATCAGAAGGGAAGATGAGTTTATCCACCTTGACCAAGACATCCTCCATAATGCCTCATGGATATGTAATCGAGCAATCCGCCAACTGCAAGAATATATAAGTAGGCTTTGGATCAGGTAAATCCAACTTCTTGAAAATAGACAAAGGCATCAAGTTGATGCTGGCTCCCAAATCATATAAACACTTGTCGAATGACAAGTTTCCGATAGTGCAAGGAATAGTGAAGCTTTCAGGATCTTTTAGCTTCGGAGGAAACTTCTATTGCAGCACTGCATTCCTCCGTGAGAGCAACTGTCTCTAAGTCATCAAGCTTCACCTTCCGAGAGATTATACCTTTCATAAACTTCGCATAACTAGGCATTTATTCAAGGGCTTCCACAAAAGGTTTGTTGATATGAAGTTTCTTGAACACCTCCAGAAACTTTTCAAACTGCTTATCCAGCTTTTTCTTCTGCAACCTCTTAGGAAAGGGAGGTGGAGGATAGATCTATTTCTCCCCTATATTACCCTCAGGAGAAGTGTGTTCCACAATAGTCTTCCTTGGCTCCACTTCTTCTTCCTTATGTACATCTTCCTCAGTCACAACTTTATCTTCCGAAACATGAGAATTTTCGGGATTTGCAACTTTCCCAGACCTCAATGTGATTGCCTTAACCTGCTCTTTAGCTTCCTTCTTGCCTGGAACTTCAGTGTCACTAGGAAGTGTCCCAAGTTGACGATTCAGCAAGGCATTGGCAATCTGCCCAATTTGATTCTCCAAGGTCTTAATAGACACCGCTTGGCTCTTGCACATGAGCCTCAACTCCTCCAATTCAGATTTTTCATTAGACTGCTGTAGCTGGAGTTATTGTCTTGGTTTATATTACGATTGCCGAAAACCAGGAGGGTTGTATTACTTTGTTGCATACTGCTGATAAGGCTGCTGAACCACATTCTGAGAATTGCTCCAACTGAAGTTAGGATGATTGCGGTTGTTGGGATGATAGGTGGTTGGAACTGGCTGTTGCGATCTCTGAAAGTTGTCACGAACTGAGCTAATTCACTAGAAATAACACACTTCTCCGTCTCATGCACACCAGCACAAAGCTCACAGACACTAGTGATTTAATTAACTCCATAATTAGCCAAAGAATCCACCTTCATCGTCAAAGCCTTAAGCTAAGCAGCTATAGCAGTAGCTGTATCAACCTCCAGAATTCCTACTACCTTGTCCCGAGGTAGTCTCTGAGAAGGATTCTGGTATTCATTAGCAGCCATCAGTTCAATCAATTTGTAAGCTTCATCGTAGCTTTTAGCCCACAAGTCTCCTCCTGATGTTACATCAAACATGGGTCTAGAAGTAGCACCCAAACCATTATAGAAGCAGTTAATGATCATCCAGTCAGGAATCCCATGATGAGGACACTTTCTAAGCATCTCCTTATACCGCTCCTAAGCCTCATACAAAGACTCTCCAGACTGCTGCACAAACTGGGTAAGAGCTTTCCTGATTGCAGCTGTCTTCGCCATAGGAAATAACTTAGTAAGGAACTTCTGAGCAAGATCTTCCCATTTAGTGATAGAGCCTGATGGTAGAGAATATAACCAGCTCTTAGCTTTATGGAGAGAATGGGAACAACCTTAGCTTTATAGCATCTTCAGACACTCCATTGAACTTGAAGGTGTCACAGATCTCGATGAAATCTCTGATGTGCATGTTGGGATCTTCTATAGGAGAACCCCCAAACTGAATCAAATTCTGTATCATCTGAATCGTGCTAGCCTTGATTTCAAAAGTGTTAGCCGCAATGGCTGGTCTGACAATGCTAGACTGAATATCATTGATATTTGGTTGAGAATAATCCATCAAAGCCTTTGGATTCGCTTCTGGTTCACCCATTGCAACAAGAGCTTTTTTTTCTTTCTTAACAAAGATTTCTTCTTCAACTTTATCCTCTACAAGAACTTCTTCGAAAACTTCCTTAGCTACTACAACTTCTTCCTCAGCTTTATCTAGTGTTCACTTACGAGACCGAGAACGTGTATGCATATACGCTCGCTAGAGTACCTGAAACAGGACTAGAAATTAAGTAACAATATCCGAGTCACTGAACTTTAATGAACACTGATGACAAACACATAAACTAAAAATTAACACCGAGTCCCCGGCAGCTGCGCCAAAAACTTGTTAGGACGAAAATACGCGCTAATATTCACACAAGTATACGCGATCGCAAGTAATATAGAATTAATTCTAGTTCATTCCCATAGAGTCTAGTTTAGGTTAATTTTAATCAATGTACTTATACAACAATGTTATGGTTATTATTCATTGCTAAGATGGTCACAAATGGAGATTGTTTATAATTACGATTAACTAAGATATTATACTAAAGAACATTAACTAAGAGATTTAAAGAGGATTGTTTTACTATATGACACAAACATGGGATTCTAACTTCATTACTACTTCATTCAAAAACCTTTTCGTTCTTAACCTTAGCATGCAATGGTGATAATACTAATCAGATAACACAAAACTAGTAAACGCCAACTTTTGTTGCACGAATACCCTACTACCAGACATCCATAAAAGAGATAGTAGTTGAATAGACACCAATTATATTGAGACCCTATATGTCTATATAATTTGACAACATAACTGTTTAATGCACAATTATCTATCGTGATTATATAGGGCAAGTAAGATGGTTAAAATTACCTATGAATCATGCCTGAAAAAATACATGAACCTATGCTAGCATGGCAAGTTCTAAACCCCTAAATTCACTTTCGCTTCATTAGAGATTAACACACAATCTTATAAGTTCGCGATGCTCATAAGATGAATAAGCACCACCAATACTAGGTTAACATACAATCACCACACACTAAGGTATCGAAATAAATTAACTAAAGAAATCCATAAGTAAATCCGTTAGAACCCCACGATAACGATTAGCCCATAATCGGACTCATCATTAACGTGGGTTTCAATGAAAGCATGGTATAATAAACGTAGTCTTTATACTGAATAAATAATAAACCAAGTACGTTACACAAGAGTACAGGTTCAACAACTAAGAAAACATCATCCGAGATTATAACTTAAAATAAAGAATCACAAGAATAAACTAGGGTTTCTTCGCCTACATTGAATTGTGCTATACGGTCTTCTTACGCGTTCTCCTTAAGCTCTAGTACGTCTTCTTTTTTAAAAATGATAGTAAGTTTTTTATATATATGTTGGAAAATCAACCAAGGCTTTAAACTCTCGGTATCCAAGGAGACATAAAATTCTGCCATCCCGACCTGGTGCGGCCGCACGCTTCAACGGCGCGGGCGCGCTGACAATCTGCATCCACGGTGCGGCCGCGCGCTACTACAGCGTGGGCGCGCTGTCCTTCTGGAGAAAATCTTAATTTCTATTTTTCTTGCTGGTTTGAGTTGGCAATCTACGAGCAAACTCCCAAGACATCTTCCTAACACCAATTTAGCACCAAAACAATGCCAAATCTCCTGATTCCTTTATTTATGCCTGAAATGTAAAAACACTACAAAAACACATCAAATATACAAATAACTCGAGTACAAAATATCAATTCAAGCCTTTATAGAACATAATAAGTGGATATAAATGCCGCTTAACACAGCAAGACAACCATATTTGTACTCAAGATGGCCAGTCTTTCATACTATATGGCATACATCACATGATTATGTGGCGTCCCACAAAACTCTTCGTCATTTCGACAAAGCGTCACACCATAACACTGTTTGTCTCAATCAGAAAGCAATATTTTGATGGAGGAATGATTTGAAAGGGATTCAACAATTTTCTTTTCCTTATCACCTCATAGAACTTATAATGAAGAAAGTTCATACTTTACTCAGGAATCAGAAGATTATACACTATAATATTGTAGAAAAGAATAATATCATTGGTTGCCATTCATATTTCAATTATCATCTTCAGCACTTATTCGATCAATAGCTCCCATTCTGAGTCATACATTAACTTCAAAAAGTTCTCTGAAATGCCTTCTTAAATCGATCATTAAAATAAATTCCTATTTATTAGGTCTTGTATCTTTAGCATCGCGCTTCCATGTTCAATATTTTCATAATTCGACTGTATTTACACTTTTACGAGATTTACAATCATAACTTCAAATTTCTCTTACGCTATTCATCACCCAATATATCGACTCTTTTGCTAATAATATTCTTCCTTAAGAAAAGTCTGGAAATTTTCTCAATCTTCTTTGATCATACTAGGGCTTCTTTTCAATCAACGAACTCTTTAAACCCTAATCGTCTCAGGAATTAGATAAATAGTGTCTCCGCACGCTGAGTCTGTTATTAACATTATCAAACAAATTTTGCATTCCTCAATTGAAAACAATCGAAACTTCTTCGTAATAGTGGGTCTACTTGACCCTGTGAATTAACAATACTAATTCTAGAACAAGTATTCTTCTGGATAATCTGAATCTTATAACAAACAAGAAATTCAAGTAGTAGTTTGACAACCAAGTTTTAAAATTGGTTTGTTTATAGAACTTTTAAAATTTTTGTTAAGAAAATCTCTTTCGAAAACTTGTTTAAAATTTGAAAATTGAATATTTGGTCATCAATACTATATGAGTTAGTTGTTGTCCTCTTTAAACGTAAGGGTCCATCTGTTAGTGTTTGTGCCCTAGAGACAACACTATTATGTTGTATAATGAAACATTTGGATTATTAATTATAATTCTATGGATTATTTTTTAGTAATTTATTATATCTTTATTTTCTGCGATAAAATGTTAGATTAATAAATGTCCTTGAAATATGATATGTAAATCTATATCTCTAAGTACGTGACTTAGAAATGAGATTATAAGAATTGTATTGATATTCTTAAAAGTCCCTAGTCAAGTATTATTGTTAAGGGACGATAATAAATATGTTCAGACTAGTGTGTTTGTTGGCTGATGATCACATCTCATTGATCATAGTTATGGTGATACTAAAGTCAAAACACAGGCACATGTATTAAATACAAGGTGCTGGATTGACCCGTTGTGAGATACTACATGTTTAGTGTGTAATAAGTTAATCTCACAGTGGTAATGATGTATTGGTCCTTAGACCCGAAATCATTATATTTCTAAACGAGAATTAATATACTTTGATACTATTGAAAGTTATCCTTAATCGGGTAATCATAAAAGTAGACATTGGGTATATTATGAATCGTATGAGAAATATGAATGATCTAGATGAGATTTAGCCCTCCTTTATTTTAAAAGGAGTGATAGTATTGACCTCTTGATTGAGTAAGACTATAAAATGCATGGTCGTGCTCAAATAGTGATTTGTTTAATAGTTTACTCATTGATCAAGGAAAGAAGGATTAAACATTTATAGAGGATGACACAAAGCATGCCTCGAGTTTGATCTATAATATAAGGCTAAAGGGACTATATTACATTGTACATTATTCACGAAAGGTTTAATTGAATCACCAATTGTTATTATTACTTGGGAGCAATAATGTATTACTAGATGCCACTCATTGTTTATAATTTTATTATTGGAAAATAAAATTATTGCCAACGCAATAATAACCTAAAGGATCATACACAAAGAACGTTTAAATGGAGTATTATTTAAATTATTAATTTAAATATTTTTTATTACTAATCAAATTTATTTATTAAATTAATTAAGTGAGACTTGATTAATTGTATATATATTAGAATTCAAATTTAATAATAATATAAACCCAAAAATCAGAATGGGTCTTTTAAAAGCCCATTAGGTTTAGGGTTAGGTCTTAATCCTCTCTCTCGTCTATATATACATTAAGATGTATAATTTTAGGGTGGTTTTTATATCACGTTTTGAAGAAAAACCCTAGCAGCTCTACATCTTAGAGAGGCTAGAGAGAGAGAGAGAGAGAGAGAGAGAGAGAGAGAGAGAGACGAAGGCAACCAAATCGGCTAGTATCGGCTGTGGTGATTGTTGGGCGATCATACGTTCGTGTGGATATCTTTGGAGAGCAGATCTTCACAAGGAGGGTTGCTGTGGTTCATCAAGATCAGAACGTTCATCAAGATCAGAATGTTCATCATATTCAGAAGGTAAGCTTTATTAAGATACATGATCATATTCTCCATAATCATCCGTTCATTATACATAGATCCTGAGGTGGGGATTCGAATTTTTTTGATTTTCCGCTGTGTTTATATGCCCGAATCCCTAACACCATCCACTTCAATCTATCTTTTATTACTTATTGGGTCCATTTTTCCTTCTTTAGTTGACAAAAATTTCAGTTATCAATGTATACTATCTTATTCGTAACTCTACTCCAATGTTGTCATCTAATACTACTGGTGTAACGCCCCCAGATCCAGGGTCAGGAATCTGGATCATCACGCCATCCTTCACTCATGTGTAACTTGTATTGATTCAATAATCCAACAGACCCCAATGTCACGCACATACACACAAGTTATAGCCTTAGAAACGATGTACAAGATGTAATCTTCTTTTATTACAAATCACTTCATTTTTACACGATCTACATGATGGTGTGTTCAATTTTATTCCAGGATTAACAGAATTAAAACCCCTAAAATCAATTAAGAATATTCATATGAACATAAACCCTAATTTGATCAATTCGAAGATCAAACTCCTTTTTCTACATGTTATTGAACTCCAAATTCATCATATAATGTACCAAAATGATCAGGACAAAACTATCTACAAAATACAATCATCAAATCATATCAACAACATCAAAATCAAAATTTCATATATTAATCTTTAATTAATTTTAAATTAAATAATTAAATAGGAAAATAACCTTGATATCTACAATGAAATTGATGATTGATTCTGAAAGAGCTTTTCGAGAGCTTCGATTCGGTATATGGCACGCTTGATTCCTAGTTCGATAACGCCTTCGCTTTTAGGTTCGATTCTCAAGAACGTGACGGGTTTTCAGATTTTTCTCTATAAATTCTAGGTTTTATTTGTTTATTTATGATTATACGAATAAAATAAAATAAGAAAAAGGCTATTTATACTTATGGAATATTAATACTCGTTGAATCATATTTGATCAAAAAATAGGTTATTTAGCCGCTAAATAACTGCAAAAATGATCCGATTTGATACCCGTTTGGGATAATTATCAAAATCGGGCTTCTTATAAAACACTTTATACGAAGATAATGTAATAATATCTCATCCCTCGAGAATACGGGTTTTATTGATCTATCAAAATGATTATCGTATCAAGAATATTATGCCTGAACTTGTACGGATCAAACCGTACTCCGGATTGAAAAAGTCAAAACACAAAAAATGTTCAGAATAATCAGATTAGGTTAGAAAGGAGCTTTCCAAAAAGTTTCGGGTTGTAAAAACGGTTGAAGTTGGACGATTTCTGATTTTATAAAATAGTTTTATAATTACTCAGAAAATAATTATTAATCCATAAATATTTATAAAATCATATAACAACCTAAAAATTACCAGATAAAAACCAAAATTATCTATACTTTATTTTGGACTTATAAAAATTAAAATACTCAAATTTTATCACATATAAACATCTAAATATCAATACCAATCATCAGATAATTCACCAAAAATCACATAATAATCACATAATAAATATTTATTGACAAAAATAATTATGCGATATATCCCGGATATTACAGTTTAGCTACCCAAGCAACGTTGGGAACTTTCTTCTTCTTGACAGAGTTAGCAGAAGTAGAACTTGAACAATCAAAAGAAACATCTTTCATAGTTTGATTAATATTTTCTGCTATTATTCCTAAACAATCTAACTAAGAATTACAGAGGGGGGGGGGTGGTTGAATGTAATTCTGGCTACTTTTTGGATTTTAAGAACTTTTCTACTTTGAATATATAATTGTGTTTGATGTAGCTAAAGTGCAGAATAAAAGTATTGAAGAATTCAAACACAAAGTAATCAAATATAAGTATTTAAAAACTTTCTGGTGGTTTAAACTTTTCCACCATATATATATATATATATATATATATATATATATATATATATATATATATATATATATATATATATATTCGAGAACTCTGTGATGCAAGATTTGCACACAGCTGGTTACAAGTTGAACTTACAAAGAACAGAGAAATTTTTACAGATATAGCTTTTTCTATTTCTCTGGTAATTGCTTACTAACTTCGATACTGTTCTACTTGCTTCACTTGGTTTATATATCACCAAGTTACTCCTTATCTCGAGCTATTCCTTATCTCCTCAATTTTATTCAGTAACATCTTCTTGGCAACAATGTTGAACCCAAATTTCTTCTTTATTGAGGAGAAAATTTTCACTAGAGCAGGGTAGCCTTCATTGAGAATTCTGTAAAGAGGCCAAGTTAGCTATCTTCCACCCTTATACCTGAAGACCAATATTTCTGGAAGATGCTTGTAGGAATCAATAGCTCTTACTTCTTCTAGCTCATCCAGATAGAGATTTATGTCTGAAATTTTTTTGATGTCACAAATGAAGAGTTGATCTCCCTTGTTGACAGTTGGTTTGGGTTTAGCTAGTGCTTTGGATTGAAGTCTGACAAGCTTGACCTTTTTGATTGCTCTTTTCTTTATTTTCCTTGGTTTGGTTTGGATTGGAATGTTTAGATCAGGAATAGGTAGGCTTTCCCAATCTACATGTTCATCTTTAGGAATTATGGGTTCACCATGGAAATTTATGTCAGGATAAACCTTGAATTCAACCTGATCCATTGTCGGCATGGCTGGTTGACTTGAAGTAGTTGAATGGGTAGGCATGAACTCTTTCTTATCTTCATTAAAATCCAGCTTCCTCTTTGGTTTGTATTTGTATCTTGTTTTTTTGTCTGCTTTGGTTCTTCTTTCTTTTCTTCATTAACTGACTCAGCTATCACAGTAGGCAATTTAGATTCTGTGGTTGTAGGCTTCTTGGCTTGGTTCTTGGCATCTAAAGCAGCTTGCTTTTGTTTTTGTTTGAGCCTTACCTTTTCTTCTTTCTTAGCTTCGGCAAACTGTGGATGTCCAGCCACCACACAGATCAATTTCCCATTTCTGTAGATTTTAGCAATTATTTTCTTCAAGACTGAGTTTCTGGGATCTTTGAAGAAAGCAATAGATCTACCAAGTAGCTTCTTCTCATCAGGCTTGGGGGTTTCATAAGCTAGGTCCAATCGATTTTTGTCTGAGTTCTTTGGATAGTTTCTCTTTGACTGAAAAATCACATTGGCCTATGGAGATTTTATTGCTGAGGGTTAACCCCTTTCCATGTTCCCTAAGCTCATGTCATTGGCTGAGATTTGTCTCAATTGAGAGAAATGAGAGAAGGCTTTGTCTTGCTTCTCAATTGGACCAAATTTCTTCTTGATGTTCTCATCAAGCTTCTTCCATTTTTCTTTCATCTCTAGCTCAGCTGCTGCTATCTTGATCAAGTCAATATTGTCAAGGACTGGTGTCTTAGAGAAAGTAATTGCTGGAACAATCACTTTACTAACTTTTATGTTGTGCACTTTCTCCTCCTCACTAACTCACTCCCCCTGACTAACTGGAATGATAGAATCTTTGTCCCCCTTTTTGTTAGCATCAAGTTGAGCAGAATTTGAGGCTTGTGCAGCCACCAATTTTTATAGAAGCAGTGTTTGTTGAGCCTGATGGAGTTGGATTTTGGTGATAGAAGTTTCTAGGACTTTCAGTCTTGTGTCCAAAGAATCAACCTTCCTACTGGGATTAGAATCTTTCCTGAGTTGCATGTTTACATCTCTCATTGTAGTGTCAGGAAGAAGATATTCCAATCTTTCATTGATGTCCTTCTTGACTTGTCCAATTTCTGTCTTGATCTCAGACACATCTTAATTTTGCTTGAGAAATTGGATTTTATGCAAGTGAAGAGACTAAAGGTATGCTTGAAGAAGACTCTTGGTGTTGGCATCTGTAGTAGCTTGAGGATCTGTCTGAGTCTGGTGGATTATGTGAAATAGAGTTCATTTGAAGTGATGCTCACTGCATTCTTTGCTAAACATCCATGATGGAGTGTTTGTGCTTGAGCTAGGACCTAATTCTCCCCCTATGTGCATGAAATATCCTTCATCATCCTCACCATCATCCCCAAATTGTCTTCAGAACCACCAGTTGGATATTCAAAATCATTACCTGCTGTGGAGGGCATGGCAGTGATTGCATCATTGGCCCTCTGCATTGAAGCTGTTGTGTGCACCAAGTTGAAAATTCTCTCAGCAGCCTCATTGTCCTGTTCAGCCAAAGTTTGATAAGCTGGAATAGGGTGAGTAAATGCCTCAGCTTCATAAGAAACATAATCCAAGACAGATTGATATACTTGCTGAAATAGCAGTTTCTTTTCAGCCTCATTGACATCCTTAACTCACTAACAATGGGCTTTTCTCTCATTTTCTCTCTTTTATTGCATCAAGGGCTCCCCTTGGCTTCCCACCCTCACACCCTCACCTTCACCTTCTAAGGTGGGACTCCTCTCTCTTATTTTTGCCAAGATGGAAGAAATAGCTTGCAGTTGTTCACTCATTTACTCTCCTTTTGCCTGAGAGCAACTCAGCCTCTCACTCGTGTTCACTCCCTTCCATCAATCCTAGGAGTGATTGTACAACTACTAAATCATCTGCACTTGTAACAATAGTTCATATTTCAAGTGGTGCAGTGACATTCAACGGATGAGAAACATCCGTCGAGGTAGTAGTTGAGAGTTTCAACGGATGACTGCTGTTAAGCACATCCGTCGAGATACAATCACTAGTCAACGGATGAAGAATATCCGTCGAGATAGTAGAAATGACAGTGTTTGGAGTTGAAACTACTGTAGAATTTGTGGTGATTGATTTGAGATTTTGCACAGATTTCTCAGTAGAATCAGAAAGAAATGGCAAGTGAGCCAATAAATCATCCAAAAGATGATGCTCACTTGCTTGAGATTTTGGCTTCTTCATGAGAGTTAAAGATGGAGAATCGGGAATTGATGTGTGAATCATATCCACAACCAAAGAATTTGTGGGTGAGTTTTGTGTGTGAGGTGCTTCTATTGTTACAGATTTTGGCTGTGACTCCACATTTATAGGAGCCACATAAACTGACTTGAGAAGGTGCTAAAACTGAGTCTTTGACTGCAGTTTGCACAGTGTGAGCACCCTTTGTATCCCCAAGTGGTTTAGATTTCTTCTTTCTTGTATAAGTTTGGGGTGAGTCTGTGTCCCTAACCCTTTTGGCTTGTGCTCTTGGCTGAGAGCTTTGTTCAATAGTTACAACCTTTTGGGAGGATGCAACTAGTAATGAGCTAGATTTCTTATTAAGCACTACAGTTTATTGGGAAACTGCAGTGTGGCTAGGCTGGGTTACACACAACTCTCCCTCCTTATCCTCAGGGTTTCTTTCATTTTCACCCTGTCCCTCACCAGGCTCACTTCCCTTTACACTCCCCTCTTCGTTTTTAGTAGAATTTAAAATTAGTTTCTTTTAAGAGAAACTAGAGTGGGTTTTCTTTGACTTGAATTTGGAAGTTTTTGGTTTTGTGACTTGGGTAGGCATCTGTTAGGTCACTGTCACAGATGCCATAACCACAGTTGTTTGCAAAGAAACTGGTGGTAGAGAAGTAGCAGAGCCACAAGTGTTTACCTCACTTACCTGAGACTGCTCCATAATTTGCATGTAGATGAGGGGAACCTCCTTATGGTGATTAGCCCTGTTAAGATCAGCAATAACTCTTCTCTCTTGGACCCAAGATCCAACTTGTTTGTTGGGTTCACAAATTGGAGATCCTTAGAAACAAAGTTAGCTATCATCATAAAGAATCTAGCATAATATATGTTCTTAGACCTCTTTTTAATGTCTCCTAATTTACTCTCTAATTTATACATCACATAGGTGCTGAAATTAAAATACTTATCACTAAGAAGCATATAAAGCATGTTAACAAGTGAATAAGTTACAGTATCAAAATTTCTAACTTTACCAGAAAACACTTTAATAAAGGAATCACATAGGAAGCTCCATTCTTTCCTAAAGCCTAGTCTCCTAACTTCACCTAACTTGGTGGCAGTAAGAGCATAACCCATAGAAGTAAGCATGTTACTCACATTTGTGTCTGTGTGTGGAGCAAGTGTGTTATTTTCAGGCAGTTTAATATATTTTTCAAGAGCATCACAGTTAATAAAGTGTTGATTACCTTTAAGAGAGAAAGTAATGGTTTCATCCTTGGAGTTGAACACAGCAGTAGTCCAAATCTCCTCAACAACTTCACAGTAGATTATTGGGGACTCAAGCATACATAACTCAGTTTGCAGCTTTGAATAAAGTCCATCATTTTGTGATAGTCTTCAGATGCAGGAATTTTCTTATTCACCAAAGCCATGAAGTTGTTCTTTTTATATACATACCCAATTTGTGACATGATTTTGACTACAGGTGCCATTACTGTGATTGAAAGTGGTTGCAGAAAAGGGGTTTTGCTTTAAAGAAGAAGAGAGATTAGAGATAGTTTGAGAAAGATAAAAGTAAAAATGAAAATGAAATTAGCTTTTATACTATCACAAAAAATAAACAGTTATAAAAGTAAAAGTAAAAATAAAGTAGCCAATCAAATTAGCCCAAAATAGCAGTTTAAAAATAAAGAAAACTGTCAAAATTCTAATGATTATCTATCGAAGTATCATACAAGATAATATCTAGAATTAAAGGCTAAGTTTGAGAGCAATTCGACGGATAAGGATTAAAAGTACCCATAATAATATTTGATATTTCAACAGGTGATCCCATGAAATTCAACGGATATTCATTTTCAACGGATAATGAACATTCGTCGAGATGTAAATTCTGACTCAGCCAAAATTTCATCTTTGTCAAGAAACATCAAATTTTATTTTGGCTGCATATCAATTAGCTTAGACATCATAACAAATTAAGAGTAATTAAGCATACCTAACTCACTTACCAACCTAGTAAAGTTGGATTCATCAAGTGGCTTGGTGAAGATGTCTGCAAGTTGCTTCTTACTTAAAATGAAGTTCCATAGTACCATTCATCACATGTTCTCTAATGAAGTGGTACTTGATGTCAATGTGCTTGGTCCTTGAATGTTGTACTGGATTTTCAGTAATTGCAATGGCACTTGTGTTATCACAGATTATAGGAATCTTATTCACCTGTAGACCATAGTCCAATAGTTGATTTTTCATCCATAAAATATGTGAACAACAACTGCCAACAACAATATATTCATCCACAACTGTAGAAGTAGAGACTGAATTTTGCTTTTTACTGAACCAGGATACTAGCTTATTTCCTAGAAATTGATAGGTTCATGTATTACTTTTTCTATCAATTTTACAACCTGCATAATCTGCATCTGAATAACCAGTTAGATCAAAACCAGAATCTCTAGGATACCAAATGCCAAGTTTTGGTGTTCCTTTAAGATATCTGAAAATTCTCTTAATATCTATTAAATGAGATTCTCTAGGATCAGCCTGAAATCTAACATAGAGACAAGTAGCAAACAATATATCTGAGCTACTGTATGTTAAATATAAAAGTGATCCAACCATGCCTCTATAGCTTGAGATATCCAAAGACTTTACATTAGTGTTTACCTCAAGTTTAGTTGCAGTGGCCATGGGAGTTTTTGCAGATGTGCAATCCATTAAGTCAGTCTTATTTAAAAGATCATAAATATATTTTGTTTGACTAATGAATATTCCATCACTAACTTGCTTAACTTGTAAACCAAGAAAGTAGGTTAGTTCTCCCAGCATACTCAATTCATATTTACTTTGCATCAATTTGGCAAACTTTTTACAAAGTTTTTCATCTGTAGAGCCAAATATAATATCATCTGCATAGATTTGAACAAGTATACTATAGCCATTAACATTTCTACAGAATAAAGTTTTATCAACAGTACCTCTTGTAAAATGATTTCTAAGAGAAATTTTGACAAAGTGTCATTCCAGGCTCTAGGTGTTTGCTTCAGTCCATAAAGTGTTTTTAAGAGATAGTAGACATATTCTGGAAAATTTTGATCTTCAGAAGCAGGAGGCTGACTGACATAGACTTCCTCCTCCAAATCTCCATTCAGAAAGGCACTTTTAACATCCATTTGATAGACTTTGAAATTGGCATGGTCTGCATAGGCTAGAAAAATTCTAATGGCTTCAAGTCTTGCAACAGGAGAAAATGTCTCATCGAAATCTATACTTTCGTGTTGACAGTAGCCCTTAGCAACCAATCTAGTTTTTTTCCTGACTACTATGCCATTTTCATCCATCTTATTTCTGAATACCTACTTGGTGTCAATATGATTCTTTCCTTTAGGTTTGGGTACCAGCTTCCAAACTTTATTCCTTTCAAATTGGTTTAGCTCTTCCTGCACAGCTAAAACCCAATCAGGATCCAACAGAGCTTTTTCTACCTTTTTAGGTTCTTCCTGAGACAGAAAGCTGCTGTATAGACATTCTTCTTGAGTTGCTTTCCTTGTTTTCCCTCTTGAAGATGTATCACCAATAATTAATTCAAATGGTTGATCTCTAGTCCATTTTCTCTATTGTAGTAGATTAGCTCTAGATGAAGTGGTAACATAGTTGTCTTGATGTGTGACTGAGTTTTGATTAGAAGAAACTCCCCCTGAGTTTGTGGATCTTTCACTTAAAGTTGGGGTTCTTTCTGATTGTGATCTGTATTGGCTTTCAACTCCTATTGATGGCTCAACGGATGTTGATCTTTGCTTCTCGACGGATGATACAGATTATCTTTCAACGGATGATGCACTTGGTCTTTTGACGGATTTTGAATTATTTGCTTCATTTGTTGTAGATTTTTCTGCATTATCCTTAAATATTGTTTCTTGATCGCCTTCATTATCACTATCATCCAAAATCATCTCAAAATTATCAAATTTGAGGCTTTCATGGAAATCTTCAAACACAACATGTACAGATTCCATAACAATGTTGGTTCTGATATTGTAGACTCTATATGCTTTTCCAACTACATATCCAATGAAAATGCCTTCATCTGCTTTGGCATCAAACTTTCCATGCTGATCAGTTTGATTTCTTAAGATGTAGCATTTACAGCCAAAGACATGAAGATATTTTAATGTTGGTTTCCTGTTCTTGAACAATTGGTAGGGTGTCATGCCTTTTGCTTGATTAACCAAAGATATCTTCTGAGTGTAGCATGTAGTATTTACAGCTTCTGCCCAAAAATATGTTGGTAACTTTGATTCTTCTAGCATTGTTCTTGCAGCTTCAATAAGAGATATGTTCTTCCTTTCCACCACTCCATTTTGTTGTGGGGTTCTTGCTTCTAAAAACTCATGCATGATCCCATTTTCTTCACAAAAGAATCTCATCACAAAATTTTTGAACTCAGTTCCATTGTAACTCCTGATTCTTCTAACTTTGAAGTCAGGATGATTGTTGAGTTGCCTTATGTGATTGATGATGATTTCACTAGCTTCATCTTTGTATTTGAGAAAATATGTCCAAGAGAACTTTTAGAAATCATCCACAATTACTAGGCAGTATCTTTTCGTTGAGATGGAAAACACATTGACTGGTCCAAATAAATCTATGTGCAGTAGTTGTAAAGGTTCTTCAATTATTGAATCAAGCTTCTTTTTGAATGATGCATTGATCTGCTTTCCCTTTTGACATGTATCACACAATCCATCCTTTGAGATTTCCACTTGAGGAATGCCTCTTACCAAATCTTTCCTGACTAGTTCATTCATAGTCTTGAAATTACGATGGGACAACTTCTTGTGCCATATCCAACTTTCATCTTGTCTTGTCTTGCTAAGGAGACAAGTGACAGATTCTGCATTTTATGAGTTGAAGTCATCTAGATACATATTTTTTATTCTCACACCAGTGAGAACAACTTTGTTGTTTTTCTTGTAGGTCATAACACAGGCTTCAGAATTGAATGTTACCGAGTTGCCCTTGTCACAAAGCTGGCTGATACTCAACAGATTATGCTTGAGTCCATCCACTAGGGCAACGTCCTCAATAATGATATTTTCTTTTGAAATCAAGCCATATCCCATAGTATAACCCTTGTTGTCACCTCCAAAAGTGATACTTGGGCCAGCTCTCTCCTTGAACTTAATGAGCAGGGTAGAATCTCCAGTCATGTGCCTTAAGCACCCACTATCCAAATACCAAATATTTTTTTATTTCCCTGCACACAAAAAAATCAAATCAAGTTGATTTTGGTACCCAAGTTTCCTTGGGTTCTATTTTTTTATCCTTTTTCTTAGGTTTCTTAGGTTTGTCCTCATTTGACTTAGGTATGTCAGATTCATCCTTAGTAAATTGAGTAGATCATTTAAAACCATTCGTTATTATAGACTTATCATGCACAGGTTGGTTAACATGGAAAGGCTGTTGGATATATTTGAGATGTCATGTCTAATATGTTTCATGTTTAGTTTTCAGATCTTAACTAACAGGAAATATCAGTAATTACTGGAATTAGGACTTACTGGAAGTCAGGACTTAAGGATATCAGGACTTAGATTATCAGAAGATAATATCAGAAGATGGATATCAGAACTTAAGTGCCGGAGGACTAACAGTTAAGGAAGGAAGCTGATTCACAGGAAAGAAGATCAAAACTAATATAAAAAGAAGATATGCATGGAAAGAGTTCGAGGACTAGAAGAATTATATAAGATATCTGGTTGATATATTTTAGGAGACAGAATTATATTCCATATCAACTAGAAGTTATCTTGTAACTGTGTGTCTATATAAACACAAACATAGGTTTACTCTATAAGAGTTACGATCATCGAGAAGATCATATATTGTAACCTAGCAGCTCTCGTGATATTTGTTCATCACTGAGAGAGAACAGTTCCATTGTAACAGAGTTTATTATATCGAATACATCTGTTTTCTATTACTTGTGCTTTAAATCGATTTGATTGTATTCTACACTGTATTCAACCCCCTTCTACAGTGTTGTGTGACCTAACAAGTGGTATCAGAGCCTATCTGTTAACACATATACAGTAAAGATCCAAAAAAATCATGTCTGAAGAAGCAGAATATCCAACCAAGCCTGCTAAAACTGAAGAAACTCCAAAGACTCAAATCCATAGTCGATATGAGACTATCAGGGTTCCCATCCTGAGACCGTTTGAGTATCCCATATGGAAAGTGAAGATGGCTATGTTTCTGGAAGCTACAGATCCAGAATACCTTGACAGAATTAATGAAGGACCGCATAAGCCAACGAAGCTCTCTGTTGTAGTTGCAGATCAGCCAACAAAGACCGTACCAAAGGAGAAAAATGAATACACAGCTGAAGATATCTCATCTATTGCCAAGGATGCAAAGGTAAGGCATTTGCTGTATAGTGTCATTGATAATGTCATGTCAAATAGGGTAATCCAATGAAAGACGATAAAGGAGATATGGGATGCTTTGCAGACAAAGTGTCAGGGAACTAATGCAATTAAGAAAAACAGGAGGACTATACTCACTCAAGAATATGAGCATTTTGACTCGAAAAGTGATGAGTCAATAACTGACTTATATGACAGGTTTCTCAAACTCTTGAATGATCTGTCACTGGTGGACAAGGAATATGACATTGAAGATTCAAATCTAAAATTCCTTTTAGCTCTTCCTGAAAGTTGGGATTTGAAAGCTACTATTATAAGAGATAACTATGCTCTTGATGAAACTACTCTTGATGAAATTTATGGAATGCTCAAGACTTATGAACTTGAGATGGATCAAAGAAGCAAGAGGCATGGGAGAAAGTCAAGAACAGTTGCTCTTAATGCTAAGTAGGAATCCCCCAAAGTGGTTGTCTCAAAGAAAGGAAAAGGAAATGCTCTCATCATAAATTCTGATTCAGAATCATCAAGTTCTGATGATGATGATTCAGAAACTGAAAGTCTACCTGAAGTAGATGTTGATGAAGAGATGATGAAGCTGTGTGCTCTTATGGTGAAGGGTATCACAAAGATAGCCTACAGGAAATTCAGAAGAGGAAAGAAGTTTTCCAGGAAAGGAAGAAGTTCTGATAGGAAGGGTTTCAAAAAATCTGAAGGCAAAGGAGGAAAGTCTGACAGAGGAGATTACCCAAATGTCAAATGCTACAACTGTGGTGAGAAAGGCCACATATCTCCTGACTACAAGAAATGAAAGAGTGACAAAGGCAAGGCTCTTGTCACAAAGAAGAAAAGCTGGACAGACACCTCACATTCTGAAGATGAGGTGAACTATGCCTTGATGGGAAATGCTGATAGCAGTTCTGATGCTACTGAGTTAAAAGGTACCTCAAACAACTTATGCCTTACATACTGATGATATTACTGAATTGAGATTATATCTTAAAACCATGTTTATTAGCTATAGAGATCAAACTTTAACATGTGAAAGATTAACTTCTGAAAATCTTGCTTTTAAAAAGAGGAATGATTATTTAGAAAAAGAGTTAGTTATGTTCCATCAAACTCAGAAGGATAGAGATGATGTTTTCTATGTTAGAGATGAAGTGCTAAAATTTGAATAAATCTCTAAAAACTAAGGTAGAAAAGGAGAGAGAGATTATCAGAACTTGGACTAACTCTGGCAGAGCAACTCAAGATATACTAAATAGTGGAAACTGGAAAGAGGGCTTGGGTTATGGAGATGAGAACAGTGAAAAAGGAAATGAACAAGTTAAGCCAATTATTGTTAAACAGACTACTAAGACAGAGGTAAATCCTGTTAAATTTGTAACTGAAACTGTAAAGTCTGATTCTGAAAAGATGAAAGATGTTGAGACAGAAGTGATAGCAGAGTCAACTTCTGACAAATTAGAACAGGATAAACCAACTGAAGTTAACATAGGCTTAATGACAAAGAAGCAGCTTAAACATAAGCTGAAAGAGATTACCAGTGTAAATAAGTTAAAGGAAGCTAGGAAAAATAGGAATGGAAAGGAAGGTGTGAATAAAAGCAACAATTATATGCATGTTCCTAATGCTCCTAGAATGAAATGCTATAACTGTGGAAATTCTAACCATCTGGCTTCTTTTTGAAGGAAGAATAAGAATATAAACTCCTTACCTTCTAAGTCAGGAGTTAAGAGTCAGTCTGTTAGGTTTAAGCCACATAATCCTTGTTTTCATTGTGGTAGTGTGTGGCATTCCATTTATACTTGTAAGGAATATCATAGTGTGTACTATGATTATTATCAGATAAAACCTTCTTTGAAAAAAGTTACTTTAATTCCTTCTAGTGTAAAGTATGATGCAAAGTCTGATAATGTTAATACTGATAAGAAAATTGTTAGCATAAACTCTGATGTTAAATCCGCGACAAATGTTAACAAACTTAAAAAGGCCAAAGGATCCAAGCAAGTCTGGGTCCTTAAAACTTACCATTAGTGGTCTTTGTGATTGCAGGGCAACAGGAAGAACATCCTAGTTCTGGACAGTGGATGTTCTAGATATATGACTGGAAATAAAGGCTTGCTATCAGACTTTGTGGAGAAAGCTGGCCCAGGAGTTTCTTATGGAGATGGTAATATTGGGAAAACTCTGGGATATGGCAAGATCAATCTTGGGAATATCATCATTGAAACAGTAGCTCTAGTCTCAGGATTTAAACACAATCTGTTGAGTATAAGTCAAATTTGTGACAGAGGTTATCATGTGGACTTCTTTGAAGAACACTGTGAAGTTATAAGTAATTTAACAGGAAAAGTGGTTCTGAAAGGATACAGGCATGGTAACATTTATGAAGCCAGACTTTCAACAAGTACTGATGGTTCTGCAATCTGTCTGTTGAGTAGAGCATCAATTGAAGAAAGCTGGAATTGGCACAAGAAACTCTCTCATTTAAATTTCAACAATATAAATGAGCTTGTAAAGAAAGATCTTATGAGAGGACTTCCAAAAACAGTATTTGCTCCTGATGGCCTTTGTGATTCATGTCAGAAGGCAAAATAAAGAAAATCTTCTTTCAAGAGCAAAACCGAGTAATCAATTCTTGAGCCTTATCACCTACTGCATGTTGATCTATTTGGTCCAGTCAATGTCATGTCTATTGCAAAGAAGAAATATGCTATGATTATAGTGGATGAGTTCACAAGGTACACGTGGGTGTACTTCTTGCACAAGAAGACTGAAACTGCATCTACCCTAACAGATCATGTCAGACAGCTGGATAAATTGATCAAAGATTCTGTTAAAATCATAAGGAGTGATAATGGCACTGAGTTCAGGAATTCAGTCATGGAAGAGTTCTGCAAAGATCATGGAATCAAATAGGAATTTTCTGCACCTGGAACTCCACAGCAAAATGGAGTTGTAGAAAGAAAGAACATGACTCTCATTGAAGCTGTACGAACAATGCTTGATGAAGCAAAGCTTCCAACCTACTTGTGGGCTGAAGCTGTGCAGACTGCTTGTTTTACACAAAATGCAACACTCATAAACAAGCATGGAAAACACCATATGAAATTGTGAAGAAGAAGAAACCAAATATGAAATACTTTCATGTATTTGGTTGCAAGTGTTTTATTCTTAAGACTCATCCAGAACAGCTGTCAAAATTTGATCTAAAAGCTGATGAAGGAATTTTTGTTGGATATCCACTTTCCACAAAATCCTTCAAAGTCTACAATTTGAGAACAAGAGTTGTTATGAAATCTATCAATGTCTCTTTTGATGATAAGAAGATTACTGGACTTGAAGATTTCGATGATCATGGTCAACTGAGATTTGAGAATGAAGATTTAAATTCAGCTTCTGAAAATTCTGGTCCTATAAGTTCTGATGGATTAAGTTCTGATGTTATTGAATCTGTGGTAACAACTCCAAAGGAAAATGCACCTATCCAGGGGGAGCAAGCTGAAGAACCTACCACATCTCAAGACTCTCGAGAAGCATCGATACCTGTCACTGGCTCTTCAAGTTCTGATTCATCTAGTTCTGATGAGCCAAACTTTGATAATTCTGGAAGCTCTGATTTTTCAACTCCTGAAAAATGAAATTCATATTCTGAAGTCTCAGAGAGCATAACTACAGGGGGAGCATCAGAAAATGCTGATGGAGACAACATGGATCATGGGGGAGTATCCAGTTCTAGAGATCAACTTCCATATGCAAGGAAGTGGACTAAACCACATACACCTAATTTAATCATTGGAGATCCTGAAGCAGGTGTCAGAACTAGAACTGCAACTTCAAATGAATGTCTTTATCATTCTTTTCTATCTCAGAATGAACCTAAGAAAGAGGAAGAAGCTCTTCAAGATGCTGATTGGGTGCAAGCAATGCAGGAAGAGTTAAATAAATTTGAAAGAAATAAAGTTTGGACCCTAGTGCCAAGACCAAAGAACAGATCTGTTGTTGGTACAAAATGGGTGTTCAGAAACAAAACTGGCAGTGATGGCATAATAACAAGGAATAAAGCAAGACTGGTTGCTAAAGGTTACTCTCAGCAGGAGGGTATTGATTATGATGAAACATTTGCACCAGTTGCAAGATTAGAAGCCATAATAATCTTTTTAGCTTATGCTACTCACAAGAAGTTTAAAGTCTTTCAAATGGATGTAAAAAGTGCTTTTCTCAATGGAGAATTGGACGAAGAGGTATATGTTGAACAACCTCCAGGCTTTGTAGATCCTAAATTTCCCAATCATGTCTACAGGCTTGACAAAGCACTTTATGGCCTTAAGCAAGCTCCAAGAGCATAATATACGACTTTAGCTCAATTCCTTCTGGAAAGTGGATTTCACAGAGGCACAATTGACAAGACTTTATTCTACCTCAACCATTGAAAAGGACTTACTTTTGGTACAGATATATGTTGATGATATCATATTTGGTTCTACTAATTCCAAACCGTGTGAGAAGTTTGCAAAGCTAATGCAGTCAAGATATCAAATGAGTATGATGGGAGAACTCAGCTATTTTCTAGGCCTTCAAGTAAAGAAAACTGAAGAAGGCACTTTTATATGTCAATCCAAGTATACCAGAAATTTACTGAAGAAATTTGGAATGCAAGATTGTTCAACTGTATCCACTCTCATGGCCACTGCAACCAAGTTAGATAAGGATACTGGTAAATCAGTAGATATTACTAACTACAGAGGTATGATTGGCTCATTACTCTATCTAACTGCAAGTAGACCTGATATCATATATGCTACCTGTCTTTGTGCAAGATTTCAGGCTGATCCAAGAGAACCTCACTTATTAGCTGTGAAAAGAATTTTCAAGTACCTTAAGGGTACAGCTAATCTAGGATTGTGGTATCCTAGGGAATCAGATTTTAAGCTAATTGGTTACTCAGATGCAGATTTTGCAGGATGCAAAATATACAGGAAAAGCACTAGTGGAAGCTGCCCATTTCTTGGAGGCAGATTGGTTTCTTGGTTTAGCAAGAAACAAAAGTCAATTTTTACATCAACTGCAGAAGCAGAATATATTGCTACAGGGAGCTGTTGTGCATAGATTCTTTGGATGAAGAATCAGTTACTGGATTATGGGTTAGAATTTTCTAAAATCCCTATTTACTGTGATAATCAAAGTGCTATTGCTATAACATGTAATCCAGTTCAACACTCAATGACAAAGCACATCAGCATAAGGTACCATTTCATAAGGGAACATGTGGATGATATCTTCCAACAGATCAACAACTAGCAGATATCTTCACAAAACCACTATGTGAAACTACTTTTATAAGATTGGTAAATGTAACACCCCCAGATCCGGGGTCGGGGATGCGGGTTGTCACGAGTTCCATTTCCCTTATTAACACCCAATCTTAATAATTTCTCAACTACTCTGTACTGTGACCCCACAATAAACACACACACCACACGTTATAGTCTCAGAGATGAACATCCAAAAATAATCACAAGTCGTTTTATTCCACAATTATATGTCAATACACCTTAAAAAGGGTCTGAATAAATTTACATTTCATTGCCATTATTACAATTCATAAATATACATAAATCTGGTACATCAAAAGTTGAAGCCTAGTCTATTGGTAGTTCCCTACCTCAGCTACAGTGACTTCAATGCCTATAGGAAGCTGCGAAACGCTTCCTATCCGATCGCGAATTGGGAGCTTGGTCCTGTTCATCTTATCTATCTGATGTTGTGTGATGAAAGAAGAAAGCAAGGGTGAGCAGCAAGCCCACCAAAATAATATGTATAATGATTAATAGTATATGAGTCTACTCATAATACTCATGAAAATCTTGGTCAAAAGAAATGAACCAAGTTTGATATCTTAATGCGATGAAGTCGCAAAATATTCAGTATATATACATATATACTTTTCAAAATAATGGAAGTCCTCTTCCATGCATAATATACACAAAGTCCCATTGTATAACTGTATAAAAAATATCGTTGCAAGGTGATCTCATATATCTAACCTTGTCTCAACGTTTTTCTGAAAATCTTTGTCATTCATAAGACAATTAGTAATTAGATATAAGTTTAAAAGATGAAGTTACCAAATACTTCGCTACACTTATATCATTCCCAAATACTACTTGAACTACCACCGTTCAAGTTATAATCAATTTCAAAAGTTCATCCCACTGATGAGACCACAAGATAAGACTTGAATAGATTCAATCTTTGAAATATTATTGAATGAAAAAGTTATGAGATACTTTATTTAGTCCCGATATATATATATCCACATATATATATCCCTTTAAACATTTCCTGGAATCTCTGTTATGCAAAGTATGAACAGAGTTTGAAACATCCAATGAATTTTGGAAAGGAAAAGAATTTTGGCATAAACCCGATATCTCGCTGATCAGGCAAAGATACCAATAAGTAACCTTTTCTACTGTAGATGGATGAATTCCTCACCGGTCATCACCCTGGCCGCATTAGGACCTCACGCTAGACCGTACCCCGGCCCCTCACGCGTTGATGGACTGCCACCCAGCCACTTACACAATAATAGACCGTACCCCGGCCTGTCGCTTATGCCGACTCAATGAGATGGGCTTACTTCCCGAACGTTGGGCAAGTAATCAATTCATTTACCAAATCTGCAACCTCGTTGCGAATATAAAATACACCACAGAGCCGGATTCCCCAGGTTTTGAGCGAGTATTTAAATCCCCTTAAAAAAGGAAGATCTTAAATATAAAAATGAGTTTTGGGATCCGCTCTGACTTTAAAAATCATTTTGAAGACTCGAAAACACTTTAAAGAGTGTTTGGAGTAAAGCTGATTTAATGAAGTAAATCAGTCCCCAGAATATTTAGAAAATGACTGAATATTATTATTTAAATAATATTCCCATAAAGAATAATCTTTATAAAAATAATTGAAGTAGAAGTATTAAAACTTATACTTGAAACGAGTATTAAATAACCAAAGATATACTTATATGAAAGTATTATCTTTATTTGAATAATCGAAAATAAGTTTGATTATTGACATCTTATTCTTTAATAAAATAAAGAATATATTTCAGCAAATAATCGGAGTCATAGATCCTCAAATGAATATTCAAATAATATTTATTAAATAATATAAACTGAGTCATAAGCCTTCGAATGAATATTCAAATAATATTCAATAAATAATACAAAAGGAGTCATAAGTCCTCGAATAATAATCGAAATAATATTCAATAAATAATGTAAAAGGAGTCATAAGTCCTCGAATAATATTCGAAATAATATTCAATAAATAATGTAAAAGGAGTCATAAGTCCTCGAATAATATTCGAAATAATATTCAATAATAAAATAAAGTTAAAGTTATCGAATAAACCTTATTCGGTTAATAGTTTTGAAATTATCCATATATACAAAATCTACTCGGGATCCTCGACTCCCGGTTTTAGAAAATATTTTCACCTTTGGGTCCCTATACTAAGGGTATAAGCAAGTTACCGCTATCCTCTAGCATAGGTATTATCCACTATAAGCATTTGAACCAACAGATATATAAATCAAGAATATGAAACATGCATGCATATATATACCATATCAGCATGCTTCAATATATCGCAACATTTGCTAATTAACCAACATGCATCTATCGCAAGATAATGCATATACATATATTCATCACAACAACAGTTATAACGGGTAGAAAACTTGCCTGAGCGACTGGGGGTTACGAATGGCTCGGGACGAGTCTGGTAACCTATAAACAACAAGTAAGTTGGAATTAAACCAAAGTCACTTGTAAATCTATACTTTAACTAACTTAGACTCTAACGCTTGTTTTGCGCCCACTGATTCGCTTAAGTCACTCGGGTACCCTCGGCTCCACCATTTTTAATAATTTAACCTTTACGAGTTTTAAAGCGATTCCTTCTCGAGTGACTTACCAACTGCCTAAAACACTTACCATAAATGTTTCATGCATTAATTAACCCTTTTTGGTCTTTAACCTACATTTCAAAGTAAGGCGGGGGGAAAAGTTTCGTTCGTGAAACGCCGTTACTTGAAACGGTCGTTTCTCCTAAACCGTGCATCGGAATCGAACGAACTACATATCAAAACGAAGCTCGTAACATGAGCTATCTAAACATGGCAGTGGTCAAAACCTAGCAGTGAGTTCAAGGGTTCTGATGTTAAGAACAAAAACAGTCTACGGTAAATCGGACATTACGACGGCTATGTTTACGCGATTTCCCAAATTTAAACCAACTCAAAACAACCACAATCCAACCCCAATTCATAACCCAATCCAAACTCCATCCAAAATACATTACAACAGCCCCAAACCAACTCATTATAATCCATTTACTTACTCCTAAAACTTGAATTTAAACTATACTACATTCTTTAACCAAATCTTAAGATTTCAACAAATCAATCACCACCATTCCAACCCAAACTCTTAAACAAACAAGTTTCATGCTTCACATATACTATACTACTCATAACCATTCCTAAATACTCAAAATTAAAGCTAGGGTTTGTAGTTTATACCTTCCTTGGAGAGTGGAGAATCAAGAGGATGGCTTGGAATCACCTTTAAAGCCCTTAACCAAGCTTAATCTAAACAAAACTTCAAGAACACAAATTTTAGTTCTTGAAAACACTATTTACCATCTTCTTTGATGATTTATAGAAAAAGATTGGCTTGGAATTAGAAGCTTAAACTTATAGGAAGTATGTAACTTAACTAGGAGGAGCTAGGATAATTACCTTGGAAAATAACAAGTGGAGGAGCTTGGACTTCCCATTTCTTAAGAAACCACCCGAGAGCATGAGGAAGAAGAAGAGAGAATTTTGTGTTTTGTTTGATGAAAATGAAATGATTTGCTTGGTTGGTTGATTTTTGTTGTTTGCTTTAGTGAATTACCTAGTTGCCCTTGGTTTTGTGTGGTTAATATTCCACCACATCTCCTCCTTCCCTATGTCATGCTTACATCACATTGCTATGTCATCCTCCTTTCCTTGTCCTCTTCTCATTGGTTGGGTGACATCACTTCCTCTAATCCCTTTGCTTAACTTCCTAATTGTTTGCCTAATGACCGCTGATCTGTTATACGGTTCGCTTAACTTTCGTTTTCATTTATCGTTTGAAGGATCATACCCGGGATCTTATTACTTAGGTTCCCTTAACCTTTCTCAATACATTGTATTCCTTTTATGATCCTCTCTTATAATCCTTTAATTTAAATCCTTTTTATCCTGTTACCTTATACTCAATTCTCTCCGTATCTAGTGGATTTCCGGGAAAAATCAAAGTGTTCGGAATTGGATTCTGACGATCTTTACATACACTTATATCCCATATAAAGTACTAATAAAATCTCAGAATATCCATATCAGAACCCCTACATAGTGTGGCATGAAAAGTTTTCTCGTTTAGCAAAAACACTATTCATAAGGGTTTCAAAATTTCTCAAAAATTGGGGTTATTACAGTCTCCCCTCCTTAAAAGGATTCCGTCCCGGAATCAGATAGAAAACAAATAGGGATACTTTCTTAGTATTGCACTTTCTAACTCTCAAGTCAATTTTCCCACATTGTGGTTCTACCATCAAACTCTGACTAGTTTGATAACCCTTCCCCTAAGCACTTGTCCCTTTTCGATCTATAACCCTTTCTGGTTGCTCCCTATAGGGTATGCCTGGTCGCATGCCTATGCGCTCATATGCCCCTATTTATCTGGCATCCGAATTACATTTTCTTAACATTGATACGTGAAACACGTTACGACCTGCTACATGTTCGGGGTTAGGGCTAGCTCATATGCTAACTTCCCAAACGTCTTAATATATCCAAGGGTCCAACAAATTGTAGTCTTAGCTTTCCTTTCTTTCCGAACCTCATCAATCCTTTCCAAGGGGTACCTATAACATTACTAGGTCCCCTATTTCATACTCTTTATCCTTTCGTGTCAAATCAACATACTTATCATGTCCATCTTGGGCTACTACCAGCCGTCCTCTGATTAGATCTATCATATCCTTGGTCCTTTGGACTACTGCGGGTCCGAGCATCTTGCGCTCTACAACTTCATCCTAACATAAGGGAGATCGACATTGTCTTCCCTCAAGGATCTCATAAGGCGATATCTCAATACTGACATATGATCTATTGTCATAAGAAAACTCAATCCGCGTTATGTGATCATTCAAATTTCTTTCAAGTCTATTGCACAGACTCTCATTATAGCTTCTAGATTTATAGCTTTTGCTTCTTAATACCCATTCTTTTCCAGTTCGTAATCGCTACTACCTTCCGTTCCTAATATTATACTGGTTATACTTTTGCTCGCTAGCATTCTATAACCCTTTATTAACCACGTCAACCTTAGTATCACGAATGTGTTTCCATTCCGAATACTACCACAATCTTTACTACTCCTTTTTCAGTTGCTTCTATCTTTGGAAGCTTGATCAATCATATAGAAGTAAAGGAATTTGTTGAGAGATCACTATGATCATGAACACTTGTTATATCGCATAGTTAGTACAGAAGGTGGCCAGCCTTTAGTACTTGACAAGCAATTAAACAATAGATGGTATCCTACTAGGCTTCTATCACACAGATAGATAGTCATTCGGCAATACCTCCCCTTCTGGAAGAGTTGTTCTTCTCAGATTACATGAAATGAAAAGAAGAGAAAAGAACGAACTGAAGAGAATTGTATATATAAAAAAAAATATACTGCCACAAAATATCTGGCTTGGAATCTACCTCTGAACTATAGAGGTTTGTCATAGGAGAACAAAACATAAACATATTTATATCAGCATCAAATATTATAACATCGTATTTCCCATGCCTAAATATTTCTATTCCGTTCATCATTCTATGGACCCATGCTCTTCCTCGAGCTTATACACAATCACCTTTGAAACTCCCTCGACATCGAAAATCGAATCTGGGATATCATTCTATACATCATCGTTACTAGGATTCTATGCTTGCACCGCAACCTTCCTCGTATAATAATACGACTCTCTATTGATAAGAAAGAATAAATATTCACTAGGTAGATACTCTACTTAATTAGTCTATCAATGATAACTTATACACTACCACGACCCGATTAGTGGTACTCAATCTCAACACCCATTCCAATACAACTCTCACGGTTGTAATCAGCTCACTACTCGCAGAATCATTGCTGCCTTACTATGGTCCACCACTGACTTACTGTCATCATTCACTTTCCATAAAATTTTAATAGCTAACCATACGGAGTCCATACATGTCGTATCAAATCCTTCTAAGGAGGTAACATAATCACCATTTCTGATTCATGAAGAACACTCCTGATCTCAAAGGTTCGTTTAGTCCTTTTGAAACATGTCCAGGCTCATTCTCAAGATAGTACCTTCTAAGATAGATAGCCCGCTCATGGCGATTACACGAATTAAACCTTTACCAACTACTATTACGGCTGGGTATTACACAGTCATCAGAAGGAATGTCAATCTTCCAAACCATAATACAACATTCACAGTTTTAACCATCATCACTGTATTCTTTTGGCACAAGCGCCTATAATTATCCTCTTACCTTTAAAGTGTCGGCCACCTCTTTGGCCTTTCCTGATAGTAAAATTTCCTTACAGTCAATGTCACTTTAACCATCTCCAAATAAATTTTCTACCTTATTTCAATCACAGCTTATGTGAAAATGCTTTCCTTAAAATCTGATGAGTAAAAAAAAAATCACCATTTTTCCATAAGTTATTGCCTCAGTCTTTAGAGGTTAATCACTGTCATGACTGACTCTCAATCATAATTAGAACATCTTTTATCTTAAGTCCTAATTGCCCTGAATAATTTCGACCATTACTGGTTCGATCCATACTTTCTCGTGGTTTAACACGTGCCCCACTTGGCAACATTATAACTACGTCATATTTCCTTTATCAACATTTCTATTCTTGAAAATTTTGAATATTACCTTTCTCCTTATAAAACCTCTAAGGTTATCCTTCAATCGTTCCTCCTGTATTCCCTAGATACAGGGCATATTAAAATACCATTTACTATTACTAGAACCATTGTCTATATACTTCTGAAAAATTTCTCCACTGATTCTTAAAGGTTGTTGCTACATTAACCCTTTCCAAATCATACTGTCAAAACTCATACTGTCCCTATTAAGGGTGAAATTCCAACCTTTATGCATTCCCCTAGGATTCATTTTAAGTTACCGATGTTCTATCCTTAATTCCACCTTTAAAAGGTACCTGCATCCTTCCATGGATAAATCAAGTCATATATCCCTGATAAGGGTGTCTTATTCAATCATTCCCACCTCGATAGTCTATACCTAACTTCATAATAGCATCCTTATTCAAATTGAGGTCAATCCATATGGCCTCCAAAAGATAACAATGGTCATCCACTTTTCTTTCTTGATTTGGTAATGATAACATGGATGTTCTGGAAGATATTGGTCATGTTCAACGTGAACTTCTTTTTAATAATTCCTTATTTACTTTTGTTGTTTATCTCAACAGTCATCTCAATGTTGGGATATCTTTCATATCTGGCGTCTCCCTTTCTGGGTATCATGCCACCGGTCTTACACTTTACCTTCTTGAAGGTCACTTCCTTCACCCAATTTTCTTAATTTCTTACTTTCTTGTCTCCTCAGTCTATCCGCGTCTCATTATTTATCCTTCGAATTATCTCAAGGTTTCCTCGAATCTTCCCAACTTACAGGGGATAAAATATATGTATCTCTTATACCTTCAACCATCAATTTAACTCATGGTGAATCACTCTCATCCGGAGGATTACCTACTTTTCTATTTCTATTTCTACGAGTCTTTAGGGTTTCCTCATACCCAACTCCCTTATCATTCCTCAAACTCTCTTGCCTTTATATTCCTTTCTCTTATCGTTATTTCATGAACCAACATAACATAAGCATTGATTTCAAACATCCCGTCATTCTGGATTCGTGTCTTCAGAACGAATCTTGATAACTTTTACAACTTAGATTCATAATTCATCATACTCGTCTGCCTTTGTTCTGGCTCTTAAGCTTTTACACTATCTCCATAACCTTGGGAAGTACTTTCCTGAAAACAATTGACTGAACTTAAATCAGTTTATTATAATCTCTTGCTCCGTGCCTTCCTTGGTCTTTCACCAGCGGGTGGTCTCTCTCTTAGGAGGGTAAGTGACAAAACAGTCTTTTGTGGTTCGTCAATCATTTAGAATCTCAAATGATTCATCTATTTCCTTTAGCCAGGCTCTTGGCTCGACTGGGTCAGCTTGTTCCTTGGAACTCTGAGAGCTTAGCGACTTAAGGGTCATGAAAGAATTTCCCACCGCACTGACTCCTCAGGGTGGTGGTTGGGGATAATAGTCCAAGTTCTCTTTAGACAGGTCCATGAATTGCCGTATAGGGGTACCATCTCGGGTCTCCTGTCCTTACTCGACTTTTGTTTCCTCAGTCTAAATATTTCTTCCTACTCCCCATAATTGGGGTCATCTTACATAATTTAAATCCTCATTTTCCACTTCATCATGTTATGGGTTCCTTTTGTCTTGGTGGCAACCTCCCTGACTATCACGTTCAGGGTTTGCTCTAACTCTTATTCCTCAAACTAGCTTCCATCTAAGATTTCATCTTTAAGCTCTTAAACCTTTGGAACCCAAATTCTATAGAAATACCTCATTATTCCCTTATCATCTCTCTCGGTATTAATCTCATACCTATTTGTTGGCTCTCTGCCTTCATTCATCACTTTTACTGGCACAATATATTCTTTTCCAATACTTCGGGCTGTATTGCTATCTCAAACAGCTTTTCGGTACCGGCTCCGATTACCTTCACTACTATTTCCATTTTCTCAAAATCTCTTATAAACTCTCCAAAAGACATTATCATCTTGAGTCTCTCCTTTTTACTAAGGGCATCAGCCACCATATTGGCTTTCCCCGAATGATAAGGAATCTCCCAATCATAATTCTTGATTAGCTCTAACCGCCTCCTCTGGCGTATGTTGAGCTCTTTCTACGTAAGAATGTACTAGAGCTCCTATGGTTTGTGAATTTCACACTTCTCTCCATACTAGTAGTGCCTCAAATCTTTAGGGCAAAACTATTGCCGCGAGCCCAAGCTCATGGGTGGGGATATCGAATTTTAAATTCCCTTAATTGTCTTGACGCAGACGCGATTATCTTGCTGTGCTATATAAGAAGCACCCTAATTCCTTATGCGAAGCATCACTTATAAATCACAAAATCTCATTTTCCATCGGGCAACGCCAACATAGGGAACGTCACCAACCTTTGCTTCGGTTTTTAAAAGCTGTTCTCGCATTTCTCTGTCTATTCGATCTTCTCAGTCTTATGAGTAAGCCGCGTTAAAGGGGCTACTATCTTTACAAACTTGAACGAACCTCCGGTAGTGACCGGCCAATCCTACCTCTGGTAGTCGACCTAACCATGGTCATCAATTCATCAGTGGTCCTTTATCCAATCTTGTCAGGATCCTCCATGGGATCCTCCTCAACAACTATCCCTTCTAGGACAACATCCTCAACCGCTACATCCTCAATATCAACATCATCCGGTCCTGCGTTAGGACGCTCTATTGGATCCACAATCTGATCTCCAATTAGTAATAAAACATCATCGCGTTGATGTTCCTCAACTTCAGGGTTCGGAGTCCCGCTACCATATACGATAACGAACTACGCTTCTATCGCTACATTTATAAGGGTTCCCATAAGGGTTTTAACTGTCAGTACTACGTTAGGTAGTCCGACTATGAACTTGGCAAGAGTTCTTATTATCTTAGTGAACTTATTATCTTAACGTCCCATCATCTCTGAGGTTTATAACGCTTAGCTCTGATACCATTTCTGTAACACCCCCAGATCCGGGGTCGGGGATGCGGGTTGTCACGAGTTCCATTTCCCTTATTAACACCCAATCTTAATAATTTCTCAACTACTCTGTACTGTGACCCCACAATAAACACACACACCACACGTTATAGTCTCAGAGATGAACATCCAAAAATAATCACAAGTCGTTTTATTCCACAATTATATGTCAATACACCTTAAAAAGGGTCTGAATAAATTTACATTTCATTGCCATTATTACAATTCATAAATATACATAAATCTGGTACATCAAAAGTTGAAGCCTAGTCTATTGGTAGTTCCCTACCTCAGCTACAGTGACTTCAATGCCTATAGGAAGCTGCGAAACGCTTCCTATCCGATCGCGAATTGGGAGCTTGGTCCTGTTCATCTTATCTATCTGATGTTGTGTGATGAAAGAAGAAAGCAAGGGTGAGCAGCAAGCCCACCAAAATAATATGTATAATGATTAATAGTATATGAGTCTACTCATAATACTCATGAAAATCTTGGTCAAAAGAAATGAACCAAGTTTGATATCTTAATGCGATGAAGTCGCAAAATATTCAGTATATATACATATATACTTTTCAAAATAATGGAAGTCCTCTTCCATGCATAATATACACAAAGTCCCATTGTATAACTGTATAAAAAATATCGTTGCAAGGTGATCTCATATATCTAACCTTGTCTCAACGTTTTTCTGAAAATCTTTGTCATTCATAAGACAATTAGTAATTAGATATAAGTTTAAAAGATGAAGTTACCAAATACTTCGCTACACTTATATCATTCCCAAATACTACTTGAACTACCACCGTTCAAGTTATAATCAATTTCAAAAGTTCATCCCACTGATGAGACCACAAGATAAGACTTGAATAGATTCAATCTTTGAATATTATTGAATGAAAAAGTTATGAGATACTTTATTTAGTCCCGATATATATATATCCACATATATATATATCCCTTTAAACATTTCCTGGAATCTCTGTTATGCAAAGTATGAACAGAGTTTGAAACATCCAATGAATTTTGGAAAGGAAAAGAATTTTGGCATAAACCCGATATCTCGCTGATCAGGCAAAGATACCAATAAGTAACCTTTTCTACTGTAGATGGATGAATTCCTCACCGGTCATCACCCTGGCCGCATTAGGACCTCGCGCTAGACCGTACCCCGGCCCCTCACGCGTTGATGGACTGCCACCCAGCCACTTACACAATAATAGACCGTACCCCGGCCTGTCGCTTATGCCGACTCAATGAGATGGGCTTACTTCCCGAACGTTGGGCAAGTAATCAATTCATTTACCAAATCTGCAACCTCGTTGCGAATATAAAATACACCACAGAGCCGGATTCCCCAGGTTTTGAGCGAGTATTTAAATCCCCTTAAAAAAGGAAGATCTTAAATATAAAAATGAGTTTTGGGATCCGCTCTGACTTTAAAAATCATTTTGAAGACTCGAAAACACTTTAAAGAGTGTTTGGAGTAAAGCTGATTTAATGAAGTAAATCAGTCCCCAGAATATTTAGAAAATGACTGAATATTATTATTTAAATAATATTCCCATAAAGAATAATCTTTATAAAAATAATTGAAGTAGAAGTATTAAAACTTATACTTGAAACGAGTATTAAATAACCAAAGATATACTTATATGAAAGTATTATCTTTATTTGAATAATCGAAAATAAGTTTGATTATTGACATCTTATTCTTTAATAAAATAAAGAATATATTTCAGCAAATAATCGGAGTCATAGATCCTCAAATGAATATTCAAATAATATTCATTAAATAATATAAACTGAGTCATAAGCCTTCGAATGAATATTCAAATAATATTCAATAAATAATACAAAAGGAGTCATAAGTCCTCGAATAATAATCGAAATAATATTCAATAAATAATGTAAAAGGAGTCATAAGTCCTCGAATAATATTCGAAATAATATTCAATAAATAATGTAAAAGGAGTCATAAGTCCTCGAATAATATTCGAAATAATATTCAATAATAAAATAAAGTTAAAGTTATCGAATAAACCTTATTCGATTAATAGTTTTGAAAACTATGACCATATATATATATAAGTATATATATATATATCCATATATACAAAATCTACTCGGGATCCTCGACTCCCGGTTTTAGAAAATATTTTCACCTTTGGGTCCCTATACTAAGGGTATAAGCAAGTTACCGCTATCCTCTAGCATAGGTATTATCCACTATAAGCATTTGAACCAACAGACATATAAATCAAGAATATGAAACAGGCATGCATATATATACCATATCAGCATGCTTCAATATATCGCAACATTTGCTAATTAACCAACATGCATCTATCGCAAGATAATGCATATACATATATTCATCACAACAACAGTTATAACGGGTAGAAAACTTGCCTGAGCGACTGGGGGTTACGAATGGCTCGGGACGAGTCTGGTAACCTATAAACAACAAGTAAGTTGGAATTAAACCAAAGTCACTTGTAAATCTATACTTTAACTAACTTAGACTCTAACGCTTGTTTTGCGCCCACTGATTCGCTTAAGTCACTCGGGTACCCTCGGCTCCACCATTTTTAATAATTTAACCTTTACGAGTTTTAAAGCGATTCCTTCTCGAGTGACTTACCAACTGCCTAAAACACTTACCATAAATGTTTCATGTATTAATTAACCCTTTTTTTCTTTAACCTACATTTCAAAGTAAGGCGGGGGGAAAAGTTTCGTTCGCGAAACGCCGTTACTTGAAACGGTCGTTTCTCCTAAACCGTGCATCGGAATCGAACGAACTACATATCAAAACGAAGCTCGTAACATGAGCTATCTAAACATGGCAGTGGTCAAAACCTAGCAGTGAGTTCAAGGGTTCTGATGTTAAGAACAAAAACAGTCTACGGTAAATCGGACATTACGACGGCTATGTTTACGCGATTTCCCAAATTTAAACCAACTTAAAACAACCACAATCCAACCCCAATTCATAACCCAATCCAAACTCCATCCAAAATACATTACAACAGCCCCAAACCAACTCATTATAATCCATTTACTTACTCCTAAAACTTGAATTTAAACTATACTACATTCTTTAACTAAATCTTAAGATTTCAACAAATCAATCACCACCATTCCAACCCAAACTCTTAAACAAACAAGTTTCATGCTTCACATATACTATACTACTCATAACCATTCCTAAATACTCAAAACTAAAGCTAGGGTTTGTAGTTTATACCTTCCTTGGAGAGTGGAGAATCAAGAGGATGGCTTGGAATCACCTTTAAAGCCCTTAACCAAGCTTAATCTAAACAAAACTTCAAGAACACAAATTTTAGTTCTTGAAAACACTATTCACCATCTTCTTTGATGATTTATAGAAAAAGATTGGCTTGGAATTAGAAGCTTAAACTTATAGGAAGTATGTAACTTAACTAGGAGGAGCTAGGATAATTACCTTGGAAAATAACAAGTGGAGGAGCTTGGACTTCCCATTTCTTAAGAAACCACCCGAGAGCATGAGGAAGAAGAAGAGAGAATTTTGTGTTTTGTTTGATGAAAATGAAATGATTTGCTTGGTTGGTTGATTTTTGTTGTTTTCTTTAGTGAATTACCTAGTTGCCCTTGGTTTTGTGTGGTTAATATTCCACCACATCTCCTCCTTCCCTATGTCATGCTTACATCACATTGCTATGTCATCCTCCTTTCCTTGTCCTCTTCTCATTGGTTGGGTGACATCACTTCCTCTAATCCCTTTGCTTAACTTCCTAATTGTTTGCCTAATGACCGCTGATCTGTTATACGGTTCGCTTAACTTTCGTTTTCATTTATCGTTTGAAGGATCATACCCGGGATCTTATTACTTAGGTTCCCTTAACCTTTCTCAATACATTGTATTCCTTTTATGATCCTCTCTTATAATCCTTTAATTTAAATCCTTTTTATCCTGTTACCTTATACTCAATTCTCTCCGTATCTAGTGGATTTCCGGGAAAAATCAAAGTGTTCGGAATTGGATTCTGACGATCTTTACATACACTTATATCCCATATAAAGTACTAATAAAATCTCAGAATATCCATATCAGAACCCCTACATAGTGTGGCATGAAAAGTTTTCTCGTTTAGCAAAAACACTATTCATAAGGGTTTCAAAATTTCTCAAAAATTGGGGTTATTACAGTAAATGAACTTGGAATGGTTTCAGGTTTTTTCTCTAAATCTGCTTAGTTTTTGTTCTCATGCATCAGACTTTATAATCAGTTTTTACAGATTGTATTATCTATATGTAATATGTGCTTAATTTGAAAATTCATTAAATGCCGATTGTTATCTGATGTGGATTTATATACTCTGATAAGTGTTTTAAATGTTCTGTGGCTATTTAATCCAATGAGGATAACTGTGCTAGATGCTGACCTAGTAGTCTTCAACATATTAGAAATCCCATGTTTGAATTAGTTGTTTATGTGGAAACTCATTAACACAAGCAGATTCTGATATTGAGCTTAGTCAAGTTTACTTTGTGTATCTTATTACTAGTCACAAACTAGATTCTTGTTTCTTATCTGTCAAATTCTGATGTCAGTAAATCTTAATAATGAACTAAGTGATGATAAGCCTCACTTATCAAAAGAAAAGAAAAGAATAAAAGTCAGGTACTCCTTTGAGATCTAGAGTAAAAATTAGGAAGGGAAGACCCAAGTGCATTGCTGGTATTAAGTAATATGCATTAGAAAAGCAAAAAAAAATTCTTGGTGACTTTTCACACTCTATGATTACTGGAGAAATACTCTGATAATAACATAAATTCTTATAAACAATCGTGATTCACTTACACTGAGAAGCCACTATAAAAAGGAATTTCAAAAGATGTATAAAATGAGCACAAACAGTTGAGGTGGACTCTTGCTTAAATTTGTTCTATAGTAGACACCATGACTGATGACAGATTTTAAGCATTTTTCTTAGTTATGCTTTATTTTTAAGATGTACTGAAGTTGATCAAACTTTAATCTTTATATGATATTTTGCTGAATGCACACACTTTCACTCCAATAAAATGATGAAAACTACTGTGGTGATTAAGTTGTTTTTGACAAACAGTTACGTGTCATTTGCATAATTTCTGAGGACAAGTTCTGATGATTAAATTCTGAAGAAAACAAGTCAGTATTTGTATGACGAATCACAGAAAAAGATATTCACTATTTGAGTACAGAAGCCATGTTCTGATGACTGTTAAAAGCTGATATAAGTTAAGTTCTGATATTAAATCCTGATGGAATCTTTGATGCTTACGTGGCATTTTTCTTTACTTAAATTATTTGTGGTAAAATCTGAAACAATCATATTTAAATCAGAATAAATTTGGGTAAGTTATAAACAGTCATAATCATTATGGGTTAGTGGTTAACGTGTTGGTTTTGAATAACTGCATGTGCACGATAATTATTGCGTATTTTACGTGCCCATTAACTCCTGTTTTAACTTTTTACTGACTATTCATGCGTTGCCAGGTGTAAAGTGTATCCCATGCTTCAAAAATATAACTGTTGAGTGGAGAGAGTATATATATGGGAGTGAAAAGATTTTCTAATCTTTTATATACTTTTCTATTTTTCATCTCTCTTATTCTCTCTTTCTCTAATATTCTCTGAAGCGGTTTTCTTTCAGGACTTTTATCAAACACTTTGCAAACACTCTCTGTCTCACTTAATTTCTTACAGAGATGGCACCAAAAGACGTAATTTTCAATGGAGCTAAGTTTGTTCCTAACAACTACTCCGCCATTCTTAGCAAGGTTGAAGCTCCGTCGGAACTTCACTTCATTCAGGATTTTCTCACTAATTCTGACATTGGGTACGCTCTAACCCAACCTGATGTAGTCTCTGGAACTCAAGTGCTGGAGTTCTGGAGAAATGGAGTATATGATGATGGTGGTGCTCAAGGGTCCCCAAGTATAATCTTTTCATCAGGGGAGGACGAGCATGTCGTAACTTTGGCTATAGTACGCCAAGCACTGCAGCTGCCTGAGAACTGCGCCTATTCCACTATTGAGGAGCCAGTTCTTCAAAATATGATAACCAGTCTGGGGTATGAAAGGACATTGGCCAAGCTGGGTCAATTGAAGAGACCTTACATAAGGAGGGAATGGAGTTTCTTCTTTGACTGCATCACCAAGGCTTTTGCAAACAAATGTTCTAATTTTGATGCCATCCCCATCCTGAGTCAATAAATCAAGTATGCTCTCATTAATCAAACTAATTTTGATTATGCAAGTGCTTTTTTAGGTTTTATTGGGGATAGGATGACAGAAGATAGAAATACTGTCTATTTTGCTAGATTCTGTCAGCTTATTTATAGCTTTTGTTGTGATAATAAGCCCCAAGTAGCTCATGAATTACTTCCATCATTAAAACTAGCCAAAAGAGCTTTTAATGATTTATTATCGACTGATAATAAGAAGGTTGTGTTGAGACCCCTCCAAATACCCTTATCTGTCAAACAAGCCTTAATAATCTATGATCCGGTGAAATACACTGCATTATATCCTGATGTCCAACCATCAGAACCTCAACCATCAGCACCTACCACCTCTACACAAACACCTTAGACTTCTCAACCATCAGCAAAAACAACCAGACCTTCATTTTCCAAACCTTCTAAGAGAACAAAGTCTGTTCCTCAACCTCCACAAAAGAGAAGGAAGATGATTCTCAGAGATGAGTCTGAGAGTGAAGAGGAGACAATTGAAGCACGAGTTCATGCATCTGAACCTGTGATAATTGAAGCTGAGAATGTTACTTCTCAGAAAGAAACAGCAGCTCAAAGTTCTGATACTTTGAAAAGGAAATTTGTAAATTCTGATGTTGTTGAAGCAACTCCTTCATTGGCAAGGAGATTGAAGAAAATGAAGGCAAGGAGGTATTTGGCTAAGGCTTTATCAGAAGATACTGAAGAAGCTGAAGAAGGGGATCATGAATCTCTGATCTCACAAGAACCAATTAATATTGAAGCCCTTCCAGCTCAAGCCAAAGACACTGCTAATGACACAGTTCTTACCCCTCTTGTCTCTCCTATTAAAGATACAGATGATGCTAAAGAACAAACTGATATTTCTGAAATAGATATTCATAATTTGAATATACCTGAAGTTCTTTATCTGGAAGCTCCATCTACATCAAAGACACCAGCTCTGGAGATAAATTCTGCTGATCAGAATTTTGATGATGTTATTCCTGAATCTCCAGTTGCTTCACACACTGTTGAGCTATCAGAACAGAACGAGTCTTCCTCAAGTTCTGATGATAGTGTTTCTGCTGAGACTCCAGTACCTATTCTGGAAAAGGAAGAATTAGTGAAGAAATTTGTTGAAAAGGAAACACCTATTCCTTGGGAGGATACTCACAGAGGTGTTGAGTGGACCAAGAAGTGGAATGAATCAGATTTTATTCCATGTTCTAAAATTCTGACAGAGCATATTGCAAAAGCTGATGAGTTGCTCACAAATGCTGATTTCAAGACACAACGCAAGATCACAGCTCTGTCTACAAGACATTTTCAAGGTCTACATACTGCTACTCATGAAAAGGTTGATACACTCAGAGAACAAGCTGATAAGCTCGATAAGGTGCTCAAGCTTGAAAAAAATAGGTATATCAGTACTATTTCTGAAAAAGTTGCAGCCATTGAGAAAACTCAAGAGAAGCAACAGGCCCAAATTGCTGAGGTTCTGGTTAATCAAGCTTCTCAGAAAGCTCAATTGGATGAAATCCAATCTTTAGTTAAACTTCTTCTTTCTCTCTTACTTCCTGATGATGCCAAAAAGGGGGAGAAGGTAGTTAAGTCCAAATGCTCACCTACTCAAAAACTGAAGAAAAAGGATGATAAAGGTGATTGAAGGGTTTTTAGCACATAAACGCAGCGAAAATGTAAATTTAATCTTAACAAAACTGAAACCCTCCGCAGGATCCATGAGAAAAATAATATTTAATTCATAGTTCAGTATGTTTACCTTAAGAAGCTTTACGTTAATGAAAAGATGGAGGTCTTTAATAGCGATCCAAGAACGATGAACGGAGATCCTTAGCAGCTGCTCCTCAAGTGTGAAGCACTCCACCGATATCCACCAAGAAAACGATGTAATGAAGGAGGAGGAGATGGAGAGAATTAGGTTTTTGTAAACCTTTTTGGTTGAGGAAAAAATAGGGTTTATAATAGTATATTTATAGGCAAAATTTTCAGCTCAAAATTTTCCCATAAAATATTATTATTATTAACCCTTTATTATTCTCACTAATAATTAAAACACCTTTTAATTATTAATCCTTTTTCTAAACTCTTTAGAAATAATTCTCTCACTTGATTTAATTTCCAAAAATTAAATTCTTAATTAATAATATTAAGAACCTTTTTTTAATTAATTTATAATCAATTAAATCTCATTTAATCAATTATTAAATTTGCCAATTAATTATTTATTTCATAAATAAATAATTATCAGCCATTATTAATTAATTCCTCCACCATTAAATCATTCTCTTTTATGGTGTGACCCTGTAGGTTCAATATTAAGCCGGTAGTAGAAATAAATAATAATAAAACTATTTTATCATTATTTATATAAATTCTTTAATTCATTAAATATGATTAATTAATTAATCATATTTATTCTACATCGTGAGGGATACTTCTCAGCATATCGCGACTATCCGGATAATACGAATTCACTGCTTAGAATACCAAGAACCTATTTGAGGGAGTAGTTACCGTACAATTAATTCCTTCTACCCTGCAATGTCACGATTAAATACAAGGCATGGAACTTGTGTCAAAGCCTATCTTATTTAATCACTTGCTTTCCCATTCACTATGCTTAGTTCTATTTAATGTAAATTAGAAACTTATTTCTAATTTCATTCAGTCTAACCAGAGATTTCTGAACTAACATAAGTGGATCAACATTGAACATTCTTTTCCTACACTGGAAGGGGTAGATCCTTTATTGATCATGCACTATCTTCGTGTACAAATTTCTATACCCAGTAGAGCCCTTATAATTGTCCCTTGAGACTAAGAACTAAACCAAAGCATAGTTCAGTGTACACAAGATGACTATGATGACCTCAAGTCTAAGGATACTTGTACAACTATCACTATGTGAACAACTGCTGATACGTGAGTGAACTCCATCAGTTGTTTAGCTGTGTGAGTCATGTTCAGTGAACTTATTCTATAATAAGCACCTACATACTAGCTATAGTGTCACCACACAAATGTCTATGAGAACAGGCATCCTTCATAATGAAGCAAGCATAGTATGTACCGATCTTTGCGTATTATTAATTACCAGTTAGTAATCCTACGACCAGGAACTATTTAAGTTTAGAGTTATCATCTTTTAGGTCTCATTATTATGATCTCATCATAATCCATAAAAAGCTTTACTCTAAACTGTGGTATATCTTATTTAAACATTTAAATAGATAGAGCCCGCAATAAAAAAAACAAGCCTTTTATTAATATCAATGAAATCAAAATAGATGACTTAAAAGTTATTCCTAAATCCTTATACATGATTGGACTTACGATATATCTCTTTCAATCTCCCACTTGTACTAAGGCCAATCACTCTAGTATCTAATACCCATCTTGTCTTTATGACGATTAAAGTGACTCTGAGAAAGTGGCTTTGTGAGTGGGTCTGCTACGTTGTTATGTGTGTCAACTCTCTCGACGTTGACATCTCCTCTTTCAACAATCTGAATTGCACCACCATTCAGAGTAAACACGTACCCTGATATGGATTTGCTATCACTTTCTGATTGAAAAATAGAGTCAGTATAACCCTCTATTTTCAACTCAGATTCACCACCAAAAACAAGAAAAATGTCCTGAGTCCTTCGCAAGTACTTAAGGATGTTTTTCACTGCTTTCCAGTGGTCTTCACCTGGATTGGACTGATATCTGTTCGTCACACTAATTGAATAAGCAACATCAGGCCTTGTACACAACATCGCGTACATGATAGATCCTATTGCTGAAGCATAAGGAATTTTACTCATACGCTCTCTTTCCTCGGGTGTCTTAGGAGACATTTTTTCGGAAAGGGGCACTCCATGGCTCATCGGTATGAGACCTCTTTTGCAGTTTTCCATGCTAAACCTTTTAAGCACTTTCTGGATGTATGTACCCTGGGAAAGACCTATCATTCTTCTAGATCTATCTCTATAGATCTTTATACCGAGAATGTAGGATGCTTCTCCCAAGTCCTTCATGGTGAAGTTCTTTGATAGCCATACTTTGACTGATTGTATCATCGGTATATCATTTCCTATAAGAAGTATGTCATCCACATAGAATACAAGCAATGTTACCGCGCTCCCATTAACCTTCTTGTAGACACATGGTTCATCTATGTTTTTGATAAAACCAAACTCTTTGATTCTCTCATCAAAACAGATGTTCCATCTACGAGAAGCTTGCCTTAAACCATATATGGTTCGCAGTAGCTTACACACTAGGTGTTCATTTCCCTTGGAAAGAAAACCCTCTGGCTGTGTCATATACACTTCCTCCTCAAGTTCCCCATTTAGGAAGGCCGTTTTAACGTCCATTTGCCAGATCTCATAGTCGTAGTAAGCAGCAATCGCAAGCAAAATCCGAATTGATTTTAACAGGGTTACAGGAGAAAAAGTTTCATCAAAGTCAATCCCTTGCCTTTGTTTGAATCCTTTTGCCACGAGCCTGGCCTTATAGGTCTCCACCTGGCCATCTGCTCCAATCTTTCTTTTGTATACCCACTTGCACCCAATAGGCTTAACACCTTCAGGCGCCTCAACCAGAGTCCATACTTGGTTGGTATACATAGATTCCATTTCGGATTTCATGGCACTATGCCATTTCTCTGAGTCAACACTACTCATAGCCTCATTATAGGTCACAGGGTTGTCATCATCAATGATTGACAACTCATTGTCATTCTCAATGACAAGGCCGTAATACCTCTTAGGTTGGCGAGACACTCTCCCTGTCCTACGAATGGGCTGTTCCACAGAAGGTTGTTCAGTCTGAACAGGTGTTTTCACGTGATCCGTAGTAGTTTGTGCTTCTTGAACTTCATCAAGTTAAATTTTGCTCCCACTGTTTCCTTCAAGGATAAACTCCTTTTCCAAGAAGGTAGCATATCTGGAGACAAACACCCGATGATCGGTATAAAAGTAATACCCCAAAGTCTCTTTAGGATATCCCACAGAATTACATTTTACGGATCGAGATTCCAGCTTATCTGGGTCAACTTTCTTGACATAAGCTGGACATCCCCAAATCTTAACGTGTTTAAGACTCGGTTTCCTTTCTTTCCATATCTCATATGGTGTTTGACGAACAGATTTGGAAGGCACCTTATTCAGTAAATATGCTGAGGTTTCCAATGCACAACCCCGTAGGAATACTGGAAGATTCGCATAGCTCATCATGGACCGAACCATGTCTAACAAAGTTCGATTTCTCCTTTCAGATACCCCATTTAACTGTGGAGTATATGGAGGAGTCCACTGGGAGACTATACCATTTTCTTTGAGATAATCTAGAAACTCTCCATTCAAGTATTCACTACCTCGATCTGATTGAAGAGTTATAATACTGTGTTTGGTTTGTTTCTCCACTTCATGTTTATATTCTTTGAACTTTTCAAAGGCTTCAGACTTATGTTTCATCAAATACACATATCTGAATCTAGATCTATCATCTATGAAAGTAATGAAGTACGAAAATCCACCCATGGCTTGCGTAGACATTGGTCCACATACATCTGTGTGTACCAATCCTAGCAAATCTGCAGCCCTCTCTCCATGTCCACTAAATGGAGATTTGGTCATTTTACCCAATAGACAAGACTCTCATGTAGGATATGATTCAAAATCAAAGGGTCAAGTAACCCTTCCTTATGCAATGTCCGCAGTCTATTTTCACTAATATGACCTAGCCTACAGTGCCATAAATAGGTCAGATTTTCATCATCTCGTTTTCTTTTATTAGTTTGTTCAATCTGAAGTAAAACATGTTCTACGTCACATACATACAGACCATTATTTAAAATGCCATGTCCAAAAAGAACATTATCTCTAAGGATAGAACATTCATTATTCTTAATAATAAATGAAAAACCATCCACATCCAACATAGGAATAGAAACAATATTCCTCATAATAGAGGGAATGTAATAACAATTATTCAAAATAATAGTCTTGCCCGTAGGCATATGTAAACTAAATGATCCTACAGATATGGCCGCAACCCTTGCTCCATTGCCCATACGTAGAATCACCTCATTTTTTTCAAGAGTCCTACTTCCCCTTAGTCCTTGCAACGAATTGCAAATATGAGAACCACAGGCGATATCTAATACCCAAGTAGAAATTTGACCTAGTGACATATTAACTTCGATCATGAACATGCCTAAATCAGAAGCGGTAGTCTTACTACCCTTCTTCTTCTTCAATTCTGCAAGGTAAACCTTGCAGTTCCTCTTCCAGTGCCCCAACTTGTTACAGTGAAAATAAACAGCTAAATTAGGACCAGTCAACTTGTGAGCATCTAGTATGCTCTGGAGTGATAGTGCAGAAGACATGATGAATATAGTAAATCTGTAAATGATAAACACATAAGAACACTTAGCAAATATTCAATTTCATTTCAAAACACTATATGAATCGGGTCTTTATTCATAAGTGTCTCCCACTAGTTTATCTAAACTTTTTTCAACCCCCTAAGTGAAAATTAAGCATTCATACTGCTAGTGGGAATAGGGATCCTACATTCCATCACACAACCTCGGTTGTGGCACGAAACATCATGTGATGTTCAATAGGCAGACAACTCTTGTCAATTACATCTTATGTTATTCCCTAATATAAGTTTAGCCTCTTGAATAATTGAGTCACGGCTGTGGCATGACGAACTCAACATTCTAAGTCAAGTCTAACCCAACATTTCGTACAATTGAATCAATCTCCAACGGCCCACGGCTGTAGCACGTACCGACCTTTAGATTCTAATTCAATGTACACATCTCTATTTAATAGACAAGTATTTCTTATTTCGAAATCAAAGCCCTCGGCCGTAGCACGAAACGACAATGATTTAAAAATAAGAACCACTTTCTACCATGTTGGAAGGCTATGACCGACACAAGCCCGTTGTGTTATTGGCCAATTACTACTTGATATTATTTAATTTTAGAGGGATTATATTACGTTACAATCATAATCACATTATAAAGAGATTCTTCCTTTTAAATTAAATATTTCAAATCAATAATCGATAATCATATGATTCCCAGATCGGGTGGAGCATTGTCAAGAGGCGTCCCTTAATAACCCTTTCTTACAGATAGAAATATGTTGTTGACAGAATCATCCTTTCTCTCAATATTGAAAATTCATATTCAATTACGTGTTTCATAAACACAAGAATCTCATTATCGTATTCATAATATTTATTGTTAAGGCAAGAAACGAACCCCTATTCTAGATTTTCTAGAGCACGCCTTATATTGATTTAAGTTCACCTAAATCTATCATCGCATGGTAAACATAGGCATATATCTCATATATAAAATTAAATAAACAAGTAAATGTAAAGTGCAATAAAGTAAATGTGTTTGGTTATGACCCCATCCTATGTGATCTTTATCAAGCTCATGATAAAGATCAAGGTCAATCTAATATGGTGATGGAAATAAATACAACTACTTATTACATAAGTCTTCTTCTTTGTTTAGACTTCTTGTATGCCTCGTCTTCTTCTTTGTATCACCTCCATTGGATAGCCTTCTTGAGTCTTCAATTACATTACATGATTGAAAGTAAAACTAATCTAATGAACTTACAAGAATAACTCGAGTTACATTCGAGATTATGATTACAAAGATTGACGACATGCAAGTCATATTTAAAACCAAAACCAAAACCATTACACTAAGGTCGAAAGGCCATAACCATCCACCATGCTCATACAACACATAAAAGCATGTTAAAACACATAATCTAATCTTAACATATCATATTATCCATGATCTAATCATAAAAAGAAAATATGACAAAAATCAGAAAAATCAAAATTAAATCAGAAAAACAAGAATCACTGTTTAGGGGCAGTAAACGATGTCAAACGCCTTACAGATGAGTCGTTGATAGATTTAGCTATCAGTTTTGTTCAGACGCTCGTTTACCTATGGAATAGGGTATTCGTTTGCGTAAATCGGACACCAGACCCAGATTTCAGCAAATCTGCAACAGCCAATTCAGAATCCGTATCTAATATGATTCTCATAATTAGAACAAACATAAATCATGTATATATCAGTATATATACAGATTACATAATCATCTTATGATTATACAACTCACATGAATATCATATATTCAAAGCCATACATATATAAGCATATTATATCAACATCAAATCATGGCGAATCACGTACATGCTCATATATCGAAAACAGTTAAACACATAAACGAATTAAAAACTTTTCGCAAGTAGCTCTGACGCCATTGAAGGGTTTTTAGCACATAAACGCAGCGAAAACGTAAATTTAATCTTAAAAAAAACCGAAACCATCCGCAGGATCCATGCGAAAAAATAATATTTAATTCGTAGTTCAGTATGTTTACCTTAAGAAGCTTTACGTTAATGGAAAGATGGAGGTCTTTAATGGCGATCCAAAAAGGATGAACGGAGATCCTTAGCAGCTGCTCCTCAAGTGTGAAGCACTTCACCGGTATCCACCAAGAAAATGATGTAATGAAGGAGGAGGAGATGGAGAGAATTAGGGTTTTGTAAATCTTTTTGGTTGAGGCAAAAATAGGGTCTATAATAGTATATTTATAAGCAAAATTTTTAGCTCAAAATTTTCCCATAAAATATTATTATTATTAACCCTTTATTATTCTCACTAATAATTAAAACACCTTTTAATTATTAATCCTTTTTCTAAACTCTTTAGAAATAATTCTCTCACTTGATTTAATTTCCAAAAATTAAATTCTTAATTAATAATATTAAGAACCTTTTCTTAATTAATTTATAATCAATTAAATCTCATTTAATCAATTATTAAATTTGCCAACTAATTATCTATTTCATAAATAAATAATTATCAGCCATTATTAATTAATTCCTCTACTATTAAATCATTCTCTTTTATGGTGTGACCCTGTAGGTTCAATATTAAGCCGGTAGTAGAAATAAATAATAATAAAACTATTTTATCATTATTTATATAAATTATCTAATTCATTAAATATGATTAATTAATTAATCATATTTATTCTACATCGTGAGGGATACTTCTCAGCATATCGCGACTATCCGGATAATACGAATTCACTGCTTAGAATACCAAGAACCTATTCAGTGAGTAGTTACCGTACAATTAATTCCTTATACCCTGCAATGTCACGATTAAATACAAGGCATGGAACTTGTGTCAAGCCTATCTTATTTAATCACTTGCTTTCCCATTCACTATGCTTAGTTCTATTTAATGTAAATTAGAAACTCCTTTCTAATTTCATTCAGTCTGGCCAGAGATTCCTGAACTAACATAAGTGGATCAGCATTGAACATTCTCTTCCTACACTGGAAGGGGTAGATCCTTTATTGATCATACACTATCTTTGTGTACAAATTCCTATACCCAGTAGAGCCCTTATAATTGTCCCTTGAGACTAAGAACTAAACCAAAGCATAGTTCAGTGTACACAAGATGACTATGATGACCTCAAGTCTAAGGATACTTGTACAACTATCACTATGTGAACAACTGCTGACACGTGAGTGAACTCCATCAGTTGTTCAGCTGTGTGAGTCATGTTCAGTGAACTTATTCTATAATAAGCACCTACATACTAGCTATAGTGTCACCACACAAATGTTTATGAGAACAGACATCCTTCATAATGAAGTAAGCATAGTATGTACCGATCTTTATGGATTATTAATTACCAGTTAGTAATCCTACGACCAGGAACTATTTAAGTTTAGAGTTATCATCTTTTAGGTCTCATTATTATGATCTCATCACAATCCATAAAAAGCTTTACTCTAAACTGTGGTATATCTTATTTAAACATTTAAATAGATAGATCCCGTAATAAAAACAAAACAAGCCTTTTATTAATATCAATAAAATTAAAACAGATTACATAAAAGTTATTCCTAAATCTTCATACATGATTGGACTTAGGACATATCTCTTTTAGTGATGACTAGGGAAACTCTGAAAAGAGCAGAGGTCAAAGAAAAGTTCAAGGAAAATTTTCTATTTAGAACAAGTCAAGTTCTGATGCTGTGAATGTTCAAAGACTGAAGTCAAAGTGTGATAAGCAAAGTCTGATATCAAGTTCTGATATTCTGATTCAGTCAGGATCTAAAGATTCTCAGAAGTTCTTGCAAACTCGGAAATTAAAGGGGAAGCAGACTACTGTTTATTATAAAGATCCTAAAATTCAGACACTTGATGAGGAGATATCGAGAATATTATTTCTGAAACACAATCCAAGAATGGATTTAGAAACTCTCAAGGAGAAAGAAGCTAGATTTGCTGCTGAGAAGAGAAATCCTTAGTCTAAAGCTTCTGATGCAAAGAAACCTCCAAGGCCCAAGGAAAAGGGCATTGTGATCAAGGAAAAGTCAAATTCAAAGGCATATTCTATGTAAATATATTATTCCAGTAAGGCATGCTAAATGGCATTTGTGGTATACTGAATGCAGCATAGTAAGGATTTTGTGCAAATGGCATATTAGCAAATTATGCATTCAAATTATGTGCAGGCATAACATTCACAGGAATTTTTGTCATGTTAGGAAATGAAGAAGGTGCAGATATGGGTGCAGGCATAGTAAGTTTGCAATTAACAGATAAATGATTAACACTACCATATTTCACATAGATTTTTCTAGGTGCATATTTATCAGGTGTGTAGTTATTATGTTTGTTAATTCCTACTTTGCCATTCCTATTATTTTTCCTTTTTGATTCCGCTTTCACTACAAGAAAAATGTCAATAGACATCATTTTTTGGCCAATGTCTGTGTTGTGTAGCAACCGATGTTGATGTCGGTGATGTCTATTCTAGACATCGGTTAAAACCCGATATTTTTACTCAATTAGACATCGTTTCTGGAAAAAAATTGATGTCCATGAATTGTTTTTTATAAAAAATGTTAGGAATAAATAATATTATAAATAAATTACACCTATTAAAATATATTAAACATATAATGAGCTATGCTTTTTTCCACATAGACATCAAATATTTTCATTTGGTTGATGTAAAATCAGATATTAAATATCGATTTCTTTACTGAAAGGTGATGTCTATATTGACACATAGACATCATTGTTTTCTCAAACAAAGTCATGTCTATGTTCATTTTAGACTTGAACATGTTAGTCTTTTACATTAGCTTTTTAGGAAAAAGCGATGTACATCAACTTTTTTGACATCAATTTTTCTTCACTAAAAGTGACGTCAATTACCTTTAAGACATCAATATTTATATATTAAAAGTAATGTACAATAATTTTTTTGACATGAGTATTTATTCATTAAAAGTGATGTATAATTATTTTTAGACATTGGTATTTATTCATTAAAAGTATTTAAACAATAAACTAACTAAACACTCATATTCAGCAACACAAGTATCTAGTTTTATTACATAAATAGTTGCGTAATAGTAAACATTGAGAATATTCCCTATAAGACTGTCTAGATAAATTCAAGAGAAGCGTGAGTGCTAAAATGAAGCATCGCATCATCTTTAACTTCTATTTTCTCCAATCTGTCATTCAATTGCTTGATTGACAGATGCCCTACATTGACTCTCTTGTTCTGTTTCACTTGAATTGTTTCTCCTGGAACAAAATTCTTGGAAACTGATATATATTTCTCATTTCACTTAGCTAGCTGGGATTGGCTAACTGGCTTTCTTTCACTCAACGGATGTGGTTCCTTGTCTTTCGACGGATAATTCTTGTGATCATTCGATGGATAACATTCATCATCCGTCGAATCCACATCCGTTAAAAGTCCTTCTACCAAGTTGGAATTCAGTTTCTCCGTGCTCTTTTTCCAGGCTTCATCACAAAAGGATTTTATACCTTAAACTTTAGTAATTTGAGCATGGACATCTCTAGATGATTTCCATGCATTAATTACTTCATGTTCTCATTCAAGTTACTTTTTTAAAATATCCTCTTTCTTTAAGTCAGTTAGTCCATCTTTGGCAATCTTGCACTCCATCTTCAGTTTTTCAAACTCAACAAATTGAGTTTCTAACACATTGTTTCTTTCACTAAAATAAATATTGTTCTCATTAATTTTAGTGTTTTCTTTTGTGAGAGATTTGAGTGTAACACGCAGATGATATAATTCAGTAGACATATCATTTATAGCATCATTACACTCAGCTTTATATAGATGTGCTAGATTAGTGGTTATTACCTGATTACTGGATGAACTTACTTCTGTTTCATCTTATTTGGCCATAAGTGCTAGATTGACATAGTTTGTATCCTTATCCTCATCTAATCCATCAGCAGCCCAGTCATTTTCCTGAGTTAGAAAAGCCCTTTCCTTTTGTTTTAGCAACTCAAAGTACTTCATTTTGTAATCTACAGGCTCAAATTTCTTTCTATCAGAATTAGACTTTCTGCATTCAATTGCAAAATGACCACTCAAGCCACACTTGAAATAATTAAATTTTGACTTATAAACCATATTTCTGTTTGGCTTGGATGCTCCAAAATTCTTCATGAATTTGAGCTTGGCAAACTTCTGGATGTTCATCTATGTCATCTGTTACGTACTGATTCTCAATGATCAGGAGAAGTTCAAGATCTGGTTGTTCGGGTGTCATCAGTATTTGATGTGTCATCAGGATTTGACAAATCATCAGCATTTGGATGTCATCAGTATCTGGAGACAGTCAGCTTAGAATATTTGTTCTGTTCCTTATATTGTGGAATAAATATCTCTTACGTCTAAGTGATAGGACTTTATATATTCAGTTGAAGATATGTATCAGTTTTGGTTATCTTTTGATAATGCATATCCTAGATTGTTTAGTTGTAGATGTGTATTATATGAACACACTTTAGATCATCAGATAGTGATTTAACTTGAGCATCATACGACCTAGCAGCTCTCAAAAACATTAGTATTTCTTGAGAGAATTTTATAATAGTTTTTATCAGAATATAAAAAGCTGTTATAACCTCTGGCTTCGTGCCTTTCTTGGCCTTTCACCAACAGGTGGCCTCTCTCTTAGGGGGGTAAGTGACAAAACAGTCTTTTATGCTTCGTCAATCATTTAGAATCTCAAATGATTCCTATATTTCCTTTAGCCAGGCTCTTGCCTCGACTGGGTCAACCTGTTCCTTAGAACTCTGAGAGCTTAGTGACTTAAAGGTCATGAAAGAATTTCCTACCGCATTGTTTCCTTAAGGTGGTGGTTGGGAATAAAAGTATAAATTTTGTTTAGGCAGGTCCATGAATTGCCCCATAGTAATACCGTCCTAGTTCTCCCTATCTTGCTCGACTTCTGTTTTCTCAGTAAGAAATATTTTCTCCTCCTCCCCAAAATCGGGGTCATCCTACATGTTTTAAATCCTCATTTTTCACTTCATTATGTTATGGGTTCCTTCTATCTTGATGGCGACCTCCCTGACTATCGCATTCAGGGTTTGCCCTAAATCTTATTCCTCGAATTATGACTTTCATCTAAGATCCAGTCCTTAAGCTCTTAAACGTTTGGAACCCAAATTCTGTAGGAATACCTCGTTATTCCCTTATCATCTTTCTTGGTATTAATCTCTTCTCCAGTCATTAACTCTCTGCCTTCATTCATCACTTTTTCTTGGCACAATATAATCTTTTCCAATAACTCTGGCTACATCGAGATCTCAAACAGCTTTTCAGTTCCGGCTCCGGTTACCTTTACTTCTATTTCCATTCTCTCGAAATCTCTTATCAACTCTCCCAAAGAAATTTTCATCTTGAGTCTATCCTTTATACTAAGGGCATTAGCCACCATTTTGGCTTTCCCTAGATAATAAAGAATCTCATAATCGTAATCCTTGATTAGCTCTAACCACCTCCTCTGGCGCATGTTGAGCTCTTTCTGCGTGAAAATGCACTAGAGCACTTATGGCTTGTGTAAATCTCGCACTTCTCTCCGTACAAGTAGTGCCTTCAATCTTTAGGGCAAAACTATTGCCACGAGCCCAAGCTCATGGGTGGGGATATCAAATTTTATATTCCCTTAATTATCTTGATGCATACGCAATTACCTGGTTGTGCTGTATAAGAAGCACCCTAATTCCTTATGCGAAGCGTCACTACACATCACAAAATCTCCTTTTCCATCCGGCTATGCCATCATAGGGGCCGTCGCCAATCTTTGCTTCAGTTCTTAAAAGTTGTTCTCGTATTTCTCTGTCCATTCGAACTTCTCAGTCTTACGAGTAGCCGCGTTAAAGGGGCTACTATCTTTACAAACTTGAACGAACCTCCGGTAGTGACCGGCCAATCCTACCTCTGGTAGTCGCTCTAACCATGGTTATCAATTCCTCAGCGACCATCTCTTCAGTCTTGTTAGGATCCTCCACGAGATCCTTCTCAGCAACAATCCCTTCTGGGATAACATCCCCAACCGCTACATCCTCAATATTAACATCATCCGGTCCCGCGTTAGGACGCTCTATCGGATCCACAATCTGATCTCCAATAAGTAATAAAACATCATCGCGTTGTTGCTCCTCAACCTCAGGGTTCGGAGTCCCGCTACCATATACGATAACGAACTACGCTTCTATCACATTATTTATAAGGGTTCCCATAAGGGTTTTAACTGTCAGTACTACGTTAGGTATTCCGACTATGAACTTGGAAAGAGTTCTTATTATCTTAGTGATCTTATTATTTTAACATTACATCATCTCTGAGGTTTATAACGCTTAGCTCTGATACCATTTCTGTAACACCCCCAGATCCGGGGTCGGGGATTCGGGTCGTCACGGTCTTTCTTTCCACAATATCACTTAACTTAATTAATAATAAATAACCTCATGTTGTGACCCCACACTAACACACACTACAACACGTTATAGTCTCAGAGATGAAATTGAAATAAGTACAAGTCGTTGAATCCATAATTTAAAAGTTATTACAACCCAAAATGATTACTTGATAAGTTTACAGTTAATTGCCATTATCTGCCACAAGTTATAATTGTACATAATTGATTCCCAAAAGTAGAATGCCTGATCTACAAATAGATCTACCTCTGCACCTATAGCAGCTACGATATCAACGGGAAGACGCGGGACGCTTCCCACGCGCTTGCGCTGGGTCTGCTTGAGTCTGGCCATCTTTCCTAACTGTTGTTGTGTGATGAAGAAATGAAGCAAGAGTGAGCATTACAGCTCGTAAGATAATATATAGTGTAAACAATAATGCAAGTATCTAAATAGATAACTTACTAGAACCCTTTATCAAGTGTAAGGTAATTACTTACTGGATATAAGCTTAAAGGAAGATGAAGTTACCAATTACTTCACTATACTTATACCATTTTAGAAATCTACTTGAACTACCACTGTTCAAAGTATAATAAGTTTTCGAAGTTCATCACATAGATGAGACCACAAGTTAAGACTTGAATAGATTAAATCTTTGAAATATTATTGAATGAAATGAAGTTACGAGATACTTCATTAAGTCCCGATATATATATCCACATATATATCTCTTATACATTTCCTGGAAACCTCTGTCATGTAAAGTATGAATAGAGTTTGCAATATCCAATGAATTTTGGAAAGGAGAAAACCTTGGCATAAACCTGATATCTTGCTGATCAGGAAAAGATACCAATAAGTAACTTTTTCTACTAGTAGATGGACGAATTCCCCACTGGTCATCACCCTCGCCGCAATAGGACCTTATGCTGGACTGCCACTCAGCCACTTACACATTTGATAGACTCCCACTGAGCCACTTACACTTTCATGGACGCCCACTGATCCCATGTTGCTTATACCGACTCAATAGATGGACTTACTTCCCGAACGTTGGGTAAGTAATCAATTCATTTATCAAAACAGCAACCTTGTTGCGAATATAAAATACACCACAGAGCCGGATCCCTCAGGTTTTGAGCGAGTATTTAAATCCCCTTTGAAAGGAAGATCTTAAATATAAAAATGAGTTTTGGGATCCGCTCTAACTTTTAAAATCATTTTGAAGACTCGAAAACATTTTTACGAATGTTTGGAGTAATGCTGATTTAATGAAATAAATCCGTCCCGATATATTAGAAAATATCTGAATATTATTATTTAAATAATATTCCCATAAGGATAATCTTTATATAAATAATTTGAAGTAGAAGTTTTAAAACTCATACTTGAAAGGAATAATAAATAACCAAAGGTATACTTATACGAAGTACGATCTTTATTTGAATAATCGAAAATAAGTTTGATTATCGAAACATTAATCTTTAATAAAATAAAAAATATTATTTAGTAAATAAGCGGAGTCATTAGTCCTCGAATGAATATTCAAAATAATATTCATTAAATAGAATAAACAGAGTCATAAGTCCTCGAATGAATATTCAAGATAATATTCATTAAAGAAAATAAACAGAGTCATAAGTCCTCGAATGAATATTCAAAGTAATATTCATTAATAAAAATAAAGTTATCGAATAAACCTTATTCGATTAATAGTTTTGAAAACTATATCTATATATATATAAATATATATAATATACTCGGGAACATCGACTCCCGGTTTTAGAAAATGTTCGCCTTTGGGTCCCCTATACTAAGGGTATACGCAACTACTGCTTATCTCTAGCATAGGTATTATGCAGTTTATAAGCAATTGAATCAACAATTAGATATCAAGATTACAAAACAGACATGCATATATACCATATCAGCATGCTCCAATATATCGCAAGATTTGCTAATAACAATCATGCACTTATCACAAGATAATGCATATACATATATACATCACAACAACAGTATAACGGGTAGGATATTTGCCTAAGCGACTGGGGGTGGTAAAAGGCTTGGGACGAGTCTGGTAACCTATAAACAACATATAGGTTGGAATTAACCAAAGTTGCTTAAGAAACTATACTTTAACCAATTAGACCCTAACGTTCGCTTTTGCGCTTAACGATTCACTTAAGTCGCTCGAGTACCCTCGGCTCCACCATTATTAATAAATTAACCATTAAGGGTTTTAAGGAGATTCTTTCGTGAGTACCCTACCAACTGCCTAATCTACTTTACATAATTGTTTTATACTCCAATTAGTCATTTAAGGGCCTTACCCAAGGTTTCAAAGTAAGGCGAGGGATAATGGTTCGTTCGCGAAACGCCGTTACTTAAAACGGTCGTTTCTCCTAAACCGTACATCGGATTCAAGCGAACCACATATCAAAACGAATCTCGTAACATGAACTATCTAAACATGGTAATGGTCAGTTCATGGAAGTGAGTGTTCGGGTGAAAAAGTTAAGCACAAAACAGTCTAAGGAAAATTGGGCATTATGACGGCTATAACTTAGAAATTCCCAAATTTTTTACCAAATCAATTCAACATCAAACCACCACCAATCAACACCATTCCACCATCATTCAAACACAATATAAGATCATTTAACTATAACTAAAGATCTCAACTTATTCCTCTAAACCAAGTCAAAATATGATCAAGAACATCAAATCCAACAAGTATCACTCCTAACTCCAAAATCAACAAAACCACTTACTAAACAAAGCTCTAAACATGAGTACACACCCATTACACTAACCCATCATCTAAACATTATGAAATCCAAACCAACAAAACTAAAGACTAAGGGTTTGAGAAGTTATACCTTCCTTGGAGAGTGGAGAATCACTTAGGAAGCCTTAAATAAGCACTAACTATCTCTACTAAGCTTGGATCTTGAAGAAAACATAAGAAAACACAAAGTTAGTTTCTTGAAAACACTATTCACTAAGAACTTTGATGAATTGATTAGCTATGTTAAATATGGAATCTTGAGCTTAAACTTATGGCTTATCTAAGTTATGAATTATGGAAGCTAAAGAAACAAACCTCTTGAATTATGATTAAGTGGAGCTTGGGTTTTGGAATTTTCTTCCTTGCTTTTCTTCAAAAAGCCGAGGCAAAAAGATGGGGGAAGAAGAAAATGTGTTTGTTTTGATTGCTTTTGATTTTTGTGATTAATTGAATTGTTACCATGGTAAATTTTGTGTGGCTTATAATCAACCAACAATTCCTTCCCATTGTGTCATGCTTATGTCATCCTCTTATGTCATCTTCCCACACTTGTCTTCCTCTTCTGGTGTGATGACATCACCATCACTAACCTCTTTGATTAACTCCTAATTACTTGGCCAATGATCGCTGATCTGTTATACGGTTCGCTTAACTTTCGTTTTCGTTTATCATTTGAGGGATCATACCCGAGATCTTATTACTTGGGTTCCCTTAACCTTTCTCAATACATTATATTCCTTTTATGATCCTCTCTTATAATCCTTGAATTTAAATCCTTTTTAATCCTGTTACCTTATACTCAATTCTTTCGGCATCTGGTGGATTTTCGGGAAAAATCAAAGTGTTCGAATTTGGATTCTGACGATCTTTACATACACTTATAAACCATATAGAGTACTAAAAAGATCTCAGAATAACAATAAAAGAATCTCTACAAAGTGAGACATGAAAAGTTTTCTTATTCAGCATAATCAGCAAAATCACTATTCATAAGGGTTACAAAAAGTTCAAAATTTTTGGGGTTATTACACTTCTCATACGGAATTAAATTAGTAGTCTCCTTAGTACACAAAGTACTGGATCTCTACCCCTCCCATGTCCTTTGAGAATCCTATCATATACTTGGAATTCAAACTATATCGAAGTTCCCCAAGCATTTTGTTTGTTGATAGGCACATCTCATCTTATATATATGTACTTCCTAGAATTTTCGGAGGAAGTACTAAGATAATGCGAGTTGAACGTTGTCAACAGATTAATATTTAAGGGGGAGTTTCTTTTGACACTATAGTCAAAATATTTAAAATACGTCGAGATAATATTTTTCGACAATCCGAAAGTATCAGAATGATTTTCTGAAACTCAGATAATATTTTAAAATAGATTTTATGATTTTTAAAATATATTTAACCATTTAATAAATATTTAAATATTAATTATTAAATAATTAAACCTCTAATAATTCTATTATAAAAGAATATTTGAAATAATATTTCTCAATTAATTTATGTTTAAGTATTTAAATTAAACTTTAAGTGAATATTAAACTGTGACGGACCCACAATACTAACTAGCGGAAATATGCATAATATAGATTAAACAGTAAGAACTACAAAAGATAGAATATTAGAGCTACAACCCTTAACCACAATCCCCGAATCCATATGAATGAGTTTTAACAACATCTAACTAACATCTTAATTATTACAGACCAAAAATATTTAAAGCCAAATTACTACACAAGTTTTAAACCCAAGGTTTACAACCCTTAGGGAACTACTAGTCCCTACCTGCTCCAACATCTAACGGTCGGCATACCCCGAGTCCCCAGAAGTCTTACGCGCGGTTTGCTTGAGACGAACCATCTTCGGGTTTCACTGAAGGGATAACATCGATAACAATATTAATGAGCAAAACACTCAGCAAGTGAATAATAAGGTACAATAGTTCATCATATGCTTCAATAAAACAATAACAAAAGGTAAATAAACAATATGAAATTTCAAGTAAATGTTCAAGATTTTAATAAGTTAATGGAATTGAAATCACACAGCGCTATGAGCAATGAGTGGTGATCAGCACACATCAAAGCTCCGAACCACATAATAAGTGATTCACTACTATTGAGGATCCTCGGCACACATTGGCCATATAAAACCATCAGGCTCCCCGCTACTGAGGTTTTAAAACTATAACAGTGACTGGCGCCTCAGTCTCATCATATCATTCAATTCCTTTATAAATAATTCATTTCAGATTAAAAGAGTTCTTGGTCAAGGACAATATAACAAGGGTTGGTATTGACAAAGTTCAAATAGGAGGATGATATTAGTGTTTGGGTTTCCAAAGGAAATGAATTTAATGTATGAGGGTTTTAGGTTTCACTGGATATATATTAAGGAACTATTTGTATGGTATTCACAGGGATACGAGGTAATATGTGATGAATAGGGGGTCATTCAAGTATAGAAGCGATTAACTAAGTTCAAGATCCAATCATTGAGTGATGTCAGGGACTAATCAATATTATTAAATGATAGTCAAGCATTCACAGGGTATTCAATCACAAGAAATGGAATTATAAAGATAAGATGAGAGTTCACTTTCCTGAACTACGCTTACTGAGTACTTGAATGGAATCGTCTATGGGTTCCTTTCCTGGCCTCCTACTTGAACCTACAATAATTGTACTCTTATCAATAACACTTGCTAACTAACCCTCCGCGTATAATTATATATGAAAATATATATATATATATACACACACATGTATATATGCAGGCTTATTTAGATACAAGTAGCATATGCATCAAAGAAATCACATAACACATAATCATGGCAATATAATATTTAGTTAATAGTACATACTTATACTCTATACACTATTTCAGATTCTTATGCACATGACCAAGTAACACACAAAAATTATGATTAATACTATTTCTCTTCTCTTACAGGCCTCAACTTATCCCAAAAATAGTAAGGCACACTTAGGCCTCACTCACAATGACTCACAAAACTAATGCATACTCTAAACTCTTCACGGATGCACGCCTTAGCACCACTTGTGTGCCTCGGCTCAAATATACATTTATAACTTGGGCCTTCACTCCAAACTAACTCTATGGTGTTCCTAAGACTTTAAACTAACTCTCAAAGTTGTAATAACTCAAAAACCTCACTCAGGCCTCCCTAGGCCTTAAGTAGAAGTTGACACAAATTTGCCTTCCCTGCTTACCAATATGCCTTGTTTTTACTAACTTAAAACTCACTTAAATTGTTCAATTATTGATTTTAATGACTTTTTAAGCTTCCTAAGACTTCATTATACTATTATAAACCAAGTCTCAATGAATGTCTATCCTAAAACATGGTTATAATGGGTCAAATATGGACTTGTACCAAATCTGCCCTGTTCTGAGTTCCTCTCGGTTTTGTGCATGTGCACCTAACCAAATGCATGATTTTATCCAATCTAAAGCTTCTGGACTCAAGTACATACCAATTACTAACTCCACTGAACTTGGGTCTAACAAGGCCTCACCAATGCATACATAAAATGACCTAAACTTCTAGTGCTAAATTATGTCCAAATAGGACTAATGCATCCCTTTCACCTTAACTCCCTTATTAACCACCAAAACCAAAGAACAAACCAACAACCAAGCCTAATATCATGATAACACCTACTGACCTATAGTGCACAAGTTTGATTTTTATTTTATTTACCATTATTACCAATTACCAAAGGGTCAAGAGAGGCAACTAGCTAGACAACTTCATATCTCTAAGTTCTAAGCATAATTCAAATTATACACTTAGGTTAAGCACTTGATACCTACTGATTTTTATCTCTTTTAATCATGACATATTTAAACTATCAATTTAACATATAATTCATGGCATGAACCTCATAAAAATCAAGTATCAAAGCTCATAGCAAGCAAGTATGGATTCCTAGTCTAAAATCACTTGTAAATCAACATGCAAGGGTTAATTTAATCATGCAAGGGCTATAACTAACATGCAAGTCTTCAATATTAATATACTTGAAAAAAACATAGCATTCAAGAGTTTAAACATTATAATTCATCATTTTTAGAAGCAAAAATGTTTTATAAACAACATGCAAAGTCATTTTCATAGAAATTTCTAAAGAACAATCCATATACATTCGGCTCTTTTAATAAATCATTGCCAAATGCTATGAACAAGATTATGACTTAGAAAGTTGAAGTAAAAATACTTCTCCAAGACCATATCAAGTCCATATCTTTAAGACCTTATGATTTTAGTCCTTAAATCCATGAGAATTCAAGGCCTAAATCTTGGCTACAAGAACACATCAACACATAATAAAACATACCTTTTATTAGACAAATTTTCCATGTATAAATATGGGAATATGAGTGAATTAGCTCATCGATCAAAGTGTTTGAGAAAATAAAAAAAATGAAAGAAGAGGGGGAGGGGGTGGCTTCGGCCGAATGGAGAGAAAGGAGAGGGGAGAGAGTGAAGTGTGTGTGCAAAATGAGAGAGTAAGCTTGTGTTTTTGGTTTTTGATTTGTTAAAGTGGTAGTGGAATTGAGAAATGACCTATATGCCCTTCCTACAAGCTTAATCCATTTTGCATGCAAGGGTAGATGAGTACTTTACTTGGTTAAAGTGAGTTAGTTGGGTTGGAAATGACGGTCTTATCCTTGGTCTCTATTATAAGGGATTTTGCATACAAGGGTACATTAGTAATCTAGTAATCATTTTTCTAGAATTAAAATATGCTTAAAAATAATGAATTTTAATAAACAAAGTAAAATTCCATAAATCACAAAAATTATACCATAAATTACTTTAAGATTTTAGAAGTTTTATAAGAGTATTTTCAAGAAATTTGAATAAAAATAATTTTTTAAAAGAATTTTCTTTATAATAATACTTCTATAACAAACCATATAAAAATACAATTTAATTAGATTTTAATGCAAAAAAAGTTTTAAAATATAATCTAGCATTATACCAATTTATCTTAATCGTCTAAGCACAGAATTTCCATATCTAAATATTTGTACGAAGATTCGAATCATCACGAAAGAAAATATATTCGTATTTACTTAATTCACATAATCACTGGAAAGCAATATTTAGAAACTTATGTACTCACAATAATACACAGTAATGCCATAACATAGATTTTATAATATCATAATATTTAAAGGCATTACAACCTTCCCCCTTAAAGGATCCTGTCCCCAGAATCTAAGCAAAAAGATGAGGATACTTATCTAACATATCACTTTCTAATTCCCATGTTGACTCTTCAACTTTGGGATTCCTCCACAAAACTTTAACTAAAGGAACTATCTTATTCCTTAACACTTTATCCTTTCTATCTAGAATGTTAACTGGTTGCGCGACATAAGACAAATCTGGCTCAATCTCCACTGGTTCATTCTCTATGATACATTTGGTGTCGGGGTTGAACTTCTTAAGCAATGATACGTGAAAAACGTTGTGGATGTGCTGCATTTGAGGTGGTAAGGCCAATTCGTATGCCACTTTTCCAACTTTACCCAAAATCTCAAAAGGTCCGACAAATCTTGGACTCAACTTTCCCTTTTTGCCAAATCTAGTGATCCCTTTCCAGGGCGACACCTTCAACATGACAGCTTCTCCTATTTCGTATTCTACATTCTTTCTATGTTGGTCAGTATACTTCCTTTATCTATCTTGAGCCGCGATCAATCGATTCTGAATCACATCTACCGCTTCTTTCGTCTGTTGAATCAATTTAGAGCCAACTATTTTTCATTCTCCAACTTCATCCCAACATATCGGCCATCTACAGTTTCTTCCATAGAGGGCTTCGTACGGAGGTATTCCAATACTGGCATGATAGCTATTGTTATATAAAAACTCCACTAATGGTAGGTGATCGTCCCAATTTCCTTTAAATTCTAAGGCACAAGATCTCAACACGTCTTCTATGGTTTGAATCATACGCTCACTTTGTCCATCTGTTTGCGGGTGATAGGCAGTACGCATTTTGAGTCGAGTTCCTAAATGTACTTAAAATTGCTTCCAAAATCTAGAGTTGAAACGGGGGTCTCTATCTGACATAATAGACACTGGAACGCCATGACGAGTGATAATCTCCTTTAGGTACATATGAACCAACTTGTCCATCGAGAATCTCTCGTTAATCGGTAGAAAATGAGCAGACTTAGTCAATCGATCGATTATTACCCAAATAGCATCATGGTTAGATCTGGTCCTAGGTAATCCACTATAAAATCCATTATGATATGCTCCCATTTCCATTCTGGTATTTCTAAGGGTTGAATTAGTCCACTTTGTCTCTGATGTTCGGCTTTTACCCTTTAACACGTGTAACACTTACTGATCCATTGCGCAATCTCTTTCTTCATGTCTGGCCATCAAAAATTTTGTTTCAAATCTTGGTACATTTTTGTACTTCCTGGGTGAATAGAGAATTCTGAGTTGTGAGCATCCTTCAAAATCTCATTCTTCAATTCCTCCACATTCGGTATCCAAATCCTTGATGAGAATCTTAAAATTCCTTGGTTGTTTTATTGAGTACAAATCTCTTCTCCGGTCAACTCATTCATTCTTTGATTCATCATTTCTTCTTGACAATTCCTAATCCTTTCTAACAACTCTGATTGAAAAGTCATCGCACAGATCATCCCAGTTGGTGTAGTTGGAGCTCGAATTTCAATTTTCATCTTCTCAAATTCCTTTGATAACTCTTGGGCCATAGTCAACATATCCAGTCTCTCCTTGTGACTTAAAGCATCCTCTACTACATTCACTTTCCTGGGATGATAATTGATTGTGCAATCGTAGTCCTTAATCAACTCTAACCATCTTCATTGCATCATATTTAATTCCTTCTGAGTGAAAATATACTTCAGGCTCTTGTGATCCGTATATATATCACATTTCTCTCCATATAGATAATATCTCCACAGCTTTAAGGCAAATACAATTGCAGTCAGTTCCAAGTCGTGAGTTGGGTACCTTTGTTCATGAGGCTTAAGTTGTCTTGACGCGTAGGCTATCACCTTCCCGTGTTGCATTGAAACACAACCCAATCCTTTGTGTGATGCATCACTGAATATCACAAAGTCTCCTTGATCATCTGGCAAGGATAATACTGGAGCAATAACTAACTTCTGCTTCAATTCCTGAAAACTCTTTTCACACTTCTCAGTCCATTCAAACTTCTCATTCATTCGGGTTAACTTCATCAATGGTACCGCAATCTTAGAAAAATCCTTCAAAAATCTTCGATAATATCCGGCTAATCCCAAGAAACTTTTAACTTCAGTCGGGGTCTTCGGCCTCTCCCAGTTTATTACAGCTTCTATCTTTGCTGGATCAACTCAAATCCCTTCACTACTGACAATGTGTCCTAGAAATTGAACTTCTCGCAACCAAAATTCACACTTCAAAAATTTTGCATACAACTTCTCTTTTCTTAAGGTCTCCAAAGCAATTCTCAAGTGTTCAACATGATCTTCCTCGGTCTACGAATATATTAGAATGTTGTCAATGAACACGATGACAAAATTATCCAAATGCTCCTTGAATACTATATTTATCAAATCCATAAAGGCGACTGGCGCATTTGTCAATCCAAATGCCATAATTAGAAACTCGTAATGTCCGTATCTGGTTCTGAAAGCAGTCTTTGGTATGTCTTCCGGCTTAATCTTCAACTGATGATATCCCGATCGCAAGTCAATCTTTGAGAGATAAGTCACTCCTTTAAGTTGATCAAACAAGTCATCAATACGAGGTAACGGGTACCTATTCTTGATGGTCAATTTGTTCAACTCTCTATAGTCAATGTACAATCTCATACTTCCGTCCTTCTTTTTTATAAACAAAACTGGAGCACCCCATGGAGATACACTCGACCTTTATCCAATAATTATTTTAGTTGCTTGGCCAATTCCTTCATTTCTGCTGGTGCCATATGATAAGGTGCCTTCTATACAGGTTCCACGCCGGGCGCTAAGTCGATAGAAAATTCGATTTGACGGTCAGGCGGCAATCCTGGAAGTTCGTCCGGAAATATATCAGGAAATTCACTAACTATCGGAATACTTCCTATATTTGGCGTCTCCTTAGATCTATCAATTACATGAGCCAAATACCCTTCACACCCTTGTCTTAACAATCTTTTAGCTTGAATCATTGTCAGAAATGCATTAACTTGTTTCTGTCCTTTAAACTCTACTTTCTTTCCTTGAGGGTTCTTAAGAATCACTTTCTTTTTCTTAAAATCTATCTGAGCACCATGCTCTTCTAACCAATCCATTCCCAATATAACGTCAAGTTCTCCTAGTTGAAAAGGTATGAGGGAAGCAGGGAAACTATAGCCTGAAATCTCTACTCTACACCGAGGGCAAACACCTTTAACATATACTCGCTCTTGATTAGCCAAAATGATTGATAAGGGTTCAACTAACAGTTCAATTTCATAATTCAACTTTCCAATAAAAGATTCAGATATGAAAAATCTAGTAGCTCCGGAATCAAATAGCACTTTAGCATTGATGTTGTTGACAAAAAGCATACCTGCCACAACTTCAGAACTCTGAACAACATCCTTGATGTTCATGTTGAATGTCCGGGCCTGAGCAGGATAGGAGGGAGGAAACACTGGAGTTGCAGATTCAGAAGGTTAATTTGAAGGAAGTTAAAGAATTGGGACAGAAGATGTCATTGCTTGATTGAAAGGAGCAGCCGTCAATTGCATCAACTTGTTGTTTCCAGGGGCCTTGCAATCCCTCGACATGTGACCATTCTTTCCACACTTAAAGCATGTAACAGAAGGCTTTAGGTTTTGGAACTCATTTACATAATGACCTTTCGTATTGCACTTGTAACAGACGATGTCAGCCTTATTGCAGTTACCCGTGTGTCTCTTGTTGCAGAATTTACACTCCGGATTTGTTGCTTGCTGGAATCTCTGCCCTTGAATCCTATTCCTCTGACTCTTATTATCACCTTTCTTAAAGATTCGGGGTCCTCCTTGGTTCTGGAATCCAAACTTCTTGAAATTCTTTCCACTTTGGCTTCCTTGAGTCGATCCTTCTCCACTACTTCCAAACTTGCTTTTCTTACTCTCTTTCTCCTTCGAGTTTCGGTCACTTTCTCCTTCGATGACCATCGCCTTTTGGACCACTTCAGCATATGTGGCCAATTCAAAAGCATCCACTCTGCTTCGTAGCCAAGGCTTCAATCCTTGTTGAAATCTCTTCGCTCTCTGCTCATCCGTGTCCACGTAATCTCCAACAAACCTAGCCAATTCGGTGAATTTCTTCTCGTACTCTCCCACAGTCATTCCTTTTTGCTTCAATTCAAAGAACTTAAATTCCATTTGAGTCTGCATATACCTCAGGAAATACTTGTCTAAGAAAATCTTCTTGAATCTATCCCAAGAAATAACTTCTTCCTCTTCTAGAGCACGGGCTGACTTCCACCAATAGTTCGCTTCGCCTTTCAGAAAATAAGACGCATAATCGACCTTCGTTTCTTCCCTAACAACAGCTAGCGTGAAAGCTTTCTCCATCTCTTTAAGGCAAGATTGAGCTTCTACAGGGTCTTGAGTTCCACAAAACTCTGGTGATTTCACAGCTTGGAATGATTTGAAAGTTGTAGGGGTTGGTGGTGGTAGAGGTGGTTGTTGAAGTTGTTGCTGAAGAAGTTGTTGTTGTTGAGCAAGGGTAACAAATTGTTAGTGAAGTATTTGCATAAGTTGAGCCAAGTTGGGTGGTGGATCTTCATGATTCCTGGTGTTGGTGTTGCGGGCTCTACGAGGAGGCATGATTCTGAATGTAGACAAGAAAGGTTTTTTCACAGTTCAATATTTGCATAGACAAGTTATAGCAAGGGTAAATATTAAGCACTGAGATTTTATTCAAAAGATATCTTAGGTAAAGATTAGACATGATCTAGTTTTAAAGAGGTCAACATAATTTAATCAACAATTTTTATCTAAGCAAGTATATAGCATGGTAATGAGATGGCAATATCATAGAGATAATCAAAGTGCGAATTTAATATTAGTTCGAATGAAAAGTGCGAAATATAGTACAAACAGGAAAAAAAGTGCAAATAAAGTCTTCCCGAAATAATCCGGGTACAAGGTACAAATGGAAATCAAAGTACTAATCAACAACAATGCTGGAGATAGGTAGACTATATGATAGTCTAAGAGGATGGTGGTGGGGGAACAGGGGCACGGAGATGGCTAATCACTCGGCGGAGCTCGTCAGTAATGGCGGTAAGAGCAATGTGACTCTCTCTCTCTCAGGGTGTGGAATAATCATTGCCAATCGGTCCTCAGCCATCTGGATGATCTCCTCAAGTCTGGCTATAAGTCGGGGTCGGTTGGGCTCGTCATCAAATTTCTCGCGGTACAACTGGTCCACCCTACGCCGAAGATTCGCGTAGTCTGACTATAACAGTGACTGGCGCCTCAGTCTCATCATATCATTCAATTCGTTTTTTTAATAAGTCATTTCAAATTAAAAGGGTTCTTTATCAAGGACAATATAACAAGGGTTGGTATTGACAAAGTTCAAATGAGAGGATGATATTAGTGTTTGGGTTTCCAAAGGAAATGAATCTAATGTATGAGGGTTTTAGGTTTCACTGGATATATATTAAGGAACTATTTGTATGGTATTCACAGGGATACGAGGTAATATGTGATGAAAAGGGGGTCAATTTAAGTATGGAAGCGATTAACTAAGTTCAAGATCCAATCATTGAGTGATGTCAGGGACTAATTAATATTATTAAACTATAGTCAAGCATTCAAAGGGTATTCAATCATAAGAAATGGAATTATAAAGATAAGTTGAGAGTTTACTTTCCTGAACTACGCTTACTGATTAGTTGAATGGAATCGTCTATGGGCTCCTTTCCTGGACTCCTACTTGAACCTACAATAATGGTACTCTTATCAATAACATTTGCTAACTACCCCTCCGCGTATAATTATATATGCAAATATATATATATATATACATGTATATGTGTAGTCTTATTTAGATACAAGTAGCATATGCATCAAAGAAATCACATAACACATAATCATGGCAATATAACATTTAGTTAATAGTACATACTTATACTCTATACACTATTTCAGATTCATATGCACATGACCAAGTAACACACAAAAATTATGATTAATACTATTACTCTTCTTTTACAGACCTCAACTTATCCCAAAAATAGTAAGGCACATTTATGCCTCACTCACAATGACTCACAAAACTAATGCATACTCTAAACTCTTCACGGATGCACGCCTTGGCACCACTTGTGTGCCTTGGCTCAAATATACATTTCTACCTTGGGTCTTCACTCCAAACCAACTCTCTGGTGTTCCTAAGACTCTAAAATCACTCTCAAAGTTGGAATGACTCAAAAACCTCACTCAGGCCTCCCTAGTCCTTAAGTAGAAGTTGACACAAATCTGTCTTCCCTGCTTACAAACCTGCCTTATTTTTACCAACTTAAAACTCACTTAAATTATTCAATTATTGATTTTAATGACTTTTTAAGCTTCCTAAGACTTCATTATACTGTTGTAAACCAATTCCCAATGAATGTCTATCCTAAAATATGGTTATAATTGGTCAAATATGGACTTCTACCAAATCTGCCATGTTCTCAGTTCCTCTCGGTTTTGTGCTTGTGCACCTAACCAAATGCATGATTTTATCCAATCTAAAGCTTTTGGACTCAAGTACATACCAAGTCCTACCTCCACTGAACTTGGGTCTAAGAAGGCCTCACCAATGCATACCTAAAATGACCTAAACTTTTAGTGCTAAATTATGTCCAAATAGGACTAATTCATCCCTTCCACCTTAACTCCCTTCTTAACCACCAAAACCAAAGAACAAACCAACAACCAAGCCTAATATCATGCTAACACCTACTGACCTATAGTGCACAAGGTTGATTTTCATTTTATTTACCATTATTACCAATTATCAAGGGGTCAAGAGAGGCAACTAGCTAGACAACTTCATATCTCTAAGTTCTAAGCATAATTCGAATTATACACTTAGGTTAAGCACTTGATACCTACTGATTTTTATCTCTTTTAATCATGACATATTTAAACTATCAATTTAACACATAATTCGTGGCATGAACCTCATAAAAATCAAGTATCAAAGTTCATAGCAAGCAAGTATGGTTTCCTAGTCTAAAATCACTTGTAAATCAACATGCAAGGGTTAATTTCATCATGCAAGGGCTATAACTAACATGCAAGTCTTAAAACTTAATATAATTGAAAAAAACACAGCATTCAAGAGTTTAAACATTATAATTCATCATTTTTAGAAGCAAAAATGTTTTATAAGCAACATGCAAAGTCATTTTCATAGAAATTTCTAAAGAACAATCCATATACATTCGGCTCTTTTAATAAATATTGCTAAATGCTATGAATAATATTATGACTTATAAAGTTGAAGTAAAAATACTTCTCCAAGACCATATCAAGTCCATATCTTTAAGCCCTTATGATTTTGGTCCTTAAATCCATGAGAATTCAAGGCCTAAATCTTGGCTACAAGAACACATCAACACATAATAAAACATACCTTTTATTAGCCAAATTTTCCAAGTATAAATATGGGAATATGAGTGAATTAGCTCCTCGATCAAAGTGTTTGAGAAAATAAAAAATAATGAAAGAAGAGGGGGAGGGGGTGGCTTCGGCCGAATAGAGAGAAAGGAAAGGGGAGAGAGTGAAGTGTGTGTGCAAAATGAGAGAGTAAGCTTGTGTTTTTGGTTTTTGATTTGTTAAAGTGGTAGTGGAATTGAGAAATGACCTCTATGCCCTTCCTACAAGCTTAAGCCATTTTGCATGCAAGGGTAGATGAGTACTTTGCTTGGTTAAAGTGAGTTAGTGGGGTTGGAAATGACGGTCCTATCCTTGGTCTCTATTATAAGGGATTTTGCATACAAGGGTACATTAGTAGTCTAGTAATCATTTTTCTAGAATTAAAATATGCTTAAAAAGATTGAATTTTAATAAACAGAGTAAAATTCCATAAATCACAAAAATTATACCATAAATTACTTTAAGATTTTATAAGTTTTATAAGAGTATTTTCAAGAAATTTGAATAAAAATAATTTTTTAAAAGAATTTTCTTTATAATAATACTTCTATAACAAACCACATAAAAATACAATTTAATTAGATTTTAATGTAAAAAAAGTTTTAAAATATAATCTAGCATTATACCAATTTATCTTAATCGTCTAAGCACAGAATTTCCATATCTAAATATTTGTACGAAGATTCGAATCGTCACGAAAGAAAATATATTCGTATTTACTTAATTCATATAATCACTGGAAAGCAATATTTAGAAACTTATGTACTCATAATAATGGACGGTAATACTACAACATAGATTTTATAATATCATAATATTTACAGATGTTACATAAATAATTGAAATTATTAATAAAATAATCGTTGGAGAATACTTATCCATTTTAAATGAATATCTGAATTAATATTCATTGATCGAATAATTATATATAGTTGAGGGAATATGATCTTTAAAAATCGTGTTTAAATAAATACGGGGTATTTAATACTTCGGAAGAGAATAACGAGTCCATTGGAATAAAAAATTACGAACTTTAATCGTCCACGACATCTCTGAAATATTTCTGGGTTTTTAATTAATAATAGATGTCGACCGACTCTCGGTCCACATTATATATATCACGCTACTCACTAGCGTGAATATTCTGAAATAAAATACCTCCGGAATACTTTTGGGTTTTCATCAAATTATACAGACCGACTTTCGGTCTAAATATGCATCATATATATATTTATATATAACGCTACTCCCTAGCGTTATCAATTGAAATCCGATAATATTTTTATACCGAAATCATCAACATATCGTATGATATTTATAAATATCATAATATGTAAAGCATCGTAATCTGTAATCAGACAAATTCACAGGTGCATCTGAATTTGATTGAAAATCAGGATTAGGTGTAAATGCCCCCTGTGTCTCCTCAGCAATTTCTTCTTTGATCTTGAGCAAGTTCTGAGCATAATAAACTTTGGTCAGCTTCCATTTCCTTGGCCTTGGGCTTGTACAAGATGCATCAGAATTTCTGGCACTTTCAGTAGGATCAATAGTTATTCCCTCCTTAGCTGGTAGTACAACTGGTCTTGGAGAAGAATCAGATGAAAGGTTTGGAAATTTAGAAGATAAGGTAGCATTGTCCTCATCTGAATCTGATTCTAGTCCAACAAGCACAAGTTTCCTCCTAACAGATTCTGAAGGTTTAGAAGAATGAGGAACTTGTGTTGCATCAGCTTTTGGCTTTTCTACATAAGGATTTGTAGCCCTCTTAGCCAATTGTTTCTTACTTTTTACAACAGGTGTCTTTGGGAGACACCTGAGTTGGCTTATGTTTGAGGTTGTGGTGGTGGTTGAGTTTGTGTTTGGGTTTGTGTTTGGGGTTGTGTTGGTTGTTGTGCTTGGGTTAGTTACAAGGGGGTTTCCAATATCTATGGCCTGCAACTGAGCCCTCTGTCTGTTAGGTAAGCCATAAGTCACAGGGAGCCTTGCAATGAGCAAGTTCCTAGAACCAAAGGCAACCTCAAAGGAGCTAAATTCAACTTCTTTTCATCTTGTGAAATTAAGTGAGAAAAATCCCTTTTTGTCAACCTAAATACTAACACTATTTGATTATAGGGGATAGGGGTATCCGGAAAACAAACATTGAAGATTAACTGACAGAATCTAGCATAGTATACAATATATCTATCAGCAGTTAATCTATCACCTATGAAAGACAAGATTACTCTACCAAAATCATAATTTGAACCATGAATCAGAGAGTACCCTATTTGTTGTTTCATGATAGGCAAAGCATCAAAGTTTGAAGATTTTTTGTTGAAGGCCTTTGTGATGTAGTTAAAGAAGAAAATCCATTCTTTTCTGAGCCCGTTCCTCTGTAATTGACCAAGGTTCTTCAAATCCTTATCATAGCCAATCACAATAAAGAACCTCCTCATTTCAGTATCTCCCATGAATCTAGTGTAGGAGGTATGAGTAGGCAACTGTAATGCATCCCTTACAATTTGAGGAGTAACTACCATTTTCTTCCTATCAAACTCAAACACCAAGCTTGGAATTCCATTGGCACCTCCATCATCATAAACACCAATTTTCCAGATAGAGAGCACCGGGTCACCTGACCACTGTTATTATCCAAAATAGCAGAATAATTATTAGTCTCAAAATTTGCACCGCCATAGCTAAAAGGTTTAGAAGCAACTGGTGAAGTCATTTTAAATTTACAAGAAAAACATTTCAAACAGAATTTAGGGTTTCATAGTTTACGGGTGAGAGAAAGTAAAGTAGCATAGAAGACATTGATAAAGATAAGTAAAGTATTAATTTGAAATCAAAAATTGATTTTGTATAACACATCACTCCACTAACTCAGAAATGTTTCAGTTTAGTGGGACACATGGCAACATATAATTGACTGTAAAAGTAATCATGTAAATGTGTAGTAATGGTAGTTATTACGCGTACAGTTCCCTAGAATAATATTTTGTGTATACTCAAACGTTTTTCATATCATCACGCCATCAATAAACAACTGTAGTCATGCAAAAATTACCACTTACAAATCACTTCACACCTGTAATTGAATAACTTATTAAAACAATATTTGAATAAATTCAAAATTTATCATCAGAATATGATGGTCAAGCAGAGTTTGACCACTATCAGTATTTAATCAACCACTGTTAGGATTTATTAGTCAACTAGAGTTTGACCAATACCATACTTTAATAACTATTGTCAGGATTTATTAGTCAACACAAGTTTGACCAAAATCAGAGCTTATACACATAATCAAAGTTTAACGTGCAGCTACTGGATGGGATTAATAGAAGCTAATTACATGCTTTCATGGCATGAGAGTTTAACACTATAATCAATATTTAGCAAGTACTGATACATAATTATAAGATACCACACTCTAACTATCAGTAGTTATTCCAAATTATTAGTGTTTGAGAAATGTCTTGATATAATTCCTAATTTATTCATCAATCTTATAAAGGTAGCTTCACAGAGAGGCTTGGTGAATATCTGCTAATTGCTGATCTGTTGGAACAAAGACCAATTCCACTATACCTTCTTCCACATGTTCCATTATGAAATGGTACCTAATACTGATGTGTTTAGTCATAGAATGTTGTACAGGATTTCCTGTCATTGCAATAGCACTTTAATTCTCACAATATATATGAATAGCAGAATACTCTAACCCATAATCCAGTAATTGATTCTTCATCCATAGAATTTGAGCACAACAGCTTCCTGCAGCAATATATTCAGCTTTTGCGGTTTATGTGGAAATTGACTTTGGTTTCTTTCTAAACCAAGAAACCAAACTGCCACCAAGAAATTGGCAGCTTCCAGAAGTGTTTTTCATGTCTATTTTGCATCCTGCAAAATCAGCATCTGAATATCCAATTAGCTTAAAGTCTGGATCTCTAGGATACCATAATCCAAGATTCATGGTGCCTTTGAGGTATTTAAAATTTATTTTCACAATTAATAGATGTGGTTCCCTTGGATCAGCTTGGAACCTTGCACAGAGATAGGTAGCATACATGATATCAGGTCTACTAGCAGTCAAATATAGGAGTGAGCCAATCATACCTCTGTAGTTAGTTATATCTACTGATGAAACAGTGTTTAAATCTAACTTGGTTGCGGTGTCCATTGGAGTTGTTGCAGTTAAACTATATTGCATTCCAAATATTTTGAGCAAATTCCTGGTGTATTTGGATTGATTTATGAAGATCCCTTCATCAGTCTGTTTACTTGTAAACACAGAAAATAACTCAATTCTCCCATCATAATTATTTGATATCTAGACTGCATTATCTTTGCAAATCTCTCACAAAGTTTATCATTAGTAGAACCAAAAATGATATCATCAACATATATCTGTACTAATAATAAGTCCTTACCATGGTATTTATAAAAGAGAGTTTTGTCAGTTGTACCTCTTGTGAAACCACTTTCTAACAGAAATAGAGCAAGTGCTTCATACTAGACCCTTGGAGCTTGTTTTAGTCCATAGAGTGCTTTATCTAGTTTATAGACATGATCAGGATATTTTGGATCTATGAACCCTGGAGGTTGTTCAACATAAACTTCTTCTTCAAGTTCACCATTCAGAAATGCACTCTTCACATCCATTTGGAACACTTTAAACTTCTTGTGAGCAGCATAGGCTAGAAAAAATCTAATTGCCTCAAGCCTTGCAACTGGAGCAAAAGTCTCATCATAATCAATGCCTTCTTGCTGTGAATAGCCCTTTGCAACCAGTCTTGCTTTATTTCTTGTAATGATTCCCTCCCTATCAATTTTGTTTCTGAACACCCACTTTGTACCAACAACTGATCTGTTCCTTGGATTTGGCACAAGTGTCCAGACTTTGTTCCTTTTAAATTCATTCAGCTCCTCTTGCATTGTTGTAACCCAATCAGCATATTGAAGAGCTTCTTCCACTTTCTTTATTTCAATTTGAGATAGAAAAGAATGGTAGAGCCATTCAATTTAAGTGGCTCTTCAAGTTCTTACACCAGTATCAGGATTTCCAATGATTAAGTCTGGTGTGTGTGATTTAAACCATTTTCTTGCAGATGGAAGTTGACTCCTTGAAGTAATACCCCACCCTTGATCCATGAACTCTCTTGTATATTTTTGACTTGTACCACTATCATTTCCTGATGCGCCCCCTGAATCAGAATTTCCAGTGCTCTCAGTATTTGATCCAGCAGTATTTGATCTATCAGTATTTAAGGAATCAGAGTATGATGAATTATTTACTGATGTTCCTTGAGTTGAATCGCCTGTAGAAGACTCTAGATTTGAATCATGTTGATCCCCTCAACTTGTGCTTCAATATTAGCAGAATTTTCACTGTCATGTGGATCATCAGAGTTTGGAGTGATATCAGGATTTACTTTATCAGGACTTGTCAGTATATCAGGATTTAACTGTTCATGATATGGTACTTCATTTTTAAATCTCAACTCATCATGATCATCTGCATCTTCCAGACATGTAATCTTCTTGTTATCAAAAGATATATGTATGGATTCCATGACTGTCTTTGTTCTCAGATTGTAAACTCTGAAGGCTTTTGTAGACAATGGATATCCCAAAAAAAATGCCTTCGTCAGCTTTGAGAACAAATTAGGTAAGCTGTTCTGGATGAGTTTTGAGAACAAAACACTTGCAGCCAAAAATGTGAAAGTACTTCAAATTTGGCTTCTTTCCCTTCACCATCTAAAATAGTGTTTTACTATGCTTATTTATCATATGGTCTACTAAGCAGACAAACTTCTGATCCATCAATATTTGTGGAGACCCTGGATTTATATAAGTTACCATGTCTTACACCAGTCATTGCAATCTTGTCATCAGACAAACTGACAATTTCACAATGTTCCTTATAAAAGTTCACATGGTAACCTCTGTCAGAGATCTGACTCATACTGATCAACTTATGTATAAGTCCTGTAACTAGAGCTACATCTTCAATGAAGACATTCCCAATTTTGATTTTGCCGTATCCCGAGATTTTTCCTAAGTTTCCATCTCCAAAAGAAACACTTGGGCCAGCCTTCTCCTTAAACTATGATAGCAGGGATTTATAACCAGTCATGAGCATCCACTTTCCAAGACTAGAGAATTTCTCGTGTTACCCTGTGTTAGGAATATGTTCTGTACTTGATGATAAGTTAAATAAAACACCTTAGTAGATTTAATTTAGTAAATTTGTAGCTTTCAACGAATGATCAATTTAACATCCGTTGAGAAAGTAGCTTATGTATTAATAGGTCTTGTCACACATTTCTGCATTCTACAATACCTTTAGAGATCTAGAAGTTGTAGGATATTCAAAGTCATGTTGACTACTAGTGTGATATGCAAAATAGGTTGGCTAATTGTAAATATTAGATGCCTTATAATTTTGAATAAGTGAAATAGAGTTTACTGCTATGAAAGACTTTCACAAAATGATTCTATAAGGCTTCGATGTATGACCCAAGTCACATTCAACGGATGATCTAGTGAAGCTTCGACGGATGATTCAACACAGTTTCAACAAATGATCCAATGAAGTTTCAACGGATGTTTAAATTCAAAATAACAGTTGATAGTAACTGGACAGTCACATGGGTTGATTAGATGCAAATGGAATGTGGCAGCCTATTTACAGGTTTTAGAGAACAAAGAAGCATTTCCATTTCCATGCTAACTTAAAGATATTCAAAGATGCTGGATAGAGAAATGAAGAAGCTTGTAATTAGACTAAGAAACATTATTCCTTATTTGTTTGTCTTTTTATCATATAACTTGGTGATTTATATAAACCAACGGTAGCAAGTAGAACATAATCAAGTAAGTAAGAAATTTACCAGAGAAATTGATAAAGCTGTATCTGTAAATAATTTCTCTGTTCTTTGTAAGTTCTATTTGTAAGCAGCTGTGTGAAAATCTTGCATCAAAAAGTTCTCGATTTTATATATATCTCTGGTAGAAAAGTTTAATCCACCAAAAAGTTTTTAAATACTTGTATTTGATTACTTTGTGTTTGATTTCTTCAATATTTTCATTCCACACCTTAGTTTAATCAGACAAAGTTATATATTTAAGATAGAACCTTTCTTAAAATAAAAAAGAAACCAGAATTACATTCAACCCCCCTTCTGTAATTTTTTATTAGATTATTTGGGAATAATAATTGGTATTAGAGCAAGCTCTTGAAGAACAAAGAGTTTAAAGATCACAACAACTAACAAGATGAGAAGAAAAGATGTTGGAGTAAAAATTCCAATTCTGGACAAAGACAACTATCACCACTAGAAGGTGAAAATGCATCTGCATCTTCTCTCTCAAGATGAAGAATATGTGGATTGTATTGAGAAAGGTCATCATGTCCCTATGAGAGCTACTACAGGAAATGAGCCATATATCCCAAAGCCTAGAGCATAATGGTCTGATCTAGATATTGAGCAAGTTCATAAGGATAAGAAGGCCATGAACATTTTGTTTAATGGTGTTGATGGTGACATGTTTGACAACATCATCAATTGCAAAACTACTAAGGATGTCTAGGATACAATTTAAGTTATATGTAATGGAACTGAGCAAGTAAGGGAAAATAAAATGCAACTCTTGATTCAGCAATATGAGCATTTATATAGTGAAGAAAGTGAGTCACTCACTGACATTTTTAGTAGGTTTCAAAAACTGTTAAATGCTCTAAAGCTGCATGGAAGAGTCTATCATACAAAGGAATTAAACCTCAATTTCCTTAGATCTCTACTAAAGAAATGGAAGCCTATGACATTCTCACAAACAAACTCTCAAGATTACAAGGAATTTACCTTGGACAGACTATATGGGATTCTAAAGATCTATGAGCTTGAAATAAAGCAAGATGAGAAGCTGGAGAAATGAAGGAAGAAGGGAGGATTCATTGCATTGGTTGTTAAGCAAGAGAAAGAGAAGAGATAAAGGTTGAAGGTGTGGAATCTGTACCAAACTCTAGAGTTTTTGAAGGCAAAGGAAATGGGCTACTAGCTGAACATGAATACCATCTCAGTCAAGATGATTTGGAAGACATAGATGAGCATCTAGCTTTTCTATCTAGAAGGTTTGTCAAGCTCAAATTCAAGAAGAATTTTGGAGAATCCAAGCCAAACAGAAACATGGTTGACAAGTCAAAATTTAAATGTTTCAAGTGTGGCTTAAGTGGTCATTTCGCAAGTGAGTGCAGGAAGCCGGATTCTAATAGAAAGAAGTTTGAGCCTGTGGACTACAAAAATAAATACTTTGATTTACTTAAACAGAAGGAAAGGGCCTTTCTAACTCAGGAAAATGACTGGGCTACTGACGGATTAGAGGAGGATGAAGATACAAGATATGTCAATCTAGCACTTATGGCCAAGTCAGATGAAACAGATTTAGTTCATCCAGTAATCAGGTAATCACCACTAATCTAGCACATTTATCTAAAGCTGAGTGTAATGATTTTATAAATGACATGTCTACTGAATTATATCATCTGCATGTTACACTCAAATGTCTCACTAAGGAAAACACTAAAATTAAAGAGAACGGATTGTTTTTGAGTGAAAGAAACAATCTGTTAGAAACTCAATTTGTTGAGTTTGAGAAACTGAAAATGGAATATAAGATTGCAAAAGATAAACTAACTGAATCCTTAAAGAAAGAGGAGATTTTAAGAAAGCAACTTGAACAAGAACATGAAGTAATTAAGGCATGGAAATCATCTAGAGATGTCCATGCTCAAATTACTAAAGTTCAAGGTATAGAATCCTTTTGTGATGAAGCCTGGAAAAAGAGCAAGGAGAAACTGAATCCTAACTTGAAAGAAGGACTTTCAACGGATGTGGATTCAATGGATAATGAATGTTATCCGTCGAATGATCAAATGAATTATATGTCGAAAGATAAGGAACCACATCCGTTGAGTGAAAGAAAGCTAGTTAGAAAATCCCAGCTAGCTAAGTTAAATGAGAAGTATTGTAATAACCCCAATTTTTGGAAATTTTTGAAACCCTTATGAATAGTGTTTTTGCTGAATGAGAAAACTTTTCATGCCACACTATGTAGGGGTTCTGTTATGGATATTCTGAGATTTTATTAGTACTCTATATGGTATATAAGTGTATGTAAAGATCGTCAGAATCCAATTACGAACACTTTGATTTTTCCCGAAAATCTACCAGATACAGAAAGAATTGAGTATAAGGTAACAGAATAAAAATGATTTAAATTCAAGGATTATAAGAGAGGATCATGAAAGGAATATAATGTATTGAGAAAGGTTAAAGAAACCTAAGTAATAAGATCCCGGGTATGATCCCTCAAACGATAAACAAAAACGAAAGTTAAGCGAACCGTATAACAGATCAGCGGTCATTAGGCAAGCAATTAGGAGTTAATCAAGGAGGTTAGGGATGATGATGTCATCAAACCAACAAGGTGTGGACAAGTGGAAGCATTATGACATGTGCAAGATGACATAAGCATGACAAGGGGTTTTGTTTTGTTGGTTGATTTTGGGCCATGTAAAATTTACCATGGTAAAAAGCTAAAACATTTTCCAGGGCCAAAAAGGAGAAGCAACCAATCAAATATCATAAAACACAAAAATTAGAAGTTGACTTTCCTATTTCAAGAAGAAAGCTCTCGGCTAAAACAAACCCAGCAACTTCAAACTGCCATATCTCCTTCAATACTCACTCAAATGTTGTGTTCTATAGCTCGTTGTAAAGATATTGAGATGTCCTACAACTCTTGTTCACAAGTCTCTTCCAAATAAGCATGGTAAGACCCTCATTTTTACAGTTCGTTATATCAGACTTTTAGAAACTTCAAAGCCTAACTTTGTGTTCTTGATTTCTTTGGAAAGATCAAGCTTGTAGGAGGCTCCCTAAGGCTTCCTAGAAACTTAACACCTCCCAAGGAAGGTATAAATCTTCACACCCTTTAGTAATAAGTTTGAATGTTGAAGTTTGGAGATGGTTTGGATGGATGAGTAGTAATTTGAATGATAAGCATGATTCGAGCTTAATTGTTAAGTAGTTTAGTTGAATTTGGAGATGTTATAATATATGATTGGATTGAGATCCTTGAGCTTATTATGACTGAAATCAGTAGCATTGATGTGTATCTTGAGTTGTTGTTGATTGGTAGTTGGATTGATATGATTTGGCATGGTAAAAAATTGGGAAATCGCGTAAACATAGCCGTCGTAATGTCCGATTTACTTTAGACTGCTTTTGTTCATAACATTAGGACCCGAGAACTCCCTACTAGGTTTTGACCATTGCCATCTTTAGATATTTCATGTTACGAGCTTCATTTTGATATGTGGTTCGTTTGATTCCGATGAACGGTTTAGGAGAAACGGCCGTTTTAAGTAACGACGTTTCGCGAACGAACCCTTACCCCTCGCCTTACTTTGAAACATAGGTTAAAGACCTTAAATGACTAATTGAAGTATGAAACATTTATGTGAGGTGTAATAGGCAGTTGGTAAGACACTCGCGAAGGAATCGCCTTAAAACTCGTAATGGTTAAATTATTAAAAAATGGTGGAGCCGAGGGTACTCGAGTGACTTAAGAGAATCAGTAAGCGCAAAACGAGCGTTAGAGTCTGAGTTGGTTAGAGTATAGATTTACAAGTGACTTTGGTTTAATTCCAACTTACTTGTTGTTTATAGGTTACCAGACTCGTCTCGAGCCATTCGTAACCCCCAGTCGCTCAGGCAAGTTTTCTACCCGTTATACTGTTGTTGTGATGTATATATGTATATGCATTATCTTGTGATAGATGCATGTTGGGTAATTAGCAAATTTTGCGATATATTGAACCATGCTGATATGGTATATATATGCATGCATGTTTCGTATTCTTGCCATATATATCTGTTGGTTCAGTTGATAATACCTATGTTAGAGAATAGCGGTAATTTGCATATACCCTTAGTATAGGGACCCAAAGGTGAAAACATTTTCTAAAACCGGGAGTCGAGGATCCCGAGTAGATTTTATATATATATATTTATATATATGGTTATAGTTTTCAAAACTATTAATCGAATAAGGTTTATTCGATAACTTGATTTTATTTAATGAATATTATCTTGAATATTCATTCGAGGACTTATGACTCCTTTATATTATTTATTGAATATTACTTGGATATTCATTTGAGGATGTATGACTCCTTTATTTTATTTAATGAATATTATTTATAATATTCATTCGAGGACTTATGACTCCTTTATATTTATTTATTGAATATTATTTCGAATATTCATTCGAGGGCTTATGACTCAGCTTATTTATTTATTGAATATTATTTCGAATATTCATTCGAGGGCTTATGACTCAGCTTATTTTATTTATTGAATATTATTTGAATATTCATTTGAGGATCTATGACTCCGATTATTTGCTGAGATATATTCTTTATTTTATTAAAGAATAAGGTATCGATAATCAAACTCACTTTTGATTATTCAAATAAAGATAGTACTTTCGTATAGGTATATCTTTGGATATTTAATATTCATTTCAAGTATAAGTTTCAAAACTTCTACTTCAATTATTTTTATAAAGATTATTCTTTATGGAAATATTATTTAAATAATAATATTCAGATATTTTCTAATATATTGGGACTGATTTATTTTGTTAAATCAGCATCACTCCAAACATTCTTAAAAATGTTTTGCGAGTCTTCAAAATGATTTTTAAAAGTTAGAGTGGATCCCAAAACTCATTTTTATATTTAAGATCCTCCTTTCGAAGGGGATTTAAATACTCGCTCAAAACCTGAGGGATCCGGCTCTGTGGTGTGTTTTATATTCGCAACAAGGTTGCTGTTTTGTTAAATGAATTGATTACTTACCCAACACTCGGGAAGTAAAATTCTTGGAACAAGTTAATCCATTAACAGGCATCGCCTGGGAAATATCGGTGAGTTCTCCTTTCCAACTAGATACGACTTCTTGGTGGAGCCGTATCAACAAGTTTCTACTTGGGGAAAGGGGGAACGAGCTTTACGTTTCAGAGTCATGGATTTCAGCTGAACTAGGAGTGGCGTAAGTGGTCGAGTGGCGCCGGCCCAGCCTTATTATATTGGCCCAAATGGCCTGGAAGTTCCGCTAAGGCGGTCCATTCCTTAGGAGTTCAGTGTTCGGTTGACAAGTAAATCCGACAGGTTCTCCTCTACATGTAGAAAATGGTGGGGTTGCACTACTACGACTGATCATCGTAAGTGGTCTTCCTGGCGCGACAAACTCCCGTAATGAGTTCATCATCCAATTGGATATTTCTGCAACACTACCCAGAGCACTTCGATAGAAAGGCTACGATTGGGCGATTGTTGAGTGTTGGCAGGGTCAAGTTTTCAAAATGATGTTTGCATCAAATGAAGTATCTCGTAACTTCATTTTATTTTGATGATATTTTAAAGATTTAATCTATTCAAATCTGGTCTTGTAGTCTCATCTACGTGATGAACTTTTGAAACTAATTATAACTTGAACGGTGGTAGTTCAAGTAGTATTTGGAAAAGATATAAGTATATTGGAGTATCTTGTAACTTCATCTTTTAAACTTATATCTACTAAATGATTATCTTATGCATGACAAAGATTTTCAGAAAAACGTTGAGACAAGGTTAGACATATGAGATCACCTTGCAACGATATTTTTATACAGTTATAAACTGGAACTCTGTGTATATTATGCATGGAAGAGGACTTCCAAGATTTTGAAAAGTATATATGTATATATACTGAATATTTTGCGACTTCATCGCATTAAGATATCAAACTTGGTTCATTTCTTTTGACCAAGACTTTCATGAGTACTATGAGAAGGCTCATATATTGTTAATCATTATACATATTATTTTGGTGGGCTTGCTGCTCACCCTTGCTTTCTTCTTTCATCACACAACAACAGATAGAAAAGATGAACAGGACCAAGCTCCCAATTCGCGAGCGGATAGGAAACGTTTCGCAGTTTCCTATAGGCATTGATGTCGCTGTAGCTGAGGTAGGAACTACCAATAGGCTAGGCTCCAACTTTTGATGTACCAGATTTATGTATATTTATGAATTGTAATAATGGCAAAGAAATATAAATTTATTCAGAAACCCTTTTAAGGTGTATTGGCATATAATTGTGGAATAAAATGACTTGTGATTATTTTTGGATATTCATCTCTGAGACTATAACTTGTGGTGTGTGTGTTTATTGTGGGGTCGCAGTACAGAGTAATCGATTATTTATTAAGATTGGGTGTTATTAAGGGAAATGGAACTCGTGACAACCCGGATCCCCGACCCCGGATTTGGGGGTGTTACAGAAGTGGTATCAGAGCTAAGCGTTATAAACCTCAGAGATGATGTGACGTTAAGATAATAAGTTCACTAAGATAATAAGAACTCTTTCCAAGTTCATAGTCGGACTACCTAACGTAGTACTGACAGTTAAAACCCTTATGGGAACCCTTATAAATATCGTGATAGAAGCGTAGTTCGTTATCGTATATGGTAGCGGGACTCCGAACCCTGAGGTTGAGGAGCAACAACGCGATGATGTTTTATTACTTATTGGAGATCAGATTATGGATCCGATAGAGCGTCCTAACGCGGGACCGGATGATGTTCATATTGAGGATGTAGCGGTTGAGGATGTTGTCCTAGAAGGGATTGTTGCTGAGAAGAATCCCGTGGAGGATCCTGACAAGAATGAATAAAGGACCACTAATGAATTGATGACCATGGTTAGGTCGACTACCAGAGGTAGGATTGGTCGGTCACTACCGGAGGTTCGTTCAAGTTTGTAAAGATAGTAGCCCTTTAACGCGGCTTACTCGTAAGACTGAGAAGTTTGAATGGACAGAGAAATGCGAGAACAACTTTCAAGAACTGAAGCAAAGGTTGGTGACGGCTCCCATGTTGGCGTTGCCGGATGGGAAAGGAGATTTTGTGATTTGTAGTGACGCTTCGCATAAGGAATTAGGGTGCTTCTTATACAGCACAACAAGGTAATTGCGTACGCGTCAAGACAATTAAGGGAATATAAAATTCGATATCCCCACCCATGAGCTTGGGCTCGTGGCAATAGTTTTGCCCTAAATATTGGAGGCACTACTTGTATGGAGAGAAGTGCGAGATTTACCTAAGCCATAAGTACTCTAGTACATTTTCCCGTAGAAAGAGCTCAACATACGCCAGAGGATGCGGTTAGAGCTAATCAAGAATTATGAGTGGGAGATTCTTTATCATTCGGGGAAAGCCAATGTGGTGGCTGATACCCTTAGTAAAAAGGAGAGACTCAAGATGATAATGTCTTTGGGAGAATTTATAAGAGATTTTGAAAAAAATGGAAATAGAAATGAAGGTAACCGGAGCCGGTACCGAAAAGCTGTTTGAGATTGCAATACAGTCCGAATTATCGGAAAAAGAACATATTGTGCCATAAAAAGTGATGAATGAAGGCAGAGAGCCAACAATTAGATAAAAGATTAATATCGAGAAAAATGATAAGGGAATAATGAGGTATTCCTACAGAATTTGAGTTCCAAACGTTCAAGAGCTTAAAGATGAAATCTTAGATGAAAGCTAGTTTGAGGAATAAGATTTAGAGCAAGCCCTGAACGTGATAGTCAGGGAGGTCGCCATCAAGATAGAAGGAACCCATAACATAATGGAGTGGAAAATAAGGATTTAAAACATGAAGGATGACCCCGATTATGGGGAGGAGGAGGGGACATTTAGACTAAGAAAACAGAAGTCGAGCGAGATAAGGAGACCCGAGACGGTACTCCTATACGGAAATTCATGGACCTGTCTAAACAGAAATTATACTTTATTCCCAACCACCACCTTGAGGAAGCAATGTAGTGGGAAATTCTTTCAGGACCTTTAAGTCGCTAAGCTCTCAGAGTTCCAAGGAACAAGCTGACCCAGTCGAGGCAAAAGCCTGGCTAAAGGAAATAGAGGAGTCAATTGAGATTCTAAATGATTGACGAATCATAAAAGACTGTTTCTGTCACTAACCCTCCTAAGAGAGAGACCACCCGCTGGTGAAAGGCCAAGGAAGGCACGGAGCCAGAGGTTAGAATAAACTGATTTAAGTTCAGTCAATTGTTTTCAAGAAAGTACTTCCCAAGGTTATGGAGATAGTGTAAAAGCTTTAGAGCCAGAACAAATGCAGACGAGTATGATGAATTATGAATCTAAGTTGTAAAAGTTGTCAAGATTCGTTCTGAGGACACGAATCCAGAATGACGGGATGTTTGAAATCAATACTTATGTTGTGTTAGTTCATGAAATAATGATAAGAGAATGGAAAATAAAAAGAAACTGAAGTGGAAAGGAATATAAAGGCAGTAGAGTGTGAGGAATGATAAAGGAGTTGGGTATGAGGAAACCCTAAAGACTCGTAGCAATAGAAATAGAAAAGTATGTAATCGTCAGGATGAGGGTGATTCACCATGAGTTAAATTGATGGTTGAAGGAATAAGAGATACATATATTTTATCCCCTGTAAGTTGGGAGGATTTGAGGAAACCTTGAGATAGTTCGAAGGATAAATATTGAGACACGGATAGACTGAGGAGACAAGAAAGTAAGAAATTAGGAAAAATTGGATGAAGGAAGTGACCTTCAAGAATGTGAAGTGTAAGACCGGTGGCTTGATACCCAGAAAGGGAGACGCCATGTATGAAAGATATCCCAACATTGAGGTGACTGTTGAGATAAACAACAAAAGTAAATAAGGAATTATTAAGAAGAGGTTCACGTTGAACACGACCAATATCTTCCAGAACATCCTTGTTATCGTTACCCAATCTAGGCAATAAAAGCGGATAACCGTTTTTATCTTTTGGAGGCCATATTGATTGACCTCATTTTGAATGCAGATGTTATTGTGAAATTCGGCATATACTATCGAGGTGGGAATGATTGAATAAGACACCCTTATCAGGGATATATGACTTGATTTATCAATGGAAGGATGCATGTACCTTTTAAAGGTGGAATTAAGGATAGAACATCGGTAACTTAAAATGAATCCTAGGGGAATGCATAAGGGTTGGCATTTCACCCTTAATAGGGATAGTATGAGTTTTGATAGTATGAATTGGAAAGGATTAAGGTAACAACAACCTTTAAAGAATCAGTGGAGAAATTTTTTCAAAAGTATATAGACAATGATTCTAGTATTAGTATATGGTATTTTGATATGCCCTGTATCTAGGGAATACAGGAGGAACGATTCAAGGATAACCTTAGAGGTTTTACAAGGAGAAAGGTAATATTCAAAATTCTCAAGAATAGAAATATTGATAAAGGAAATATGACATAATTATAATGATGCCAAGTGGGGCACGTGTTAAACCACGAGAAGGTATGGATCGAACCAGTAATGGTCGAAGTTGTTCAGGGCAATTAGGACCTGAGATAAAAAGATGTTCTAATTATGATTGAAAGTCAGTCGTGACAGTGATTAACCTCTAATGACTAAGGCAATAACTTATGGAAAAATGGTGATATTTTTTTTTACTCATCAGATTTTAAGGAAAACATCTTCACATAAGCTGTGATTGAAATGAGGTAGAAAATTTATTTGGAGGTGGTTAAAACGACATTGACTGTAAGGAAATTTTACTATCAGGAAAGGCCAAAGAGGTGGCCGTCACTTTAAAGGTAAGAGGATAATTATAGGCGCTTGTGCCAAAGGAATACAGTGATGATGGTTAAAGCTATGAAGGTTGTATTATGGTTTGGAAGATTGACATTCCTTCTGATGACTGTGCAATACCCAACCGTAATAGTAGTTGGTAAAGGTTTAATTCCTGTAATCACCATGAGCGGGCTATCTATCTCAGGAGATACTATCTTGATATAAGCCAGGACCATGTTTCAAAAAGGACTAGACGAACCCTTGAGTTAAGTCTTCTATTTAAGGCATACGAGTAAGAATGGTATTAACCTGCTATCATTGCTTTGACTGAAACTCTTCTGCAATTTTATCTACTTCATGTCATGAAAGTACGTCAAGTTCAGGAGTGTTCTTCATGAATCATGAACGGTGATCATGTTACCTCCTTAGAAGAATTAGATACGAGATGTATGGACTCCGTATGGTTAGCTATTAAGACTTCATGGAAAATGAATGACTAAAGTAGGTCAGTGGTGGACCATAGTAATGCAGCAATGATTCTGCGAGTAATGAGCTGATTACAACTGTGAGAGTTGTATTGGAATGGATGTTGAGATTGAGTACCACTAATCGGGTCGTGGTAGTGTATAAGTTATCATTGATAGACTAATTAAGTAGAGTATCTACCTATTGAATATTTATTCCCTCTTATCAATAGAGAGTCGTATTACTATAGGAGGAAGGTTGCGGTGCGAGCATAGAATCCTAGTAACGGTGATATATAGAATGAGATCCCAGATTCGATTTTCGATGTCGAGGGAGTTTCAAAGGTGATTGTGTATAAGCTTGAGGAAGAGCATGGGTCCATAGAATGATGGACGGGATAGCGAAAATATTTAGGCATGTGAAATATGATGCTATAATACTTGATGTTGATATAAATACATATATGTTTTGTTCTCCTATGAAACCTCTATAGTTCAAAGGTAGATTCCAAGCCAGATATTTTGTGGCAGTATATTTTTATATATATTTACAATTCTCTTCAATTCGTTCTTTTCTCTTCTTTTCATTTCATATAAACTGAGAAGAACAACCCTCCCAGAAGGGGAGGTATTGCCGAATGACTATCTATCTGTGTGATAGAAGCCGAGTAGGATACCAACTATTGTTTAATTGCTTGTCAAGTACTAAAGGCTGGCCACCTTCTGTACTAACTATGCAATGTAACAAGTGTTCATGATCATAGTGATCTCTCAATGAATTCTTTTACTTCTATATGATGGATCAAGCTTTCAAAAATAGAAACAGCTGAAAAAGGAGTAGTAAAGTTATGGTGGTATTCGGAATGAAAACACATTCGTGATACTAAGGTTGACGTGGTTACTAAAAGATTATAGAACTAACGAGCAAAGGTATAACCAGTATAATATTAGGAACGGAAGGTAGTAGCGATTACGAATTGGAAAAGAATGGATATTGAGAAGCGAAAGCTCTAATGCTAAAAGCTATAATGAGAGTTTGTGCAATAGACTTGAAAGAAATTGGAATGATCACTTAACACGGATTGAGTTTTCTTACGACAATAGATCGTATGTCAGGTATCGAGATGTCGTCTTATGAGATCCTTGAGGGAAGACAACGTCGATCTCCCTTATGTTAGGTTGAAGTTGTAGAGCACAAGATGCTCGGATCAGCAGTGGTCCAAAGGACCAAGGATTTAATAGATTTAATCAGAGGACGGCTGGTAGTAGCCCAAGATGGACATAAGAAGTATGTTGATTTGACACGAAAGAACAAAGAATAGGAAGTAAGGGACCTAGTGTTGTTAAAGGTATCCCCTTGGAAACCCTTGGAAAGGATTGATGAGATTCGGAAAGAAAGGAAAGCTAAGTCCACAATTTGTCGGACCCTTGGATATATTAAGAAGTATTGGGAAGTTAGCATATGAGCTAGCCTTACCCCAGAACATGTAGCAAGTCATAACGTGTTCCACGTATCAATGTTAAGAAAGTGTAATTCGGATGCTAGATAAATAAGGGCATATGAGCGCATAGACATGCAACCCGACGTAACCTATATGGAGCAACCAGGAAGGGTTATAGATTGAAAAAGGAACAATTGCTTAGGAAAAGGGTTATCAAACTAGTCAGAGTTTGATGGTAGAACCACAATGTGGGAAAATTTACTCGAGAGTTAGAAAGTGCAATGCTAAGAGAGTATCCCTATTCATTTTCTGTTTGATTCCGGGACGGAATCCTTTTAAGGAGGGGAAACTGTAATAACCCCAATTTTTGGAAATTTTTGAAACCCTTATGAATAGTGTTTTTGCTGAATGAGAAAACTTTTCATGCCACACTATGTAAGGGTTCTGTTATGGATATTCTGAAATTTTATTAGTACTCTATATGATATATAAGTGTATGTAAAGATCGTCAGAATCCAATTCCGAACACTTTGATTTTTCCCGAAAATCTACCAGATACAGAAAGAATTGAGTATAAGGTAACAGAATAAAAAGGATTTAAATTCAAGGATTATAAGAGAGGATCATGAAAGGAATATAATGTATTGAGAAAGGTTAAAGAAACTTAAGTAATAAGATCCCGGGTATGATCCCTCAAACGATAAACGAAAACGAAAGTTAAGCGAACCGTATAACAGATCAGCGGTCATTAGGCAAGCAATTAGGAGTTAATCAAGGAGGTTAGGGATGATGATGTCATCAAACCAACAAGGTGTGGACAAGTGGAAGCATTATGACATGTGCAAGATGACATAAGCATGACAAGGGGTTTTGTTTTGTTGGTTGATTTTGGGCCATGTAAAATTTACCATGGTAAAAAGCTAAAACATTTTCCAAGGCCAAAAAGGAGAAGCAACCAAGCAAATATCATAAAACACAAAAATTAGAAGTTGACTTTCCCATTTCAAGAAGAAAGCTCTCGGCTAAAACAAACCCAGCAACTTCAAACTACCATATCTCCTTCAATACTCACTCAAATGTTGTGTTCTATAGCTAGTTGGAAAGGTATTGAGATGTCCTACAACTATTGTTCACAAGTCTCTTCCAAATAAGCATGGTAAGACCTTCATTTTTACAGTTCTTTAAATCGGACTTTTAGAAACTTCAAAGCCTAACTTTGTGTTCTTGATTTCTTTGGAAAGATCAAGCTTGTAGGAGGCTCCCTAAGGCTTCCTAGAAACTTAACACCTCCCAAGGAAGGTATAAATATTCACACCCTTTAGTAATAAGTTTGAATGTTGAAGTTTGGAGATGGTTTGGATGGATGAGTAGTAATTTGAATGATAAGCATGATTCGAGCTTAATTGTTAAGTAGTTTAGTTGAATTTGGAGATGTTATAATATATGATTGGATTGAGATCCTTGAGCTTATTATGACTGAAATCAGTAGCATTGATGTGTATCTTGAGTTGTTGTTGATTGGTAGTTGGATTGATATGATTTGGCATGGTAAAAAATTGGGAAATCGCGTAAACATAGCCGTCGTAATGTCCGATTTACTTTAGACTGCTTTTGTTCATAACATTAGGACCCGAGAACTCCCTACTAGGTTTTGACCATTGCCATATTTAGATATTTCATGTTACGAGCTTCATTTTGATATGTGGTTCGTTTGATTCCGATGAACGGTTTAAGAGAAACGGCCGTTTTAAGTAACGACGTTTCGCGAACGAACCCTTACCCCTCGCCTTACTTTGAAACATAGGTTAAAGACCTTAAATGACTAATTGAAGTATGAAACATTTATGTGAGGTGTAATAGGCAGTTGGTAAGACACTCGCGAAGGAATTGCCTTAAAACTCGTAATGGTTAAATTATTAAAAAATGGTGGAGCCGAGGGTACTCGAGTGACTTAAGAGAATCAGTAAGCGCAAAACGAGCGTTAGAGTCTGAGTTGGTTAGAGTATAGATTTACAAGTGACTTTGGTTTAATTCCGACTTACTTGTTGTTTATAGGTTACCAGACTCGTCTCGAGCCATTCGTAACCCCCAGTCGCTCAGGCAAGTTTTCTACCCGTTATACTGTTGTTGTGATGTATATATGTATATGCATTATCTTGTGATAGATGCATGTTGGGTAATTAGCAAATTTTGCGATATATTGAACCATGCTGATATGGTATATATATGCATGCTTGTTTCGTATTCTTGCCATATATATCTGTTGGTTCAGTTGATAATACCTATGCTAGAGAATAGCGGTAATTTACATATACCCTTAGTATAGGGACCCAAAGGTGAAAACATTTTCTAAAACCGGGAGTCGAGGATCCCGAGTAGATTTTATATATATATATATATTTATATATATGGTTATAGTTTTCAAAACTATTAATCGAATAAGGTTTATTCGATAACTTGATTTTATTTAATGAATATTATCTTGAATATTCATTCGAGGACTTATGACTCTTTTATATTATTTATTGAATATTACTTGGATATTCATTTGAGGATGTATGACTCCTTTATTTTATTTAATGAATATTATTTATAATATTCATTCGAGGACTTATGACTCCTTTATATTTATTTATTGAATATTATTTCGAATATTCATTCGAGGGCTTATGACTCAGCTTATTTATTTATTGAATATTATTTCGAATATTCATTCGAGGGCTTATGACTCAGCTTATTTTATTTATTGAATATTATTTGAATAATCATTTGAGGATCTATGACTCTGATTATTTGCTGAGATATATTCTTTATTTTATTAAAGAATAAGGTGTCGATAATCAAACTCACTTTTGATTATTCAAATAAAGATAGTACTTTCGTATAGGTATATCTTTGGATATTTAATATTCATTTCAAGTATAAGTTTCAAAACTTCTACTTCAATTATTTTTATAAAGATTATTCTTTATGGAAATATTATTTAAATAATAATATTCAAATATTTTCTAATATATTGGGACTGATTTATTTTGTTAAATCAGCATCACTCCAAACATTCTTAAAAATGTTTTGCGAGTCTTCAAAATGATTTTTAAAAGTTAGAGCGGATCCCAAAACTCATTTTTATATTTAAGATCCTCCTTTCGAAGGGGATTTAAATACTCGCTCAAAACCTGAGGGATCCGGCTCTGTGGTGTGTTTTATATTCGCAACAAGGTTGCTGTTTTGTTAAATGAATTGATTACTTACCCAACACTCGGGAAGTAAAATTCTTGGAACAAGTTAATACATTAACAGGCATCGCCTGGGAAATATCGGTGAGTTCTCCTTTCCAACTAGATACGACTTCTTGGTGGAGCCTTATCAACAAGTTTCTACTTGAGGAAAGAGGGAACGAGCTTTACGTTTCAGAGTCATGGATTTCATCTGAACTAGGAGTGGCGTAAGTGGTCGAGTGGCGCCAGCCCAGCCTTATTATATTGGCCCAAATGGCCTGGAAGTTCCGCTAAGGCGGTCCATTCCTTAGGAGTTCAGTGTTCGGTTGACAAGTAAATCCGACAGGTTCTCCTCTACATGTAGAAAATGGTGGGGTTGCACTACTACGACTGATCATCGTAAGTGTTCTTCCTGGCGCGGCAAACTCCCGTAATTAGTTCATCATCCAATTGGATATTTCTGCAACACTACCCAGAGCACTTCGATAGAAAGGCTACGATTGGGCGATTGTTGAGTGTTGGCAGGGTCAAGTTTTCAAAATGATGTTTGCATCAAATGAAGTATCTCGTAACTTCATTTTATTTTGATGATATTTTAAAGATTTAATCTATTCAAATCTGGTCTTGTAGTCTCATCTACGTGATGAACTTTTGAAACTAATTATAACTTGAACGGTGGTAGTTCAAGTAGTATTTGGAAAAGATATAAGTATATTGGAGTATCTTGTAACTTCATCTTTTAAACTTATATCTAGTAAATGATTATCTTATGCATGACAAAGATTTTCAGAAAAACGTTGAGACAAGGTTAGACATATGATATCACCTTGCAACGATATTTTTATACAGTTATAAACTGGAACTCTGTGTATATTATGCATGGAAGAGGACTTCCAAGATTTTGAAAAGTATATATGTATATATACTGAATATTTTGCGACTTCATCACATTAAGATATCAAACTTGGTTCATTTCTTTTGACCAAGACTTTCATGAGTACTATGAGAAGGCTCATATATTGTTAATCATTATACATATTATTTTGGTGGGCTTGCTGCTCACCCTTGCTTTCTTCTTTCATCACACAACAACAGATAGAAAAGATGAACAGGACCAAACTCCCAATTCGCGAGCGGATAGGAAACGTTCCGCAGTTTCCTATAGGCATTGATGTCGCTGTAGCTGAGGTAGGAACTACCAATAGGCTAGGCTCCAACTTTTGATGTACCAGATTTATGTATATTTATGAATTGTAATAATGGCAAAGAAATGTAAATTTATTCAGAAACCCTTTTAAGGTGTATTGGCATATAATTGTGGAATAAAACGACTTGTGATTATTTTTGGATATTCATCTCTGAGACTATAACTTGTGGTGTGTGTGTTTATTGTGGGGTCGCAGTACAGAGTAATCGATTATTTATTAAGATTGGGTGTTATTAAGGGAAATGGAACTCGTGACAACCCTGATCCCCGACCCCGGATTTGGGGGTGTTACAAGTATGGATCAGTTTCTAAGAACTTTGTTCCAGGAAAAATAAGTCAAGTGAAAAAGAACAAGAGAGTCAATGTAGAACATCTGTCAATAAAGCAATTGAATGGCAGATTGGAGAAACTAGAAGTTAAAGCAGAATTAAAAAGGAAAAACAATAGAAATGGGAAATTAGGAATTAATAAACATAACAACTACACACCTGATAAATATACACCTAGAAATATATGTGTGAAGTGTGGTAGTGTCAATCATTTATCTGTTAATTGCAAACTTGCTATGCCTGCACCCATGTCTGCACCTCCTTCATTTCCTAACATGCCTACAATGCCTGTGAATGTTATGCCTACACATAATTTGAATACACAATTTGCTAATATGTCATTTGCACAAAATCCTTATTATGCTGCATTTAATATGCCATTAATGCCATTTAGCATGCCTTACCGGAATAACATATTTGCATAGAATATGCCTTTCCATGTTAACCAGCATGTGCATGATAATTCTATAACGATGAATGGTTTTAAAGGTTCTACTCAAATGACTAAGGATGAATCTCAGATACCTAAGTCAAATGAAGACAAGCCTAAGAAACCTAAGAAAAAGGCTAACAAAACAGGACCCAAGGAAACTTGGGTACCAAAATCAACTTGATTTGATTTTGTTGTGTGCAGGGAAACAGAAAAAATCTTTGGTATTTGGATAGTGGGTGTGCAAGGCACATTACTGGAGATTCTACCCTGCTCACTGAGTTCAAGGAGAGAGCTGGCCCAAGTATCACTTTTGGAGATGACAACAAGGGTTATATTGTGGGATATGGTTTGATTTCTAAAGATAATGTCATCATTGAGGAAGTTTCCCTAGTGGATGGACTCAAGCATAATTTGTTGAGTATCAGCCAGCTTTTTGATAGGGGCAACTCAGTAATATTCAATTCTGAAGCCTGTATTGTGACCAACAAGAAAAACAACAAAGTGGTTCTCACTTGAGTGAGAAAAGGGAATGTGTATCTAGCTAACTTCAACTCATCAAATGCAAAATATGTCACTTGTCTCTTCAGCAAGGCAAGTCAAGTGGAATTCCTCAAAGGATGGATTGTGTGATGCCTGTCAGAAAGGAAAGCAGGCATCATTCAAAAAGAAGCTTGACTCAACAATTGAAGAACCTTTACAACTACTGCACATGAATTTATTTGAACCAGTCAATGTGTTATCCATCTCAAAGAAAAGATAATGCCTAGTAATTGTGGATGATTTCTCAAAGTTCTCTTGGACATATTTTCTAAAATCCAAAGATGAAGCTAGTGAAATCATCATCAATCACATAAGGCAAGTCAACAATCATCCTGATTTCAAAGTTAGAAGAATCAGGAGCGACAATGAAACTGAGTTCAAGAATTCTATGATGAGATTCTTTTATGAAGAAAATAGGATCATGCATGAGTTTTCAGCAGCAAGAACCCCACAATAAAATGGAGTGGTGGAAAGGAAGAACATATCTCTTTTGAAGCTGTAAGAACAATGCTAGAAGAATCAAAGTTACCAACATATTTTTGGGCAGAAGCTGTAAATACTGCATGCTACACTCAGAATATTTCTATGGTTAATCAAGAAAAGTGCATGACACCCTACCAGTTGTTCAAGAATAGGAAGCCAACTTTAAATTTTCTTCATGTCTTTGGTTGTAAATGCTATATCTTGAGAAATCAAACTGATCAGAATGGAAAGTTTGATGCCAAAGCAGATGAAGGCATTTTTTTTGGATATGCAATTGGTAAAGCATACAGAGTCCATAATCTCAAAACCAATATTGTTATGGAATCTGTACATGTTGTGTTTGATGATAAAAAGATTGAAGGACTGCAAGATGGAGATTTCCATGAAAGCCTCAAAATTAACAATGTTGAGATGATTTGTGATGATAGTGATGATGAAAGTGATCAAGAAACAATATATAAGGATAATGCAGAAAAATCTATAATAAATGAAGCACATAATTCAACATCCGTCAAAAGACCAAGTGCATCATCCATTGAGAGACAATCTGCATCATCCGTCGAGAGGCAAAGATCAACATCCGTTGAGCCATCAATAGGAGTTGAAAGCCAATACAGATCACAATCAGAAAGAACCCTAACTTCTAGTCAAAGATCCACAAACTCAGGGGGAGTTTCTTCTAATCAAAACTCAGTCACACATCAAGACAACTATGAGGCCTCTTCATCTAGAGCTAATCTACCACAACGGAGAAAATGGACTAGAGATTACGCATTTGAATTAATTATTGGTGATACATCTTCAAGAGTGAAAACAAGGAAAACAACTCAAGAAGAATGTCTTTACAACATATTTCTGTCATAGGAAGAGCCTAAAAAGGTAGAAGAAGCTATGTTGGATCCTGATTGGATTTTAGCTGTGCAGGAGAAACTAAACCAATTTAAAAGAAATAAAGTTTGAAAGTTAGTACCCAAAAAGGAAATAATCATATTGACACCAAGTGGGTATTCAGAAACAAGATGGATGAAAATGGCATAGTAGTTAGGAACAAAGCTAGATTGGTTGCTAAGGGCTACTGTCAACAAGGAGTAGATTTTTATGAGACTTTTGCTCATGTTGCAAGACTTGAAGCCATCAGAATCTTTCTAGCCTATGCAGCTCATGCCAATTTCAAGGTCTATCAAATGGATGTTAAAAGTGCATTTCTGAATGGAGATTTGGATGAGGAGGACTATGTCAGTCAGCCTCCTGGTTTTGAAGACCCCAGCTTTCGAGAATATGTCTACTATCTTTTGAAATTACTTTATGGACTGAAGCAAGCACCTAGAGCCTGGTATGACACTTTGTCAAAGTTTCTCTTAGAAAATCATTTCACAAGAGGTACTATTTATAAAACTTTATTCTTTAGAAATATTAATGGTTCTATTATACTTATTCAAATTTATGTAGATGATATTATATTTGGCTCTACAGATGAGAAACTTTGTAAAAATTTTGCCAAATTGATGCAAAGTAAATATGAAATGAGCAACTTAATGGATTACACATCTGTAAAAACTCATATGGCCACTGCAACTAAACATGAAGTAAACACTACTAAAAAGTCTATGGATATTTTAAGCTACAGAGGCATGGTTGGCTCACTTTTATATTTAGCAGCCAGTAGGCCAGATATAATATTTACTACTTGTCTTTATGCTGGATTTCGGGCTGATTCTAGAGAATCTCATTTAGTAACTATTAAGAGAATTTTCAGATATCTCAAAAAAATACCAAAACTTGGCATTTGGTATCCTAGAGATTCTGGTTTTGATCTAACTGGTTATTCAGATGCAGATTATGCAGGTTGTAAAATTGATAGAAAAAATACCACAGGAACCTGTCAATTTCTAGGAAATAAGCTAGTATCCTGGTTTAGTAAAAAGAAAAATTTAGTCTTTACTTCTACAGCTGAGGCTTAATATATTGCCGATGGTAGTTGTGCACAAATTTTATGGATGAAAAATTAACTGTTGGACTGTGGTCTACATGTGAATAAGATTCCTATTTTCTGTTATAACACAAGTGCCATTGCAATTACTGAAAATCCAGTACAACATTGAAGGACCAAGAACATTGACATCAAGTGCCACTTTATTAGAGAATATATCATTAATGGTACTGTGGAACTTTATTTTGTTCCAAGTAAGAAGCAACTTGCAGACATCTTCACCAAGCCACTTGATAAATCCACATTTACTTGGTTGGTAAGTGAGTTAGGTATGCTTAATTATTCTTAATTTGTTTTGATGTCTACGCAACTCAAAATGTAGCCAGAATAAAATTCGATATTTCATGTCAAAGATTAAATTTTGGTTGAGTCAAAATTTACATCTTGACGGATGTTCATTATCCGTTAAAAATGAATATCCATTGAATTTTATCATCTGTTGAAATATTAAATATTATTCTGGGTATTTCTATCTCGATGGATAATTATATAATCCTAATCCGTCGAATTTCTCTCTATCTTAGCCATTAATTCCAGGCATTATCCTTCGAATTTACTTACATCCTCTAAGTATATTTCGATGGATAATCATTAGAATTTTGACAGTTCACTTTATTTTTAAACAACTATTTTGGGCTAATTTGATTGGTTACTTTATTTTACTTTTTAATTTTTGAAATTTTTTTTCTGAGAAAGTATAAAAGCCCGTTTCATTTTCAATTTTACTTTTATCTTTCTCAAGCAATTTCTCTAATTTTCTTCGTCTCCAAAGCAGAAACCCCTTTCTGCAACTAATTTCACTCACAGCAATGACACCTATAGTCAAAATTATGTCTTAAACTGGGTATGTATATGAAAAGAATATCTCGTAGCTTTGGTGAACAAGGAGATTCCTGCATCTGAAGACTATCACAAAATGATGGACTTCATTTGAAGCTACAAACTGAGTTATGCTATGCTTGAGTCCCCTGTCATCTACTGTGAGGTTGTCGAGGAGATTTGGACTACTGTTGTGTTCAACTACAAGGATAAGACCATTAATTTCTCTCTCAAAGGTAAGGAACACTGCATAAACTCTAATACTCTTGAAGCATGCTTTAAATTGCCTGAAAATAACACTTTTGCTCCACACACAGACACATATGTGAGTAACATGCTTATTTCTATGGGCTATGCTCTTAGTGCCACCAAGTTAGGTGAAGTTAGGAGACTAGGATTTAGGAAATAATGAAGCTTTCTCTGTGATTCCTTTGTTAAGGCTATTTCTGGCAAAGTTAGTAATTTTGATGTTGTTAGCTATTCTATTGTTTAACATGCTCTATATGCTTCTGAGTGATAAGTATATTAATTTCAGTATTTTTGTAACGTATCAATTAGGTATTAAATTAGGAGACATTAAAAAGAGGTCTAAGAACATCTATTATGATAGATTCTTTATGATGATAGCTAACTTTGTTTCTGAGAATCTCTCAATTGTGAACCCAACAAACAAGTTAGATTATTGGGTCCAAGAGAGAAGAGTTATTGTTCATCTTAACAGGGCTAATCACCATAAGGAGGTTCCCCTCATCTACATGCCAATTATGGAGCAGCCTTAGATAAGTGAGGTAAACACTTCTATCCCTGCACTACGCCATAGATTGCTTTAAGCAACACCCAAATTGTGTTGCTATAGACCCGAAAAAATATTGCTAAAGGCCCAAAAAGGGCTAAGGCAACATCAGAGCTATGTTGACCCGTAACTAGTTAGTATAGGTATCTATAGCAACAAAACAGTTATTATATTGCAACACAGCATATCATGTTACAATAGATATCAATAGCAACATACTTTGGTCGCTATAGTAACATACTAAATGTGTTGCAATAGATCTTAAAATTTCTTTCAGAAATGTGAGGCCCACATGATGGGACCCACCTGGGAACCAATGTTTACCTATGGCAACACACCTATAACATCTTTTATGTTACAAAAGGTTAATTATCTACAACATATTTAATACCTCCTGCAACATAGTTTGAGCCTATTGCAACACCATCAGAAAAAAATTGAAAATAGACTTCCTGAATATTGCATTTCCCAAAATAAATACCAAGCAACATTACTTAAGCCTCAGAAGGCATTTTCATCCATACAACCGGTCAAAGCAATATTCTTAAGCATACAAGTCTTCCTATCAATATTACTTAACCATACAAGACTTCCAATAACATAATCTACTACAGATCATGGTCTTTTTGTAACCAACCACAATATTACTTAACTAGTTCAAATGCAACAAACACAACTATGTGCTAGGCCCTGCGGTCAGAGGAGTACCAGCAGCTCCATTTCCATCTTCAGTATCGCCCTGTCTATTTCATCCAACTCTATTTCATCCAACTCAGTAGGCTTAGAGGTGATCTCCATTTTGAGTTTTGCAGCATCTTCATCAACAAGATCGATAGCTGAAATGGAAAAGAAATTCCTTAATGAACATAATTGTAAGGCAGAAGTATAGGACACTTATATAAACAATTTGAAACAACCAACAAAAAGAACAGAAGCATAGGATACTTATATCCCTCTGGTAAATCTCTGTTGCAGCCATAACCAAAAAACTATATATCTAATATAGAATCATTTGAAATCATAACCAAAAAACATATATCTGGTAAAAATAATATGGAAATAAATAAATCATAATAAAACTATAGAATGGGCAGGATAGTCATAACACAATTATTTGCAGCCATAACCAAAAAACTATATATCTGGTAAAAACAATATGGAAATAAATAAATCATAATAAAACTATAGAATGGGCAGGATAGTCACAGGGAAATTGGTGGTTGCAGTAGGACCCCAGTATTTCAAAGCTGCCGGATCATAAGCTATTGCAGCCTTGTCTTCCTTCTCATAACCACCTAATGGACACAATTTCACCAAGACATACAGATTATAAGTAATTTTGCGAAGGTAAGCTCTAATAATAATGAGAAACACGAAAATGACAAACATGTAGCTTACCCAAGTAAACTGTTGCCATATTTTTCAGAATTGAAGTGAAAAGGCATCATCCAGTACCACAAGGCATGCAAGAAATAGGAAAATTATGTTAAAAGAACTAGTGAACACAACAGTCAGCTGACATAATACAATGTCCTAACCAAGTGTTTTATTGCTCTGTCATAGAGAACATCTGTTACTTTCTAAAAATCATGACTTCCAAAGTTAAATGATGCAATGTACTTGGACCATACTTGGCACTTAAGGTTTATCGACCCATTCGTTTTCAGCAGCGATTCTTCCTGATCCACGAGTACCCATTCTTCCGAATGAACTTACAGCTGACAGGTTCTTGAAACTGCATGCTAGAGAAGTGAGGCATGCTATTATTGGGTTGGTCTTGTTGTGGCAGCACAACGCAAGTGTGCAGTGAGCGCACATCTGGTGGCCACAGTCTTGCACTTCAATTGTGCGGACTTGATCAAAGCATATGAAACATAGCCCAGCATCACTGATCTGCAATAAAATATATTTACAGTTAATATTGCCTACTAGATGGCATCAGCAGTTTATATTGCCTACTAGCTGGCATCAGCAGTTTATATTAGCTGGCATCAGCAGTTTATATTGCCTACTAAAATTTAATGGCTGATGTACTATTTCAACTCTTCACCCTTCAATATATGCACCATATCAACAATTATATATTCACTAGCAGATAAAAACTGTATGAGACGACTCTATACGAGTAAAAGAATTCTGATAACAACAGTTGCTAGGTTTAAGGGACAACCGTGACTGAAAAATACACACCAAGACAGAGGCAGCCATGGACAAAGAGATCTTGATATGATACACACTTTTTACTTGGAGTACTGAGACTAGTAATAGCATAAGACTTCTTTATCAATTTCGGAAAAAAGATTAAAATAAAATATCAGCATGTAACTGAAGGTATAACACTATTTAGGTGCTAGACAAACTGACAGAACTACTTGCATCAATTGAGCAACCTAAACAAAAAAAGTTATAAATTTGAAGATCAAGCTCCCAAGTCATAGAAGTGAACAAAAATGCTACCTGGTTGAACTATACTACTTGGGTCTGCAACATGTATCTGAACCGTATTCCGTCCACCCTGCAATCTGGTAGAACTTAATGCATCATCAAGCTGCACAAATTTTGGTGAGTAGCAATTTAGTGTCCAAAAACCATTTCTCAGTACCTAGAAAATATTAGTATCATAATTCTAAGTGTTCCATTTACAAATTTACAGCACAACTTTAAAAGAAGCTCTCAAGTACTTTAAAATTAGGAAAATCGTGAACATCTTACCTATGCTTCTGATGTCCAAGCCCGAAGTAAGTTGCGGACAAACAATGATTGCACAAAACTCCAATACCCAAAATTGAGAGCCTGGGATAGAGTGAAAGAGGTCGATAGAGAGAGAGTGAGAGATACAGTTTAAATAGATAAAAGAAGAGAGGACGTTGCCAAAAATCATTTCTAATCCTCAACTAGCTATAAATGAGAACTAAAATAAAGTATATATCACTAGCTAGTCCAGCACAGAATAAGCTAAACGCAACAACATATACTAACACTTGAAGTTGGAAAATGTTACCCTGAGCAGTTCCATCGAAAAGAGTAGACGAAGGCCAACCGCGAGAAGTGGTAAGAGACATAACCTCATCATCACCGAGATTATTAGACAAAGTATTAACCAACTCTGCAATCCCATAAGAATCTCTCCGAGGCGGAACCCAATACGAATACCCAATCAGGAGCGGATCGCTTGACGATGATTCCGTGAATAGCATCTTCAATACGCTCTACACTAAACGCTTCAAAATCCAACTGCTGTTGTTGCTGATCGCCTCCGCCAATTATAAAAACAGAGTTGTTGTTGTTTTTGTTGTTGTTGTTGCCTGATTGGCTGGATTGGTATCGAATAGAAGAGAGGAATCGAGAAGAGGAGGAGAGGTGGTGAGTTTTCGGCCGCTCTTTCTCAAATGAGAGAGTGTGAGAGTATTTTTTTTTTGAAGAATAGAGTGAGAGTATTATTTTCAGTTTGCCCCTTTAATTTTGTGAAAAATCTATACTATTCTATATACTATATTATAATAACCGTAATGAGGTATAATTTGTAGTTTGGTTGACCCCTCGTTTTGGTTATCTCTTTACATCACGACCGTCGGATCTTCTTCGTCAAATAATCAGAGCCGTTAGATTCACATACTAAAAAAATACACTTCACAAGTTCTCTGGTTTGAATCACATCAACAACAAACATTTATATTATTATTTATAAAAATACATATAAGTTCTCAGGTTCGAATCTCGTTAATAACAAACATGTATTATTTATAAAGATACATATAAGTTTTCGGATTCGAATCTCACTCACCAACAACAAACATTTACATTATTATTTATGAATAATATGTCATCAATCATATACTATTTAAACCTAACTTGAAATTATAATTATATAATTATTATTTAGTATTTAATTATTTATATAGAATTTTGATAAAATTATATGAAATAAAATTAAAAATATATAAATATTTACCAAGACCCGTGCATCGCACGGGCCTTAAGATAGTATTAGTAATTCCCGCTCTGTTAAATTTTGTTGGCCGCCCTTCAACCCAGTTGATTTTGCAGCCCAATTCTATCAATAGCCCAACCCAATTCCCCTTGTTGGCTAATTAATTTACCTTTTTATTTTCAAAATATCATAATATTTCAATTATATAAATTGTAATTATTAAAATGATTTTTCTATTTATTTTATTCGTAAAAGTTTAAAATTATTACAGGATATTATTTTCTATAAACAATTAATTTAGTGATTTCAATTAAAATTAATTAATATTCAAATTAAGTAAAATTTATTATTTTTTTTATTCAAATAAAATGTTCTATTATTCATAAATCATTTATTTCATATAATCTTATTTGCTTTAAATTTTCTTTAATCATAGTCTATAGCAACATATTCTCTCGTGTTACTCTCCTTAACATCTTAATGGGTTATGGTAACACAGTTTTATAACTATAGAAACCCACTTAGTATAGGTGTTGTGATAGGGTGACAATTTCACCTCTATAGTAACATAATCTAAGGTAACACCCCCCCCCAAATACTCAGTTAGGCCATCTATGGTGTAGTGCTGCCACTTCTCTATCACAAGTGTCTTTGCAAACAACTGTAGCTATGACATTTGTGATAGTGACCAAACAGGTGTCTACCCAAGCCACAAAATCAAAAATTTCTAAATCCAAGTCAAAGGAGACCCACTCTAGTTTCTCTTAAAAGAAACTAGTTTTAAAATCTACTAAAAACCAAGAGGGGAGTGTGAAGTAAAGTAAGCCTGGTGAGGGACAGGGTGAAATTCAATGAAGCCCTAAAAATAAGGAGAGTTAAGTGTGTGTAACCCAGCCTAGCCACATTGCAGTCTCCCAACAGACTGTAATGCTTAATAAGGATTCAAGCGCATTACTAGTTTCATCCTCCCAAAAGGGTGTAACTATTGAAACAAACTCTCAACCAAGAGCACGGGCCAAAAGGATTAGGGAAACAAACCAACCTCAAGCTTACATAAGAAAGAAGAAATCTCAAACACTTGGGGATACACAGGGTGCACACACTATGCAAACTGCAGTCAAAGACTCGGTTACAGCACCTTCTCAATGTCAGATTGATGTGACTCCTGTAAATGTGGAGTCAAAACCAAAATCTCTCTATAGAAGTACCTCACACACAAAACTCACCCATTAACTCTTTGAATGTGGACATGATTCACACATCAATTCCTGATTCTCCATCTTTAACTCTGTTTGAGAAGTCAAAATCTCAAGCAAGTGAGCATCATCTTTTAGATGATTTGTTGGCTCACTTGCCATTTATTTCTGATTATATTGAGAAATCTGTGCAAAATCTCAAATCAATCACCACAGATTCTAAAGTAGTTTCAACTCCAAAATCTGTCATTTCTACTATCTCGACGGATATTCTTCATCCTTGAGTGGTGATTGTATCTCGACAGATGTGCTTAACAACATTCATTCGTTGAAACTCTCAACTACTACCTCGACGGATGTTTCTCATCCGTTGAATATCACTGCACCACTCGAAATTTGAACTATTGTTACAAGTGTAGATGATCTAGTAGTTGTACAATCACTCTTAGGATTGAGGGAAGTGAGTGAACAGAGTGAGAGGCTGAGTTGCTCTCAGGCAAAAGGAGAGGAAATGAGTGAACAAATACAAGCTATTTCTTCCAGCTTGGTAAAAGTAAGTGAGAGGAGTCCCACCTTAGATGGTGAAGGTGAGGGTGTGAGGGTGGGAAGCCAAGGGGAGCCCTTGATGAAAAAAGAGAGAGAAAATGAGAGAAAAGCAGGTACAGAAGATATAAGGGTGGAAACCATTGCTAGAGAGTCAATGAATGTCAGTGATACAGAAAAGGAGAAATTATATCAACAAGAATATCAGGTTGTTATAGATTCTATCTCTATAGATGCTGAGACATTTACTCATCATGTTACAGCTTATTAAATTCTGGCTGGACAGGGAAATGAGGAGGTTGAGAAGATGCTGAACTTGGTGCACACAATAGCATCTATTCTAAGGGCTAATGATGCAATCACTGCCACGCCCTCCACAGTTGGTGACGATTTTGAATATCCAACTGGTGGTTTTGAAGATACTTTTGAGGATGCTTCTAATGATGTGTGGCGCCCCAAAATCCGGGGTCAGGAATCTCGGAGGCCACGCCATCTAAACTACTGCAAACCACATACCTCACACTACAATATATAAATACTCACACTTTACGACCCCACACTTATCACACGCACACACTTACAGGTTATTGTCTTGGAAACGAACCATTCATAGCTAGAGTAATTCAACCATAAAGTGATAATTATTACAACCCAAAAGTAATTAAATCTTACCGGGGAGTAACCTTTAAGTAAGGCTAGTCCGTCGTTCAAATATACGTTTCTTGTTTATTACCTTACATAAGTCATACTTATAAATAAGCCGAACTAAAAATAACTGAAAACCAATCCTGTTTATTCAGACTACCTATGGTACAACACCAAACAAGCTACGGAATAGCTGGCCATTTCCTACTCGTTTCCTGGCTGTGGTTCTCATGGTAGGCATCTTGATTCACTGTTGTGTTGTGTCAATTTAAAAAAACAAGTGTGAGCTATAATTCCCAGCATAATAATGTACAGTATGAAAATGACTGTATGATAACTTACGTAAAACATCACATATAATAATTATGTTTTATTCGAAATTAGTTTTCCTTGGTGATATACACCTTCTTATGAAAACAATTCTTTAGGGGATTTTATTATCCTGCGAATACCTTAATAGTAAACCCAGCACCTAGGCTTGGGTTACGGTATTGCATCACAATTCCAATTGGAAGAATTAGGACACCCGTTAGAGCCACCGCATATGATGATCAGTCGTAATACGATAATAGTAACATTTTCTACTAGTAGAAGGACGACACCTTCGTATCCCGATTATCACCCTTTCCGCATTCGGGCTACGTGTCCCATTTTTGGGTATACACATACTTCACAAGTTCCTGAGTATACAGAGTACCTTCGCGTGCGGTACCTTTGGTAGTCCATCTAGCACACGTAGTACCGGAGTCTACCCCTCCCTTTTCCTTTTAAAAAGAATTCTATCATATCTCGAGAACTCGAACCACATCGAAGTTCCCCAAGCGTTTTGCTTGTTGATAGAAACAGTTTATCTTACTAAGATATAAATGTATATATATACGTACTTCCGAAATTTTCAGAGAAAGTATTAAGGATGTGAGTTGACCGTTGTCAATAGATAATTAAATAAGGGGAAAAGTCTCTCCTTGAAACTCTATTCAAAATATTAAATAAGTCGGGATAATATTCTCCGACGATCTGAAATTATTCGAATGATTTTCGAAAATCAGAAAGTAATTTAAATCCGGTTCTATGATTTTTAAATCATAAATAAACCCTTTAATAAATAGTAAATAGTTAAATGATAATCGATAAATAATAAACCTCGAAGGAGTTTACTTTAAAAAAAATAAAATAATATTCCTCAACTAAATTATGTTTAATACATTAATAACTTTAATATTTAATCGAGATTGAAGTAAATATTTACTAGAGAATACTTCTCCTTAATAAATGAATAGTAAGTAAATATTTCTTGTCCAAATGATAAAGTATAGTTGAGGGAATACGATCTTTGGAAATCATTTTAATAAAAGCTCGAGGTGTTTAATATTGCTAAGTGGACGTCGAGTCCCTTTAAAACGTACTACTATGGACTTGTAATCGTCCTATAATATCACTGGAATGATTCCCGGTTTTTATCTTGAAATCCCGACCGACTCTCGGTCTTATTATAATATGTTACGCTTATAGCGGAATTAAATATTTCACGATATATACTTATTGTACAACATCGCTATATCATGTAAAAATTCAATAACTACGTATCATGGCAAATATGGTACTTATGCAATGATAATAAAATAATCATTTCACTACACAACAGTAAATGGAGTTGGGCTCGTAAACTTTCCTGGGTATCTAGAGGTGGAGGATGCTCTAGGTTCCGCTCGGAAATCTATAATCATAAACACAATTCATTTTGTTAGGTCCCGTTAATTTACGGCGACTCGCACTCATGCGCTACTTATTATACACCCTCTCAACTTATATTATCCTTATTATTCATTTAAGTCCTTATTCACATCATGGTCGCTTCATTTTTCTAAGTATCTTAGGTTCATTTTCACTTTCGCCGTCGGCTCCGCTTATGAATTCTACTGTTTCTAATCGCGCGGTCTCGGCTCCGATATTTTTATAAAACTGAAAAATCATTATTTTTACTTGAAATTTTTATGGCAGTTAGGAAACTAAAAATAGAACTCTCTGTAAAAATTTCATGATTTATGAACATTCTTAAGTTGATCCTTTATATTTTCAAAGTTCGTAATTCGTAGCAGTTTTTGTCGCGTAAATCACTTTTAGTAAAACGACCATAACTTTTGATCCGTAAATCGGAATCAAGCGATTCAAGTGCGTAAACGATCCTTATAATATTGTATATCATAATCAAGGGTTATTTTTCAACAAACTACAATTTACATCTTCGGGACTTTCTGCAGAAACTTAAAGTTATGTTTTATTCATTTTAGCGAGATTACGTTTACGATCGGAGTTTCGTTTATGCCTTAAATCTATATACTACCACCAACAATCATTATATCATCATCAACACAATAACTCCTCTCAAGAACATCATGTTCTTGAGGCAACAACAATCAACCTTAAATCTACTTAGCTAAACATCAAGATTTCAACAATATCACCTCTAAAACTAGGTTTATAACTACATACTAAAAGGATCTTGAAATTGAATCTTAAATAAAGTTGGGTCAAAGATTTTTACCTTTATTGAAAGCTTGAGATGTGTTCTTGAGTATGGTGGAGTCTTGTGAGTGCTTGGTATGGTTTTGGAACCTAAAACCACCATTGAAATCAAGAAACCAAAGAAGAGTTACTATTCATACTATTCATTCTCAACTTTCTTGATTTTATTACACCCATCAAACCTTGATAAAAAGAGATCAAAGAATTATCTTACATTAGTTTTGTTGTTAGGAAGCTTGATAATTAATGGGAGGATTTAACCATGGCTAGAACTTGAAGAATTGAATTTGATTTCCTTGCCTTGATGAAAATAGCCGAATGGAAGAAATGAAGAAGGGGGAGAGAGTTTTTATGCTTGCTCCTAGGTTGCTTCTTGGAAATTATGTTGGTGATATCTTTATATTGATTTGATATTCTCCTAGTATAGAATCCTAGGTTTATTCTTGTTGCCAAATCCATGGACAAATCTAAGTAGCTTCCTAGTTTACAAGCTAAGATACTTGTTTTAGCTTCCTTAGCACACTATTTGATTAGCCTTGGTTGATCATCCTATATCTAGCTCACTATTTGATAAAGTAACCATGGTTAGTTAGTGCGTTACATTTATTTAATCATTTACGCGTTCGCTCGGTCGCTTAAACGTTTTCCTAATACTTCCTCGTAAATGGTTCGCGATGTAATTCCTTTCACATTTATTTCTTATGTTTTGAATTATCATACTTGGATATAAATCCGTTGGGTTTTAATCTTGTAATTATATTTGGATTCCCGTAATCCTTGATGAGTCGTAAATATGGTCGTTTTTCAACATTCGTTTTCTTCGAAAACTAATAGCGTTTACATACACTCATTTGGTACGTATAACCGTAATATCAACTCCAAAACTCATTTTCTCATGTACTACACAGTGTGGGCTCAAAAGTTTTTCCCGCCCGTCAGGGTTACTATTCATTAAATGTTTTACAAGGTCTAAAAAATTTGAGTTATTACATGATGTAGAGGATTTGTTGGACATAGGGGGAGATGCAGGTCCTAGCTCAAGCACAAACACTCCAGCATGGATGTTTAGCAAAGACTGCAGTGAGCATCACTTAAAATTAACCCTATTCCATATAATCCATCAGATTCAGACAACTCTTCAAGCTACTACAGATGCCAACACCAAGAGTCTTCTCCAAGCACACCTTGAGTCTCTTCACTTGCACAAAATCCAATCTCTCAAGCAAAATCAAGATGTGTCTGAGATGAAGACATAAATTAGACAAGTCAAGAAGGACATCACTGAAAGATTGGAGTCCACTCTTCCTGACTCTACAATGAGAGTTATTAACAGGAAACTCAGGAAAGATTCTGATCTCAGTAGAAAGGTTGATTCTTTGGACACTAGGCTCAAGGTCCTGGAAATTTCTATCACTAAAATCCTACCTCATCAAGCTCAACATACACTCCTTCTTCATAAATTGATGGTTGCACAAACTTCCAACCCTGCTCAACTTGATGCTAACAAAAAGGGGAGAAAGATTTACTTGTCTCAGTTAGTGAAACTGCAATCATTCTAGTTAGCAAGGGAGAGTCAGCTAGTGAGGGGGAGAAAGTGCACAACATTCAAGTCAGTAAAGTGATTGTTCCAGCAATTACTTTCTCTAAGCCACCAATTCTTGACAGCATTGACTTGATCAAGATAGCAGCGGTTGAACTAGAGCTGAAAAAAATAGAAGAAGCTTGATGAGAAGATTGAGAAGATTGAGAAGAATTTTGGTCCAATTGAGAAACAAGACAAAGCCTTATCTCATTTCTCTCAATTGAGACCAATTTCAATCAGTGAAATAAGCTTAGGGAATATGGAAAGGGGTCAACCCTCAGCAATAAAATCTCCAAAGGCCAATGTGATTTTTCAGCCAAAGAGAAACTATCCAAAGAACTCAAACAAAAATCCATTGGACCTAATCTATGAAACTCCCAAGCCTGATGAGAAGAAGCTGCTTGGTAGATCTATTTCCTATCTCAAAGATCCCAGAGACTCAGTCTTGAAGAAGAGAATTGCTAAAATCTACAGGAATGGAAAATTAGACTGTATGGTGGTTGGACATCCACAGTTTGCAGAAGCTAAGAAAGAAGAAAAGGTGAGGCTCAAGCAACAGCAAAGGCAAGCTGCCTTAGATGCCAAGAATCAAGCTAAGAAGCTTGCAACTACAGAATTTGAAATGCATAATATGATAGCTGCATCTCTGTAGGAAGAAAAGCAAGAAGAACTAAAGTAGACAAAGAAACCAAGACTGAAATTCAAACCAAAAAGGAAGCTGGATTTTGATGAAGACAAGGAAGGGTACATGCCAACCCAATTTACCACCTCAAGTCAACCAGCCATTCCCACAATGGAGAAGGCTGAATTAAAGGTTTATTCTGACATGAATTTCCATGATGAACCCATAATTTCTAAAGATGAACCTGTAGATTGGGAAAGCCTACCACTTCCTGATCTAAATATCCCAATCCTAACCAAACCAAAGAAAAGAAAGTCAAGAGCAATCAAAAAGGCCAAACATGTCAAACTTCAATCCAAATCCTTAGCCAAACCCAAACCCACTGTCAACAAGGGAGATCAACTCTTCATCTATGACATCAAGGAATTTTCAGATATAAATATCTATCTGGATGAGCTAGAAGAAGTAAGAGCTATTGATGCTTACAAGCATCTTCCAGAGAGATTGGTCTTCAAGTATAAGGGTGGAAGAGTGCTAACTTGGCCTCTTCATAGAATTCTCAATGAAGGCTATTATGTTCTAGTAAAAAAATTTTCCTCAATAAAGAAGAACTTTGGGTTCAACATTGTTGCCAAAAAGATGGTACTGAATAAAATTAAGGAGATAAGGAATGGTTGTACAGGCCCAAATGCACTCCCAAGAGTCTTATTAATTTCTTACACGGGAAATGAAGTGCATTTGAGGCCATATTGGTTGATGAAGTTCAAGGATAAGAAATGACCCAGAAGATCATTCAGATTAGAAGATCAACTTAAAAATTTTAAGAAATGAAACTCTTATGGAGATGCAAGAAATGCTAGATCAGAAAAATGAAGCTGAATATGAATTCTTCACGTAACTTCAAAACTAGATTGAAGAAAATAATGAGATATTGGGAAAGAAGTTCAGACAGTCAAGGAAATAAGTTATATTTCCTCAGTCTAGAGGAGCACCTTAAAAATGGCTTGTGAGATTCTCTACAAACCTTCCTCTGCATAATTTTCAATAATTTGCAGCACTTGATAATTTTATCTACTATAAATCAGTCTGTATTCATAAGGTATTTTGTTATTATCAAGTTTCTCTTAATTTATGCCTACAATTCTATTAGACATAAATTGGGAGAGATTGTTAGGAATATGTTGTGTACTTGATGATAAGTTAAATAAAACACATTAGTAGATTTAATTTAGTGAATTTCTAGCTTTTAAGGGATGATCACTTTAACATCCGTTGAGAGAGTATCTTATGTATTAATAAGTCTTGAAACACATTATGCATTCTACAATGCCTTTAGAGATCTAGAAGTTGTAGGATATTTAAAGTCATGTTGACTACTAGTGTGATATGCAAAATAGGCTGGCTAATTGTAAATATTAGATGCCTTGTAATTTTGCATAAGTGAAATAGAGTTAACTACTATGGAAGACTTTCAATGGGTGATTCTACAAGGCTTCGACCGATAAACCAAGTCACATTCAACGGATGATCTAGTGAAGCTTCGACGGATGATTTAACACAGTTTCAACGGATGATCCAATGAAGTTTCAACGGATGTTTAAATTCAAATAGTAGTTGAGAGTGACTTGACAGTCATATGGGTTGATTAGATGCAAATGAAATATGGTAGTCTATTTACATGTGTTAGAGAACAAATAAGCATTTCCATTTCCATGCTAACTTGAAGATATTCAAAGATGCTGGATAAAGAAATGAAGAAGCATGTAATTAGACTAAGAAACATTTTGTCTTATTAATTTGTCTTTTTATTATGTAACTTTGTGATATTTATAAACCAATGGTAGCAAGTAGAACATAATCAAGTAAGTAAGAAATTTACCAGAGAAATAGATAAAGTTGTATCTGTAAAGAATTTTTCTGTAAAGTTATACAATTGAATCAGTCTCCAACGGCCCACGGCTGCAGCACGTAACGACCTTTAGATTCTAATTCAATGTACACATCTCTATGTAATAGACAAGTATTTCTTATTTCGAAATCAAAGCCCTCGGCTGTAGCATGAAACGACAATGATTTAAAAATAAGAACTACTTTCTACCATATTGGAATGCTCTGACCGACACAAGCTCGTTGTGTCATTGGCCAATTACTACTTGATATTATTTAATTTTAGAAGGATTATATTATGTTACAATCATAATCATATTATAAAGAGATTCTTCCTTTTAAATTAAATATTTCAAATCAATAATCGATAATCAGATGATTCCCAGATCGGGGGGAGCATTGTCAAGAGGCGTCACTTAATACCCCTTTCTTACAGATCGAAATCTGCTTTTGACAGAATCATCCTTTCTCTCAATATTGAAAATTCATATTTAATTACGTGTTTCATAAACACAAGAATCTCATGATTGTATTCATAATATTATTGTTAAGGCAAAAAATGATTCATATTCTAGATTTTCTAGAGCACGCCTTATTTTGATTTAAGTTCACCTAAATCTATCATCACATGGTAAACATAGGCATATATCTCATATATAAAAATAAATAAACAAGTAAGCATGCAAGTAATATTATTTCACACATTGATATAATGATGTATGGATTTATTATAGCATTTAAAAGCAATTAAAATAATTAAAACATGCTTTAAAACACTTTCGTGAATATAAACAGTTCAAAACTTTTATATAAAAAAACATTTGAAACTGTTGTTGCCTTTATTACCCAAAACAAAAACTGCCGAATTCATTTATTGTAGTATTAATAATATTTATAATTATTATCATTATTGGCCCCTTTTGTAACTGTTATTGCATTTATGTCCCTAAACAAAAACTGACGAATTCATTTATTGTAGTATTAATAATAACTATTATTATCAGCATTACAATTACAAGGTCAGCCAATGGATGGAAGCAAATATTAAATTCATATTTATTTACATGCATAATTATTTTATGAATTTTAATTAAAACAATTTTAAAAAAAATCATAACAAATAATCTACATATCATAAAATTATGAATAACAATACCTAGATGATCTACTACACTTGTAAAACCTAGATCAGTGGCCAAAATCCAATGCAAAAAATATTATGAATTAATTCATAATTAAATCTAAATAAACTTGCAAAATTCATAACAAATCCATACATGCATAAAAAAATCTGAATTTTTTTTATATGAATCTCTATATGCAAAACCTGGCTCTGATACCATTGAAGGAATTTACGGATGAGCGGAAGCGTGATATAACAATTATTCCGTAAAAACCATGTATTGCACATATAGAAAAATGTATAAATCAGAAAAACGGAGGAATCATAACCATACTCTATATAATATGGTTGCTAGCAGTTGCTCATCAGTGTGTGAAGCACTCTATCGGTATCCACCAAGAATGATCCTCTTCGATGAAACTTTTTATAAAACCAAGCTTTTATAAAAATGGAGTTTTGGGAGAGAGAGAGAAAGAAGAAGAAGATGGAGGCTAGCTCTTCTTAGGGTTTTCACAAAACCAAGTGTATATTTAGAATGAGCCATCTCATTTTATTTATAGGGCTCTCCTAGGGTTTTCATAATATATCAATATATATATATGTTAGCCCTCCATTTTATTTTAATAAAATGCTTTAATAATAATTAAAACTATTTTAATCATTATTTCTTTTTCTAAACTATTTAGAAAATAATTCTCTCTCTCATTATTTCATCAAAGAAAATATTCTTTTATGGTGTGACCCTGTAGGTTCAATATTATGCCGGTAGTAGAAATAAATAATAATAAACTTTTATTAATTATTTACATGAATACTAAAATTCACTAAATATAATTAATTGATTAATTATATTTATTCTACATCGTGAGTGATGCTTCTCAACATATCCCGACTATCCGAATAATATAAATTCACTGCTTAGAATACCAAGAACCTGTCAGTGACTAGTTACCGTACAATGAATTCCTTCTACCCTTACAATATCCCAATTAAATACAAGGCATGGATCTCGTGTCAGGCCTATCAAATTTAATCATATGATTTCTTATTCATAATGCAAAGTTCATATTAATGCAAATTAGAAACTCCTTTCTAATTTCATACACTCTGGTCAGAGATTCCAGAACTCGCATACTAAGAATAACATAGGATATTCTCTTCCTATACTGGAAGGGGTAGATCCTCTATTGATATTAACTATCTCTATACACAAATCCCTATGCCCAGAATAGACCTAATGGATGTCCTTGAGACTAAGGACTAAACCAAAACACAGTTCATTATATACAAGATAACTTTAACGATCTCAAGTCTAAGGACACTTGTACAACTATCACTCAGTGAATAACTATTGACACGTGAGTAATCTCCATTAGTTGTTCAACTTATCGAGTCATGTTCAGTGAACTTATTCCCTAATAAGCACCTACATACTAGCTATAGTGTCACCACACAAATGCCTATGAGAACAGACATCCTCCTGAAGGGAGCAAGCATAGTATGTACCAATCTTTGCGGATCCACTAACATCCGATTAGTTATCCTATGATCAGGAACTATTTAAGTCTAGAGTTATCATCTTCTAGATCTCACTATTATAATCTCATTATAATTCTAGAAGCTTTACTCTAAACTATGGAGCATCTTATTTAAAACACTTTAAATAGATAAAGCCCATAATAAAACCAAAATAAGTCTTTTATTAATTTCAATGAAATCAAATAGGAATACAAGTAAGTTCTTCCTAACTCATCATACATGATTGGATTTAGAACAAACACTTTCAACCCCCCTCTGCAATTCTTTATTAGATTATTTGGGAATCATTTTTGGTATCAGAGCAAGCTCTTGAAGAACAAAGAGTTTAAAGATCACAACAACTAACAAGATGAGCAGAAAAAATGTTGAAGTAAAAATTCCATTTCTGGACAATGACAACTTTCACCACTAGAAGGTGAAAATGCACCTGCATCTTCTCTCTCAAGATGAAGAATATGTGGATTGTATTGAGAAAGGTCCTCATGTCCCTATGAGAGCTGCTACAGGAAATGAGCCATCTATCCCAAAGCCTAGAGCATAATGGTCTGATCCAGATATTGAGCAAGTTCATAAGGATAAAAAGGTCATGAACATTTTTTTAATGGTGTTGAATGTGACATGTTTGACAACATCATCAATTGAAAAACTGCTAAGGATGTCTGGGGTATAATTCAAGTTATATGTTATGGAACTGAGCAAGTAAGGGAAAATAAAATGCAACTCGTGATTCAGCAATATGAGCATTTTCATAGTGAAGAAAGTGAGTCACTCACTGATATTTTTAGTAGGTTTCAAAAACTGCTAAATGCTCTAAAGCTGCATTGAAGAGTCAATCAGACAAAGGAATTAAACCTCAGGTTCCTTAGATTTCTACCAAAGGAATGGAAGCTAATGACAGTCTCACTAAGAAACTCTCAAGATTACAAGGAATTTACCTTGGACAGACTATATGGGATTCTAAAGACCTATGAGCTTCAGATAGAGCAAGATGAGAAGCTAGAGAAAGGAAGAAAGGAGGGAAGATCCATTGCATTGGTTGTTGAGCAAGAGAAAGAGAAAGAGATAAAGGTTGAAGCTGTGGAATCTGCACCACACCCTAGAGTTTGTGAAGGTAAAGGAAATGGTCTAGTAGCTGAACATGAAGACCATCTTAGTCAAGATGATTTGGAAGACATAGATGAGCATCTAGCTTTTCTATCCAGAAGGTTTGTCAAGCTCAAATTCAAGAAGAATTTTGGAGCATCCAAGCCAAACAGAAACATGGTTGACAAGTCAAAATTTAAATGTTTCAAGTGTGGCTTGAGGAAAGAAGCCAAATTCAGATAGAAAGAAGTTTGAGCCTGTGGACTACAAAAATAAATACTTTGAGTTGCTCAAACAGAAGGAAAGGGCCTTTCTAACTCAGGAAAATGACTGGGCTGCTGACGGATTAGATGAGGATGAGGATACAAGCTATGTCAATCTAGCACTTATGGCCAAGTCAGATGAAACAGAAGTCGGTTATCCAGTAATCAGGTAATCACCACTAATCTAGCACATTTATCTAAAGCTGAGTGTAATAATTTTATAAATGACATGTCTACTGAATTATATCATCTGCGTGTTATACTCAAATGTCTCACTAAGAAAACACTAAAATTAAAGAGAACATTTTTTTTAGTGAAAGAAATAATCTCTTAGAAACTCAGTTTGTTGAGTTTGAGAAACTGAAAATGTAATGCAAGATTGCAAAAGATAAACTATCTAAATCCTTAAAGAAAGAAGAGATTTTAAGAAAGCAACTTGAACGAGAACATGAAGTAATTAAGGCGTGGAAATCATCTAGAGATGTCCATGCTCAAATTACTAAAGTTCAAGGTATAAAATCCCTCTGTGATGAAGCCTGGAAAAAGAGGAAGGAGAAACTGAATCATAACCTGAAAGAAGGACTTTCAACGGATGTGGATTCAACGGATAATAAATGTTATCCGTCGAATGATCAAAAGAATTATTCATCGAAAGACAAGGAACCACATCCGCTGAGTGAAAAAAGCCAGTTAACAAATCCTAGCTAGCTAAGTTAAATAAGAAGTATGGATCAGTTTCTAAGAACTTTGTTCCAGGAACAAACAAGTCAAGTGAAAAAGAACAAAAGAGTCAATGTAGGACATATGTCAATAAAGCAATTGAATGGCAGAATGGAGAAAATAGAAGTTAAAGCAAAATCAAAAAGGAAAAATAATAGAAATGGGAAATTAGGAATTAACAAACATAACAACTACACACCTGATAAATATACACCTAGAAATATCTGTGTGAAGTGTGGTAGTGTCAATCATTTGTCTGTTAATTGCAAACTTGCTATGCCTGGACCCATGTCTGCACCTCCTTCATTTCCTAACATGGCTACAATGCCTGTAAATGTTATGCCTGCACATAATTTGAATACACAATTTGCTAATATGCCATTTGCACAAAATCCTTACTATGCTGCATTTAGTATGCCACTAATGCCATTTAGCATGCCTTACCGGAATAACATATTTGCACAGAATACGCCTTTCCATGTTAACCAGCATGTGCATGATAATTCTATAATGATGAATGGTTATAAAGGTTCTACTCAAATGATTAAGGATGAATCTCAGATACTTAAGTCAAATGAGGACAAGCCTAAGAAACCTAAGAAAAAGGCTAACAAAACAGGACCCAAGAAAACTTGGGTACCAAAATCAACATGATTTGATTTGGTTGTGTGCAGGGAAACATAAAGAATCTTTGGTATTTAGATAGTGGGTGCTCAAGGCACATGACTGGAGATTCTACCCTGCTCATTGAGTTCAAGGAGAGAGCTGACCCCATTATCACTTTTGGAGATGACAACAAGGGTTATACTGTGGTATATGGCTTGATCTCTAAAGATAATGTCATCATTGAGGAAGTTGCCCTAGTGGATGGACTCAAGCATAATCTGTTGAGTATCAGCCAGCTTTGTGATAGGGGCAATTCGGTAATATTTAATTCTGAAGCCTGTGTTGTGACCAACAAGAAAAACAACAAAGTGGTTCTCACTGGAGTGAGAAAAGGGAATGTGTATATAGCTGACTTGAACTCATCAAATGCAGAATTTGTCACTTGTCTCTTCAACAAGGCAAGTCAAGATAAAAGTTGGCTATGGCACAAGAATATGTCCATCTTAACTTCAAGACTATGAATGAACTAGTCAGGAAAGATTTGGTAAGAGGCATTCCTCAAGTGGAATTCTGAAAGGATGGATTGTGTGATGCATGTCAAAAGGGAAAGCAGATCAAGGCATTATTCAAAAAGAAGCTTGACTCAACAATTGAAGAACCTTTACAACTACTGCACATGGATTTATTTGGACCATTCAATGTGTTGTCCATCTCAAAGAATAAATATTGCCTAGTAATTGTGGATGATTTCTCAAAGTTCTCTTGGACATATTTTCTCAAAACCAAAGATGAAGCTAGTGAAATCATCATCAATCACATAAGGCAGGTCAACAATCATCCTGATTTCAAAGTTAGAAGAATCAGGAGTGACAATGAAACTGAGTTCAAGAATTCTGTGATGAGATTATTTTATGAAGAAAATGGGATCATGTATGAGTTTTCACTAGCAAGAACCCCACAACAAAATGGAGTGGTGAAAAGGAAGAATAAATCTCTTATTGAAGCTGCAAGAACAATGCTAGAAGAATCAAAGTTACCAACATATTTTTGGGCATAAGTTGTAAATACTGCATGTTACACTGAGAATATTTCTTTGGTTAATCAAGCAAAATGCATGACACCCTACAAGTTGTTCAAGAATAGGAAGCCAACATTAAACTTTCTTCATGTCTTTGGCTGTAAATGCTATATCTTGAGAAATTAAACTGATCAGAATGGAAAGTTTGATGCCAAAGCAGATGAAGACATTTTTTTGGATATGCAATTGGAAAAGCATATAGAGTCTACAATTTCAAAACCAACATTGTTATGGAATCTGTACATGTTGTGTTTGATGATAAAAATATTGAAGGACTGCAAGATGGAGATTTCCATGAAAGCCTTAAATTTGACAATGTTGAGATAATTTGTGATGATAGTGATGATGAAAGTGATCAATAAACAATATCTAAGGATAATGCAGAAAAATCTACAACAAATGAAGCACATAATTCAACATATGTCGAAAGACCAAGGCATCATCCATTGAGAGACAATCTGCATCATCCGTCGAGAGGCAAAGATCAACATCCGTTGAGCCATCAATAGGAGTTGAAAGCCGATACAGATCACAATCAGAAAGAACCCCAACTTCTAGTCAAAGATCCACAAACTCAGGGAGAGTTTCTTCTAATCAAAACTCAGTCACACATCAAGACAACTATGAGGCCTTTTCATCTAGAGCTAATCAACCACAACAGAGAAAATGGACTAGAGATCACCCCTTTGAATTAATTAGTGGTGATGCATCTTCAAGAGTGCAAACAAGGAAAACAACTCAAGAAGAATGTCTTTACAACATCTTTCTATCTTAGGAAGAGCCTAAAAAGGTAGAAGAAGCTCTGTTGGATCCTGATTGGGTTTTACCTGTGCAGGAGAAACTAAACCAATTTAAAAGAAATAAATTTTGAAAGCTAGTACCCAAGCCTAAAGAAAAGAATCCTATTGACATTAAGTGGGTATTCAGAAACAAGATGGATGAAAATGGCATAGTAGTCAGGAACAAAGCTAGATTGGTTGCTAAGGGCTACTTTAAACAAGAAGGAGTAGATTTTGATGAGACTTTTGTTCCTGTTGCAAGACTTGAAGCCATCAGAATCTTTCTAGCATATGCAGCTCATGCCAATTTCAAGGTCTATCAAATGGATGTTAAAAGTGCATTTCTGAATGGAGATTTAGAGGAGGAGGTCTATGTCAGTCAGCCTCCTAGTTTTGAAGACCCCAATTTTCCATAATATTTCTACTATCTTTTGAAATTACTTTATGGACTGAAGCAAGCACCTAGAGCCTGGTATGACACTTTGTCAAAGTTTCTCTTAGAAAATCATTTCACAAGAGATACTGTTGATAAAACTTTATTCTTTAGAAATATTAATGATTCTATTATACTTGTTCAAATTTATGTAGATGATATTATATTTGTCCCTACATATGAAAAACTTTGCAAAAAGTTTTCCAAATTGATGCAAAGCAAATATGAAATGAGCATGATGGGAGAACTAACCTACTTTGCTTGTTTACAGGTTAAGCAAGTTAGTGATGGAATATTCATTAGTCAAACCAAATATATTTATGATCTTTTAAAGAAGTTTGACTTAATGGATTGCACATCTGCAAAAACTCATATTGCCACTGCAACTAAACTTGAAGTAAACACTACTAAAAATCTGTGGATATTTTAAGCTATAGAGGCATGGTTGGCTCACTTTTATATTTAACAGCCAATAGGCCAGATATAATATTTGGTACTTTTCTTTGT